>NW_010966177.1:1533432-1560083 GCF_000463585.1 Tarenaya hassleriana | reverse complement strand
AAAGAGTGTGAAATAAGCGTGGATAGACGAGTCAGGGTTTTTCTGTCTCGTTTAAAAACGGGTTCGTGAGCCAGCAACTCATCACGACCCACGTGTGCTCGACCAAGCCAGCTTGGCAAGCCACAAGCTGGCTCACGTGCCACCAAAAAAATGTTACTAACATTTTTTTTATATGGCTCGTGAGCCGTCCCATTATGTTCGCGATCCAGGCGGGTTGAGCAAGGGGCAAGTATTTTCTAACTCATTGAGTCTAAAAAAAGTTTATTAGATCATGAGGTTTCGGGCCGAGCCGGCTTGCTTTACACCCCTAGTTGAGATGCAGGAAAACGAGAAGGGAAGAGAACGCACCCGAAACGACCATGAGAGAGCGGTTGATTAGCCTGCTGTAATGTTTGCGGCTCTTCCTAGCTTCAGTCTCCGGGATACTCAAATGCGGATGCTCTGCTGCCATCAATATCTTGCGGAACAAGTTACTAAAATCACCTAGCTTCGAGCTGATCGGGATCGGAGCCTCGATTCCCATATCCTGTGTAACCTGTAAATTCAAACACATAAATGAAAGGTTTAAAAAGAGGTTTTCAGAGTTGCGTATGGTTTCTTCAATGGAGAATATGAAGAGTAACGTATGTACCCTGGTGGATTCTTGTACGGCCATGGGGAATGAATCAAGATCGTCCTTTGCAGCAACCATGAGGCAAGGAACCTCAAAGCCGGTGTCCTCCCCATGTGTTGCTACTTCCACAAGCAATTCAGTCGCTCTCTTATATGACAACTCATCTGAACTGGAAAAAGGAAAAAAGCAAATCATGAATTTAAAAGCCTTGTCTATATTGTTTATGGTCCAAAAGGGAGGAAATATCACTGGCTAGAAGCTATCTATCAACATTTCAGTAACGAGGAAAATACCTGTCATACACAAAGACAGCTATATCACACACAGCCAATGATTCTTTGGATGCAAGCAGTCCTTTAACCCCTTCTTCCGGTATTTCCTTCAGCACGAGAGTTTTCTTTCCACCCTGTGCTCATATCGGGGATATATATATATAGCAGAGATTATTATATAAAGATATATAATATATATATGGTTTATTCATTCCTACTTACCCCAGATTCATCAACCACATTCACTGCATAACGGTCATTGGTACCCGATCCATGATTGTCAGAATACGACCTAGATAATGGAGAAAGAGAGGAGATCAGAAGAAAATATCTAATAGAAACCTTGGGATTCTGACGCGTATGCAGCCCCAAAGCCTCCATGTGAAGAAATACACATAGAGCAACATTTTCTTCCGTATATGTTTGTGCAAGCAAAGGATCCCTGTTGTAAATTTAAATGACAGACCTTCCAAGAAAACAGTTCAGTAACGCAGATTTCCCAGCATTCTCGGGTCCAAAAACGAAGCACTGGAAAACTTTTCTTTCCGACTGTTGCTTCTTACGGTCTAAGCGTCTTCTCCTCGTAACACGGATGGCAGACGATGGATCGGCCGGGAAGCCAATGTAAATCAAATACTCCACACTCCTTGCTGGATCTAAAAGTGTCATCAGTGACCACTGCAAAGATTTACCAATTTCGAAAGTTTAAAACATTATCTCGTACAAGAAATCCACTCACTATCAAACCCGAAACTATCTACCATTGAGATTAAAAGAAAATAAACTAGATTCGAAGTTACAAAACACTCTGTGCATAAGATAAAGAAATTCACACTATCTTGGTACGTTGGTCAAGAGAAAAAAATAGGGCAAGAATGGTGAGGATATGCATTTGCATGCATGGGAGATGTCTCCTCCAATCTGTGCACGTGTGAAAGAGAGAGTAATGAATACCAGTGACAGGAAAGCATCAACAGATAATCCTCCAAGGGCAGTTTTCTCCGCCGCATCAACATAAGGAGCCTCCTTCCAAGGACTGCAATTTAAAATTATATTATAACACTAAAATGCAATGATGAAGAAAATAAATCGCGATGATATGTTCTATTTCTGGAAAATACCTCTCAGGCGCAGTCGAAAATAGATCCTCAATCTCTTGAGGTCTCAGGTTTTTGTCCTGGAGAAAACAAGTCCGAAGGTCAGAACTATCGAAACCTGCAACATTAAGCCTAAGATGTACAGACAAGGATGACTTACACCATCACCGTCAAACAAGTCATAGATTCCCCTCAGGAATTCAATAGCTACATTTGTCAGCTCAACACTCTACACAACGACAAACCAAATGAGCAATGAATAAAATCCATTTAGTGCAGAATTCCAAGGAACGTAAATTAATAGGACTACCGAATATACGAGGAAAAATCAGAATTTAATGCTTTGCATATCCATTTTCCATATAGCTCAGTGTTTTCCAGCAGTTAGGGTTCAAAATATTCTTGTTTCTGAAAAGATCTAGATTGAAATTCAGCATACAACTCTTCCCAGAATGAATTCTATTTATGCAAGTTACCTGATCAGATGCACGCTTGAATGCTGAATACGGAATCAATTCATCAGCAAGTCTTATGTCATTATTATACCCAAACTTCCTAAGAACAGTCCAGGTTGTCTCAAGCCGCCCTTTCTCAATAAAAAGTGCGTGTAGAAACAAAAAACCGGTCAATGTCAGTCCTCTGTCGTTGACTCCTTCTGGCAATTTGTCTTGCACAACCCTCTTAACACCTTCAATTTCAGAAGGCTGCAGCGGTGCATTGAAGCATTTGACCTGTTTTAAAAAACTTTTAGTTTTAGGCACTTAACAAAGTAGCTTCTTCGAAGACATGAGAATAAGCCTGAGCCAGTTCACAAAGAAGCAGCAAAAGACATTAAACACGGGAAAGGGGGAAAAAAGAGAAACCTGAAAGTCGTTCAATTCAGCATCGCTGAGAGCACCATCTCTGTCATGGTCGCAGAGAATAAATATACGCTTCAACGCTCTGACACACCGGGGTTTCAGAGACTGTGTTTCTTGATCAAACAGAGGTCCTGTGGGGTGAAGAACAGCTTTCTGTGCGTAGAAGAAAACTTCATGGGCCTACAGACAATTTGTCCTTTTTATAATTAGGATGATAGTGTAGAACTGAATTTCAGTATTTAATCCTCAAATGTAGGCGTCGGATCAAGTAGCTAAGTTTCATCTATTTCTGTTGAAAGTCCACTCTAGTTATCACAAAGATTTAATTTATGCGAAACGTTTACATATTAAACCTCCTTTAACTGCCTAAAAAGATAAATATCTAGATAAAAAAAATGGTAGTATACTAGTAAATTATCAATGTTTAGCTAAGACAACCACAATCAATCTAAGGAATAACTAGAAGAGATGGAACCTGGATTAGCTTCTGTGCAGAACACTCGATGCATGTCTCAATCTCCCGGAACTGTTGCATTATCGGTGACATCACCTGTTCGAGGCTAACCTGATTGTTGTCATCTCTCATGTCAAGCTTACACCCAGCTACTATGATAGGAACTTTCACCTATTCAACAACAGAACTAAAACCAATGTCAGCAAGAAAGCAAGGAAAGCTCAATTTATGCAATTACATTGAGAAATGGTTGTACATGCATATGTCGACCGCATGCATGTCTGCAAGAAAGTAAGGAAAGCGCAATTTACGCAATTACAGTGACAAATGGTTGTACATGCATAGTTTGAAGTTAATTAACTGGGCCAAAGAAAATGAACCTCTAATTGCCGAAGCTCCGGAAGCCAGTATTCACTCAACCGATCAAGAGTCTCAGGTCGATCGCAAGCATATGTCAAAACAACCGCATCAGCCAGCTTCAGTTCCTCTGCAAGCTTGCCTCTATCTTCAGGTCTGATATTGATTAAATACCAAACATATAATCAGCAGAGAGTGAAAGTTTTGAACATATTGACTTGTAATTGTTACAGATAGTTTCAACAAATTCTATTCCCGGTAAACTTCATAGTTTCTCTAGAGTGCCCACAACACAAATGAAAGTCTAACGCATGATAGTTAACCTCTAAATACCATAGCAACATCATCAGCTTAACAAAGATGTTGACCTCCAAAACACTCCATCCGCATAAAGGCATAAATCGAGTCAATAGTTAACCAAACCGGTAGATATACCTCGAGGAAGTGTCAACAATGGTGATTGGAATGCGCTCAGCAAAAAACTCAGGCGGCAACCTGGTATCGGGCAGAACAGGAGGGACGTTGGGGGGAAATGTATCAGTGGCTGCGGCGACAATCAAGCTAGATTTTCCAGTACCCTTTTCACCAGCCACAACAATCCGTACAGCAGTGGGCGAGCCAGGGATACCACTTCCTCCAGCAGAGGATTTCGCCATTGGGAACTACAAATACACCGAACATTTTCAGAAACAAACGAACATGATATGATACCCAGAATGCCATCCAATCCATTTTTAGTTAAGTGAATTTGCTGATACTCTACTCTGTTAGAGGATGAACATTCGCATGCCAAAGGACAGTGAATCCAAAGTGAAAATAACAGAGTCAAAAGCCCCCGAATTCTAGAGGGTCAAAATCAAGATTCAATACAGTTAGCTAAAGACCTATATATGATAACAAGAATGATGAACATGAGATGGATACTGCATCTTGAAAATCAGGATAAAGAACCCAGAAACACAAGCACTAGAAAATCAAATCAGAAAGCTTTTCGGCGAATATGGATTCTTTCAAGAATCACAGACAACTACTGAAACAGTTAAACAGCGACGAGGAAATAAACCTTGATTCAGACAAAGATCAAAGATAAACCGAGAAACGGGAAAGACCGTAACCTAAAAAGGAGCTTGAAAATGAAGGATCTATGGAGATGAAAACCCTACAAAAACCCTAGGATCTGGGGATATATGGGGGCGTCTGTGGAGGCTGCGGAGGCGGAGAAAAGGTAAGAAGCTCCTCTGTGTTTTTTCTTGGTTATCTGGATGTATTTTCCACTTATTTATTCCAGTGGCATTTCCGTGAATAGAGCCCTTGTTACCTTCTTGACGATATTGTTGAACGGTGAGATTTGCGCGCAGATGGAAATCTGACGGCTGAGATTGAGTTGGATGTACCGTTTGGATTGTCCTGGTTTTTTAACCTTTTCTGGATCCTACCTATAATTAAATTGAATCATGTATTAATCATCAGAATTGGAAAAAAAAAAAGGTCTAATTGTATCAATATATATATAATATATGTACTTTTTTTTATTAAAATAACAAAACTATATTGAGTTGCAATAGAAAGGCCTTCAGTTTAAGATGGTGGAAAGCATCAAAATACTAATAAAATCCCTAAAAAAATATGTTAAACTTTGTTTCATAATTATTTATGAAATTATGACAGAATATCAACACGATGATACTGATTTTGTTGACTACTCGAATATGCATGCAATGTTTTTCACATCATATTATTACAAGAGTTAACAGTGAAATCCTCACATGAGATATCTTTATAACAAAAATAGATTATCGGAGTCCAATAAATTTCAAAACATGAAATTATTACATCTTTAATAAAATAAGAAATCATCTATAACTATAAGCTCCTATGGTGGCCGTCAAAATGGGCTGTAAAATTGGCCCAATAACAAAAGTCCAATGGGCCGACATTAATCTGTTATTCAGGTCTCCGACGCCGTTTTGGTGGACTGTTGTGAAGCCACGTGGAAGCTGACTCAAAGAAAAATCGAATCCCGACACGTAATATCCGCTTGGAAATGCCGTTGCGTTGCCGTTTAAACCGAGACGCCGAGATTTCATTCTAACGGAGTTTGATTATTGCTTGCTCTACATATCATCGGAGTTTTATTTTCTATTTTAAAGTTGATATTTTCTGAGTTTTGTGGATTTGTCGAATTATTGAAAATCAATTTTGAACTGATGATAATTTACATAAATTAATTGAAGAAATTTATAAACTAATTCGAATTTCTAATTAATATAAATCAGACTTTTTAAAACTATTTATCTATAATTGTATCATAAAAGATTGTACTTGAAAAGCGCATGTGCCAAAAAAATGTCGTCGACAAAGTCAAGATTTTTTCATTATATATTAAAAAATTAAAGATGTTTTTCTTTTCTTGCAACATATATCGGAATGCCTTTTCTATGTTTCTTATTTTTATTTCATGTTTGGGTATATGTCTCTCCAACCTGGATTGAAATGCCCACATGCAAATCTAACGGCGAACGTTAACGGCGTTAATATCTCCTAACTTCGTCCGGGCTGTTTAAAATCCCAAGACGAACCAGCGTTTGATCGGCTCTTCCCATACCGTCTCCGTTGCCTCTTTCGTGAAAACTCTCTCTCTCTCTCTCTCTCTCTCTCTCTCTCTCTCTCTGCGTCGATCGGAGAGATATGGGTGTTGATCTTGAATCATTGTCGGAGGCGACATCTGGAGCCATAGGATCGCTTCTGAGCACAACTATCTTATACCCTCTCGATACGTGTAAATCCAAGTACCAAGCCGAAATTCGAGCTCGTGGTCAGCAGAGATACAGGTTTTTCCTCTTTTTCTCCGCTTGATTCTATGTTTTGGTCCGCTTTTTGTCATCGTTTGGTCTGGGCATGTTTCGTGTTCTCTTTCACTTTGATTGTGACGTGACGATGATGACAATTGTGGAATTGGAATTGTGTTTATGTTCTGTCTCGACGATTTTCTCTGAGACAATGAAAGAATTCTGGTGTTTCGCCTGCCGGAGGAGCTGGGTATCTGCTGAAAGCAGTGATCGTTTTTCGAATGTTATCTTTTTATCGTGTTCTGTAAGCGATTGATCAAACAAAAAATTGTAATTTTTTACCTTTTTAACGGTAGGATCATTCGGATTGGGTTTCTCAATGATTCTTCGTCTGGGTTGATAAAGAAACCTGCAGTTAGAAATAGATAACTTTCTGAGATTTATCAATCCTTTGGCGGAGATTTTTGAATGAGCTCGATATTATCTTGTGTTTATATTGATCGGTTTTTGATGGACAACAATCTAAAAGCTTTTCATAAAAAAAAAACGTAGAAGCTGTGACTTTTTGTCATCTCTGCTCATGAACTTAGTACGTTGTGTATCTGAAGTCTGCATTATCCAAAGTTTGAGATTAATGTTTCTCATGCATATATATACGTATATACGCTCTTCTATCAGATTTAGTTATGGTCTATAGATAGCTTTATCGGAATCTATAAGTTATGAGCAAATCTTGATTCTTGATTGTAATCCATGTGTAAACTTTTATATGCATACATTCACATTAATGATAGTTTTCGGATTGTGAAACTCTTCTTAGCGGTTTCAAGTCTGAAGAAACTTTGAACTTGGATTTTTTGCTCTAAGACCAGACATGTGATCCCCTTGTTTTCTCATTTTGTGTTGTTACATTACATGTCAGATACCTCTCAGATGTCTTGTGGGAAGCAATTTCTACACGACAGGTTCTCTCGCTGTACCAAGGCCTTGGGACTAAGAATTTGCAGTCCTTCGTTTCGCAGTTCATCTATTTCTACGGCTATAGCTATTTCAAGAGGTTATACACTGAAAGGACTGGTTCGAAATCAATAGGGACTAAGGCAAACTTGCTTATCGCTGCCGCTGCAGGGGCTTGTACTTCCATCATCACCCAGGTTCTTCCTCTGCAACCCATGTTCTGTTATCGAGTCTTTTTGCTACAACGAGTTTTCAGTTTTGTGTTGGAATGGCAAGGGCAGAAACTTGTTTTCTCTGTTATGTTCTATCGACTAATGTAGCTATGTTTGTATAAGTAATAACCTTGAGTCATGTTTGTTTAGCCTCTAGATACAGCTTCTTCAAGGATGCAAACAAGCGAGTTTGGAAAATCTAAAGGGCTTTGGAAGACCCTGACTGAGGGGACTTGGGGAGATGCATTTGATGGCCTAGGGATTTCTCTCTTATTGACCTCGAATCCTGCAATTCAGGTACTATTCTTGTAATAAACAATGAGATGGGCTTGATTAGCTCATTTGAAATTTGCATTTGTATTCTCTATCTGTTTTCTAGAATAACTTGACTGGCTGAACAATAAACCACTCTTGTAGTATACAGTGTTTGATCAGCTGAAACAACGCTCCCTTCAACAAGCAAAGGCAAAAGCCAAGACTGGTTCTTCCCCAGAAGTCCTCTCTGCTTTCATGGCATTCTTGTTAGGGGCAGTCTCCAAAAGCATTGCCACCGTCATCACATATCCAGCTATAAGGTATTAAAGCCAACGTTACCAGAATCCACAAGAATGGCCGAGGTCTTTTTCAGACTTCGTGGGGCAGAAATCTAAACTAAACACCTCTGGCTCTACAGGTGCAAGGTGATGATCCAAGCCGCCGATGACTCAAATGAAAATGTAGCTAAGAAGAAAGCCAGGAGAAGGAACAGGAGAACAATCCTTGGAGTTGTGTATGCCATATGGAGGAAAGAAGGGGTCTTAGGGTTCTTCAAGGGCTTGCAGGCTCAGATTCTGAAGACGGTTCTAAGCTCTGCGCTGCTACTGATGATCAAGGAGAAAATCACTGCCAGCACTTGGATCCTGATTCTAGCTCTCCGAAGAACGCTGTTTGTCACAAAGGGTAGATCGAAAATTGCGTGATTCTTGCAAAATCCGCTTGTCCAAACCGAGCAAGGCCGGTGGTTCAGGCAGGGTGGCATCAGCGTACTGTCTCTCTGCTCGTGAATTGGAGTTAAAGTCTCAGCTCACCAGTCTCTATTGGAAATTTTACGGTAAGACAGGAATTCGAAACAATTTTCATCCTGTTTCTTCTTTCGAGAACAAGATTCTGAATGCCGGTTGGGTGCAGATCACCATTAAATTTGTATTACCCGGATTGAGATTCTGGGAGTATAGATCCTTGCATTTTGTTATATAGGCATGTATTTATTTATAACTAAGGTTATGATGTCGAATGAAAGGGTCTTTAGCTTCAGGTTTAATAAAAGTGAGCTATCCTTTGTGCAGAATCTAAACGAAGTGATTCCACAAAGCCGAAAGCATTCTGCATGGCATTAACACTGTGCTGTGATCGTTGAGACCTCATGAGATTTGGATAAATATTCCTTTTTGGACCACAGAATTTTACTTTAAGAAAAAAATATATATTTTATGTAATCAGAAAATTACAAATAAATATTATATCAATGTCATATTTATTTTTAAAAATATTATATTAATTAAAAACACTTATTGGATGGGAGGCCCCAATTTTAGAAATTAGTAAAGTATTACGCCTTTGTAGGTACTCGTGATAAGATAATTTTAAAATTATTTTTGGTGTGTTGGTAAATAAATAGATTGATGTTAGAAGCGGACGTGTCAGCTGACGTGGGAACGAAGCTTCCAAACGAAAAGGAGGTTCTTCGGTTTCCCGTCAAAGCCCATTAGACCGACGTCGTCTAGATTGCAACGGCCATTTTCGCGTCTCGGCGACAGAGAGACAGACCGCGAGACAAACGTGGAAACTGAGAAGGTGAAGAAGAGAGCAAGATGATGTCCGGAGGGAACTACACGAGCATCGATAATCAGAAAGTCTCTGGATCCGTACCTGTAAGTTCTTCGTTTTTTTTGTTCTCCGCTTCGATCTCGAATTCGAATCCTCTCTCGTTTTGCATGTGTATGTATATGTCGGTGCACTGATTCGTGGCATTCTATTGTCTAATCTCTTTTGTTGTCTCGTCTGATCATATCCGGTTTGTTTGTTTTTTTCTGTTCGTTTGTCGTAGGCTGTTCCAGATCCAGGTCACGTCTCCGTCAAATTCACAGGTAAACAATGTCGTCTTGTGTTGTGACATTTCCAGTTGTGTAGAATGGAATGGGAGTGGAGCTGAGATTTGGATTTAGATTCTTTGTTTCCCCGGTCATTTATGTTGATTTAGTTAACACGAAGTGTTACCGAGGGGCTTGGAGAAGAATTGCTGTGGAGTTTGGATCTGGTTTCTTGGGTCAGCAGATTAGGGTTTAGCAGGTAGCAGATCCGTGGCTCGAATGTGCCATCTGGCTTGTTCTGTTTTTCTGTTTTCGTTGGGAATGCCATACAGCAAATGAAGATGAGAGTGATAGGGGAGAAAGATTGACAAATTTGGCAATTGCAAATGCCTTTAAGATCCGTGTGCTTTTGTGGTTTGCCATGGTTTTGCTCATGTTACGAAATAATGGATGGATGCATTGTTTACAGAGTCGAATCTTCAGACATTTCCTCCATCTGCAACTCAGGGCAAGATCTCCGTAGGTTCTAATCCTCCTCGAGATGCTGATGGTAAGTTGTGCCTTAGATTTAGGAATCTGTTGAATTTTGTTCTATTCCAGTTTCAATTAAGGAACCCAGTAGTATGTCATAGCCGCGAAAGTTGAGGCAACTGGAAACATATATATCTATTGTTTTATGTTAAGTGGCGAGCTGTTGGTCTTTCTAGTTCTGTCTATCTTATGGCTTAGTTAAGTTAAGAACATCGACTGATGCAGATACATTTTCAAGGCCTGTGAATGGCACAGATGAACCCCACTCTGGGGGTTGGCTACATAAGTTCACCATTGGAGCTTACAAGCCATACTTTGATGTTGACACCTCGGACGTAGTAGACAGACTGAGAGAAGCGCTATTTCCATTCAGAGGAACATTCACAGAAAAGACAGCCAACAACCCTGACCTCTAAGTGTAAGGCCGTCTCTTCTAGTTTTTGCAAATCGGAAATAAGCAGACCGATAAAAAGCAGTTGGTTTTAAATTTCCCCGACTTTCTCGACTTGATTTTGCAGGTATGGTCCGTTCTGGATCTGCACTACGTTGATATTCGTAGCGGCTTCCATCGGGACATTTGTCACATACATAGCACACAAGTGGAAGAAACAAGAATGGAACTATGACATCAATCTGGTGACTTGGTCTGCAGGAGTGTTCTATGGCTATGTCACTATTGTTCCTCTAGCATTATATGTTGTTCTCAAGTACTTTTCTGCACCCTCGGGCCTTGTCCAGCTGTTCTGTCTCTATGGATATTCCCTGTTCGTTTTTATTCCTGCATTGGTAAATTCCCTTTTATTTCTTAAGAAGTACAATTCCATTGCCACATTGAATGAGGAACCTGAGACTATGAAAATGAAAGCTTTCTCTGACCCTGCAGTGTCTCTCAATCGTGCCATTGGAGGTCTTCAGATGGGTGATTGCGGGTGTAGCGGGATTCATGTCAGCGACATTTGTGGCGTTGAATCTGAAAGCGCACATCAACTCGGCGGGAGAGAGATGGTTCTTGATCGTAGCCAGCATCTTTCTGCTGCAGGTCGCTCTTGCAGTAGTGTTGAAGCTCTACCTCTTCACCGTCACTGTATGAATACTGAGTGTGAATGTCATCATTTTACAAAAGGTACGTTTTCTGAATTTGTAGATCCAAATTTGTTCCCATTATTATTTTTTTTGTGTACCGTCAGTAACCTTAGTTCTAAATGGAAAAGAGTGCTGCACTGTTCCCTTACATTTGGTTTTGGGGAAAAGAACTAATGATTTCCATATAAAGATTCTTATAATTCTATTCAGTTGGATCATGGATTATAATACCCGAAGACGGGTGACATTTCATTTTGTAGAAACAGCGGAATACAGAGAAAATATCCAAAAGTAGAATGATTTACGTATCAAGATTACATATTTGAGTTCAAATATAAAAATGTGTTGGTAGCTGGTAGCATGTAATTTATTTCACATGGATCACCGGTTTCAGCATCGCAACTAAAGGGTGATGTGTGTTTTTGTGGCAGGAGTTCAAAATCTCTGGTATGATTTCCGTTGGAATAACCATACCTACCTTTTCCATAGTGCGCGTGGCCAGTGACGAACAAGACAGGATAGCTTATAAACAAATCCTGTGTGTGAAAAATTCAAAGCTTTGTGGAAAACCATTTCCCGCGGCATGATGAGACTGTTGACAATTATTTTCTTGCAAAGTCAAGTAATATTTGTCCCGTTCCAATAGAGAGAGAGAGATATGTGTGCTCCTTTGTTTGTTCAACAGTTGTGGTTGAGTGGGTGCCCTCGTATTACTGAAATAAAATCTCACTTAAAAAACTGAAGACTTGAAGAAAAGGGTATAAATGACTTTTAAAACTAAAACTTTATTTTGTTTTCTAAAAAAAAAAACAGGACAATGCCTCTATAAAAGGCAAACAAACCAAGGGAAGCCGTCGCCCACGATATATGACAAGTCAAATGGGTGATCTTTCCGCACTGATTGTGAAACCAATTCCCAGAAAGTCTTGCCCAGTAAAGTAAGTCAATATAAGTCACCTATCCTCCGCTTATATATGGAGAGAGGGACACAGAATGCCATCACTATAACAATCTCTAAAGAGGATGAGAGGCTCCATCGTTGTTCAAACCACCCTTCTCTGTTTGTTCTTCTCCGTTTCCAGTTTCCTCATTGCTTTTGCTTCCCCGACCACTGGTCTGTGCCTCCCCGACCAAAGGGATGCTCTCTTGGAGTTCAAACACCTTTTCCGCATACAGAAGCAGCCTCGATTTTTATTGGCCCCGTACAATCTTGAGAGGGATGTGACATGCTATCCAAAAACAAATTCATGGGGGAACCACAGCAGCGACACGGACTGTTGTTCCTGGGAAGGTGTCACGTGCCATCCCAAGTCCGGCGAGGTGATAGGGCTCGACCTTAGCCTCAGCTGTCTCCATGGCCGCTTCCATTCCAACGGCAGTCTTTTAGTTGGGCTGCCACGTCTTCGGACTCTGAATCTGGCTTTCAACCATTTCAGCTCTTCTCCAATCCCGTCTGAGTTGGGCAAACTGGTGGGGTTAACACATCTCAACCTCTCTTTTTCATACTTGTCCGGCCGAATTCCCACCGAACTTCTGCAGCTTCCCAAGTTGGTATCCCTCGATCTTTCTTATAATTCACTTTCCCCTGAGAAATCCTTTCTTAGTAAACTTGCCCAGAATTTGACTCACCTTGGAGATCTCCATCTCAGTTACCTAAACATTTCTGCTGCCATTCCCCAGAACCTCTTGAACCTTTCCTCCCTCACTTCTCTCTCTCTTGACCATTGCGGTCTGATTGGTGAATTTCCTGGCGATATTCTGCGAATGCCTTCCGTTCGATCCGTTGTTTTGTCTGATAATGAGGATCTGCGAGGCCACCTCCCTGATTTTTACGGTAACGACTCTCTCGTAACGTTGGATCTCTCTCATACTTCCTTTTCGGGTGGGTTATCAAAATCTATAGGCAACCTCAGGCATCTGAGAGCTTTGTCACTTGGCAGTTGCAAATTCTCGGGGAGGATCCCGTCTTCCATCGGAAACCTCTCGTATCTCACCACCCTCGACCTTCGAGAGAATGAATTTACCGGTGAGATTCCGACCTCCATTTCCAACCTAGTCCGATTGACGACATTGGCGGTTCATAGAAACAAGCTCAGCGGCAGCTTTCCCCTTGGAATTTTGAACCTAACAAAGCTGTCTCTTATAGATATCGGTGGCAACGAGTTCACGGGCTCATTCCCACCGAACATGAGTGTTCTCTCCAATTTGAAGCAGTTTTATGCATTTAGGAATTCCTTTGTCGGAGATTTCCCTTCTTCTCTACTGGAGATCCCTTCGTTGGCTGAGATTGATCTGACCGGAAACCAACTCAACGAATTTGGGAATATATCAGCCACATCTGAGTTGCAGGTTTTAGGCATCGGGGACAACAATTTCGGCGGACCCATCCCCATGGCGTCTATTGCAAAATTAGTCAACCTCCAACGTCTTGACCTCTCAGGGTGGAACACGCGAGGGACTGCCCTTGACGTCAGCCCTCTATATCATCTCGAGTCCCTCGGTGAACTCGCCTTATCAGATCTGAACACCACCACCGCACTTGACTTGAGCCTGTTCGCTCCTCTTCAGTCGCTGTTCGGATTGGTTCTTTCTGGCAACCATGTTTCAACCGCTAACACGACTCTGGGCTCTGATTTCCCGCCGCAACTGCTCTACCTGTACATGTCGCGCTGCAACATCACTGAGTTCCCCGTGTTCCTAAGAACCCAACGAGACTTGTTGGCTTTACAGCTTTCCAACAACAAGATCAAAGGCCAAGTGCCCGACTGGTTATGGAGGCTACCAGGCTTAACCTTCATCAACATCTCTCACAACTCTCTCAGCAGTTTCCAAGGATCATCATCCCAGCAATTTTTTCCCGAAGCAAAGTTTGACACAATAGATCTAAGTTCAAATGATTTCCAAGGGCCACTCTTCATCCCTTCTCAATACATTGCCTACTTGTCGGGATCCAACAACAATTTCACAGGAGAGATTCCCCAATCTATATGTGCCTTGAGATTTCTGAAAGTACTCGATTTATCTCACAACAACTTCGACGGCTCTGTTCCTCATTGTTTTGGAAATCTCAAGAGTTCCCCAGTGGTTGTGAACCTTCGTCATAACCAACTAAGCGGAAGTCTTCCAGACATATTTGTGGATGCCAACCAATTGAGAACACTTGATCTTAGTCATAACCGATTGGAGGGGAAGCTTCCTAAATCTTTGATCAACTGCAGTGCTCTTGAGGTTTTGAACCTGGGAAGCAACCGAATCAAAGACACGTTCCCATTTTGGTTGGCGTCATTGCAAGATCTACAAGTTCTTGCCCTCCGCTCCAACGAGTTTCATGGTGAGGTGTATCTTCCCGGCATTTCGTTTGGGTTTCCGAAGCTGCGAGTTATCGACATTTCAAACAATCACCTCAGCGGAACTCTACCGTCAGACTATTTTGTTGGTTTGGCCGCAATCTCTTCGATGGGGTCAAGTGATATCCCTCTGGAGTCGATGGTTTTTGATCATGTATTAAGTTCCTATTCCGACTCTATAGTTTTGACGAATAAAGGAACAGAGTTGGTGTACGAACGGATCCTCACAACCTTCACGACCATCGATTTTTCAGGGAATGCATTCAGAGGAGACATCCCCGAGTCCATAGGTTTACTGAAAGGGCTTTACGTGCTCAACTTGTCAAGCAATGCTTTCGCGGGGCATATCCCGACATCGCTGGCAAACCTCACAAATCTCGAGTCACTAGACTTGTCCCTCAACAATCTTTCTGGCAGAATACCTTCACAACTCGGGAACCTCACGTTTCTAGGGCGCATGAACTTCTCCTACAACCAGCTCACAGGTCCGATTCCAAAAGGCACGCAGTTTAGTACCCAAAGTAGTTCGTCTTTCGAGCACAATCTCGGACTGTGTGGCCCTCCCCTCGACCAAGGTTGTGGAGAAGTCAAGACACCAACACGCGATCCGTCCGTAGCAGAGGATGAAGATGAAGGGGAAGAAAAGATGAGTTGGATCGCCGTTGCACTCGGCTTGGCACCAGGCCTTCTATTCGGAGTGACTCTCGGCCATATCGGGTTTTCGTATAAGCGCGAATGGTTGATGAAGATTTGCGGCCTAAGTCGTTAACCCATTTCATGCCACTGCCAAGCCTTCTTCCCCAGGGCAACGTCTTTCCACGACACCCCTTGTATATATTCACTGTGTTCATCCGTTTGAAACATTCATTAGCGATGTGTATTAATTTATTTACCGTTGTTGTTTTTGCAGAACAGGACATCATTTGCTGTATGGTTACTGTTGTTCCAACTTTCTTTTTTTTTTCCGTCTTCCGTTGATTTAAGAGTTCAATGTTTGCAATTAAAATAATTGTATGAATTATATTTGGTACCGTCCGCCGTCCCATTGTACAAAAGAAAGAATGTTTTGTAAAGAAATTTGACAAAACGCAATAGTCATCATTATCTCATTTCACTTCTCTATGCCAAAAACATAAAACGAGACATTTCACTGGATTCAAGTATCTCAGAACACATTACCAAACCAAAATGATGATGAACTGAGCGTATATATATATATATAACCGAATCGTTCCTGTCTGAAACTCCGAGCAAAAATTCTGCAAAAGTTCCTCCAGAGATTCTACACAGTATCAAGCTTTCGACTTCTTGCCCTTGCCCTCGGCCGTGACGGGCTTGGCCTTGAAGGGCAAAAACGTCTTTCCGCCCATGAACGACTGCAGGACCTCGGGGACTTCCACGCCGTCTTCTGTCTGGTAGTTCTCCAGGATGCAGCAGATGGTCCTCTCCGTCGCTGTCAGGGTCGAGTTCAGCAGATGCACGAACTGCTTCGTCTGCTCATTGCTCTGCTTCAACAATCAACATAGAAAAGTCTACGACGTTAAAACATCGTTCCAATTGCTGGCTCTCCCATCTCTCGTCCTCTATGTTCCGCTTTCCGGCCAGCAAGATGGACAACATCGTCGGGACTCTCTTCGGATTGCCACAGCTTCGTCTTCGACCTGGATCGAAGCGAACCGGATCAACACAGACAGACCACGGCTACGGCTTCCACCTACAGTGTCTCCTACACAGAAAGAAGAAAGAACCGATAGATGCCGAGCGCTTCCACAGATAAGTTTCTCTCAAGAACCCTACCTCTCTGTAACTTCGATTCGATTAATTAGATGCTGGTTTTTTCAATTAGGGTTTTAGTTAAGCATTTTGTTTTTGGTTTAATCTTGTTGATCCAAACCCAGAACAAACATATAACCTTTGAACTGGATTTTCGGGTTGGGATCCCATTGTAGGAACCCACGTCTCGACAGGGTAAAACCCTAGATCAATTCACTCATCCTTTAGGATTTCTTTGCATGATTACACAGAGAATACAGCACAAAACTCTGTATACATAGGCAACGCCTAGAAAGCACTTGGCTTTTGCTTCTTAAAATCATCTCATTCTGATTTTCTTCATAATCTGACCTCCCCGTCCTCTTGATCAGTTAGGAACAAAAGTAACCACTTCAAAGCAGAAAACTTTATCCCTTATGCTTCACCAAACAAACATGTCTGCACCTCATATTGATGCCACTTCATCACAATCCCAATTCAGATTTCGCAATATGAGATTTGAAAGAATGAGTTTTCTGCATTGATTGTCAGATTATTTTCTTGCAAAGTCAAGTAATATTTCTACCACTAACATCCACTAGAGAGACATGTGGTCCTTTGTTGCTTGAATTCTCTTCAATAACTGTAGTGGAGTGCTGAAATATCACACCCTTTCTCAATAATTGAAAACTAAACAATTTTAATTATATAAAAATATAAAAGTTTCTGCACTGAATGTGAAACCATTTCTCAGAAAGTCTTGCCCAGTAAAGTAAGTCAATATAATGGCACCTATCTTCTCTGTTTATGTAGTGGAGAGAGGGAGATGGCCGATACAGAATGTACAAACCCATCACTTCGTGTAGAAGCTGTATAATCTTGAAAGAGGATGGGAGGCTCCATCATTGTTCAAAGCACTCTTCTCTGTTTGTCCTTCTCCGTTTCCAGTTTCCTCACTGCTTTTGCTTCCTCAACCAATAGTTTCTGCCTCCCCGACCAAAGGGATGCTCTCATGGAGTTCAAACACCTTTTCCACATACAGAAGCCTCACCTTGACGATGTTGCATGTTATCCCAAGACAAATTCATGGGGGAACAACAACAACACGGACTGTTGTTCCTGGGAAGGTGTCACGTGCCCTCCCAAGTCCGGTGAGGTGATAGGGCTCGACCTTAGCAGTAGCTGTCTCAATGGCCATTTCCATTCCAATAGCAGTCTTTTAACTAGGCTGCCACATCTTCGGACCCTGAACCTGGCTTTCAACGATTTCAGCGATTCTTCAATCCCGTCTGAGTTGGGTAAACTGGTGGGGTTAACACATCTCAACCTCTCTGGTTCATCCTTCTCAGGTCAAGTTCCGACCGAGCTTCTACATCTTACCAAGTTGGTATCCCTTGATCTTTCTTCCTATAATTCACTATCCATTGAGAAATCATTTCTCATTAAACTTGCCCAGAATTTGACTGATCTTAGAGATCTACATCTCAATTACCTAGATATTTATTCTGCCATTCCCCAGAACCTCTTGAACCTTTCCTCCCTTACTTCTCTTTCTCTTAAAGCATGTGGTTTGATTGGTGAATTTCCAAGCAACATTATGCGAATGTCTTCCATTCGATCTGTTAGCTTGTCTGAAAATGAGGATCTGAGAGGCCACCTCCCTGAATTTCATTTTAACGACTCTGTAGCAAAGTTGGATCTCACTCATACTTCCTTTTCGGGTGGTATACCAAACTCTATAGGCAACCTCAAGCGTTTGAATGAATTGTCTCTTGGCAATTGCAAATTCTCAGGGAGGATTCCGTCTTCGATCGGAAGCCTTTCATACCTCACCTCCCTCGACCTTTCAGAGAATGGATTTTCGGGTGAAATTCCGTCTTGGGTCGGAAACCTGTCATACCTCACCTCCCTCGGCCTTTCAATGAATGAATTTTCCGGTGGGATTCCGTCCTCCATTTCCAACCTAAACCAACTGTCCTATTTGGATGTTTTCAGAAACAGGCTCAGCGGCAGTATTCCCCTTGGAATATCAAATCTAACAAAGTTGTCTGGTATATATCTCAGTCACAATCAGTTGACAGGATCATTCCCGCCCAACATGACTTCCCTCTCCAATTTGGAGCGATTTCATGCATTTGGAAATTCCTTTGTCGGAGATTTCCCTTCTTCTCTACTCGTGATCCCTTCGTTGACTGAGATTGATCTGAGTGGAAACAAACTCAGCAACTTCGCCGATTTTGGGAATGTCCCCCCGACAACTGGGCTACAGGATTTATTCGTCGGTGATAACGATTTTAGCGGACCCATCCCGATGGCATCCATTTCAAAATTAGTCAACCTCCAACTTCTTGACCTCTCACGGTGGAACACGGGAGAGAACGCCCTTGACATCAGTCCTTTGTATCATCTCAAGTCCCTTGGATATCTCTACTTATCAGATCTGAAGATGACAACCGCACTTGACCTGAGCCTATTCTCTCCCTTTCAGAGGCTGGCCAGATTGGATATCTCAGGCAACCATGTTTCAACCACCAACACCACCTCCGCTTCTCAGTTGGAATTTTTGGTTATGTCGGGCTGCAACATCACTGAGTTTCCCCTGTTCCTAAGAACCATACCACATTTGTCATCGCTAGACCTTTCCAACAACATGATCAAAGGACAAGTGCCGGGGTGGTTATGGAGGCTACCAAGCTTGTATATTCTGAATATCTCTCACAACTTTCTCAGCAGTTTCCAAGCATCATCATCCCAGCAAATGCTTCCCGAATCAACTCTTCTTAGCGCAATAGATGTAAGTTCAAATGGTTTCCAAGGACCACTCTTTATCCCTCCCTCTCAATACATTGTTTATTTGTGGGGATCCAACAACAATTTCACCGGAGGGATTCCCCAATCTATATGTGCCTTGTCGGCTCTGGAACTGCTCGATTTGTCACACAACAACTTGGACGGCTCTATTCCTCTGTGTTTGGGGAATCTCAATAGTTCCCTAGTGGTTATGGACCTTCGTCACAACCAACTCAGCGGAATTCTTCCAGACATATTTGTGGATGCCAACGAATTGAGAACACTTGATCTTAGTGGCAACCGATTCGAGGGAAAACTTCCTAAATCTTTGGGGAGTTGCAGCAGTCTGGAGGTTTTGAATGTTGCAAGAAACCAAATCAAAGACACGTTCCCGTTTTGGTTGATGTCATTGCAAGATCTACAGGTTCTTTCCCTCCACTCCAATGAATTTCATGGTGAGGTGTATCTTCCCGGGTTTCCTTTTGGATTCCCGAAGCTGCGAGTTATCGACATTTCAAACAATCACTTCAATGGGACTCTGCCGTCAGATTATTTTGTTGGTTGGGACGCAATCTCTTCGATGGGGTCAAGTGATATCTTTCACGAGTCGATGAATATTGAAACTAATGGGAGTGGTTACCAGGACTCTATAGTTTTGACGAATAAAGGAACAGAGTTGGCATACGAGCGGATCCTCAAAACCTTCACGACCATCGATTTTTCAAGAAATGCATTCAGAGGAGACATCCCCGAGTCCATTGGTTTACTGAAAGGGCTTTACGTGCTCAACTTGTCAAGCAATGCCTTCATGGGTCATATCCCCACATCGCTGGCAAACCTGACAAAGCTCGAATCACTAGACATGTCCCTCAACAATCTTTCTGGCAGAATACCTCCGGAGCTCGGGAGTCTCACATTTCTGGAGCGCATGAACTTCTCCTACAACAAGCTCACAGGTCCGATTCCAAAAGGCACGCAGTTTGATACACAAAACAGTTTGTCTTTTGAACACAATCTCGGACTATGTGGCCCTCCTCTCGACCAAAGTTGTGGAGAACACAAGACACCAACAAGCGACGTGTCAGAAACAGAGGATGATGAAGATGAAGAGGAAGAAAAGTTGAGTTGGATCGCCGTTGCACTCGGCTTTGCACCAGGCCTTCTATTCGGAGTGACTCTCGGCCATATCGGGTTTTCGTATAAGCGCGAATGGTTGATGAAGATTTGCGGCCTAACTCTTTAACCCATTTCATGCCACTGCCAAGCCTTCTTCCCCAGTGTAACGTCTTTCCACGACACCACTTATATATATTCACTGTGTCCATCCATTCGAGACATTCATTAGGGATGTGTATTAATTTATTTACCGTTGTTGTTTTTGCAGAACAGGACATCATTTGCTGTATGGTTACTGTTTTCCAACTTTCTTCTTTTTTTTTTTCCGTCTTCCGTTGATTTAAGAGTTCAATGTTTGCAATTAAAATAATTGTATGAATTATATTTGGTACAGTTCGTCGTCCCTTTGTACAAAAGAGTGAATGTTTTGTAAAGAAATTTGGCCAAATGCAAGTCTTCATTATCTCATTTCACTTCTCTATGCCAAAAATATAAAACGATCCATTTCACTGGATTCAAGCTGTTGAAGCATATGAAAAGACATATTAATCTCTGTCTTTGCTGGAACAACATGAGAGCATGTGTATAATACAAAAAAATCAAAAGCATGGGCAAAGCATGGGACAAAGGAAAGCATGGGTCATTTCACATTAAAGAAATAGAGGAAAAGAAAGAGAGAGGGGTATATGGCAAAAGAGATGACGATACTTCAGAAATCCCTCCAGAAACGAAGTTGAAGAAAGTCTGCAATAGAGGAGATGGAGATCACTTCCACTGAGAGCTGATCGTGGGAAATTGGTGAGTGCAAAATGTATGGAAAACACAGGTGAGTGATTTCTGAGAGAGAGCGAGATGTACTTGAGGGGGAGCCTTCAAACAATAGGTGAACCGATCACTGTCTAGACGTGATCTAGAGTAACACGTGGTGTGCGCTGCACACAATGTGTTTAGGGCTGATAGAATTCCGTGTGATACTAGGTTTTTACTCAGGGGAGTAAAACAAAGAGGGTTGAGTGATACTTGGAAAAGTTTGAAGTGTACTTGGCTTGTATCAAAGGAATAGAATCAGTTTGGATGTTTTGACTTGTGAAATCGTGTGAGTTTGGTTTTTCACAAGCATATCTGAACACATTACCAAACCAAAACGATGATGAACTGAGTGTATATATAACCGAATCGTTCCTATCTGAAACTCCGATAAAAAATTCTGCAAAAGTTTCTCCAGAGATTCTACACAGTATCAAGCTTTCGACTTCTTGCCCTTGCACTCGGCCGTGACGGGCTTGGCCTTGGAATGAAATCGAAGGTGTTAGAATATCAGCAATTGTACCGCCTGATAAAATTCCTCAGAGTTCTTGATCATCTCCTCGTGCATGTCCCACGGATTGTTTCCATCAGGGATGGTGTGATAAGCGTCCCATGTTGGAAAAAGAGAAGGATTTAGGGCCAATATATAAGTACGGGTCAAACCTCCACTCTTAAGCTAGTTTTTGTGGTAGAGTTAGGACCTAAACCATGCAAAACTGTTCGATAAACGGGTGAACTCGGACAATACCCAGCGTGTCTCTTCCATTGGACCCGGCTTCCTTCCTGAAGCAAGACGAGTAACCTGCATATCTGTGAGCAACATGAAGCAGGGGAAATGTGTGAGTAACCTGTGTAGTGACATTTTCGGTCATTTATGTTGATTTAGTTAACACGAAGTGTTACCGAGGGGCTTGGAGAAGAATTGCTGTGGAGTTTGGATCTGGTTTCTTGGGTCAACAAATTAGGGTTTAACAGGTAGCAGATCATCTGGCTTGTTCTGTTTTTCTGTTTTGGTTGGGAATGCCATACAGCGAATGAAGGAGAGTGATAGGGGAGAAAGATTGACAAATTTGGCAATTGCAAATGCCTTTTAGATCCGTGTGCTTTTTGTGGTTTGCTCATGTTACGAAATAATGGATGGATGCATTGTCTACAGAGTCGAATCTCCAGACATTTCCTCGATCCGCAACCCAGGGCAAGATCTCCGGAGGTTCTAATCCTCGTCGAGGTGCTGATGGTAAGTTGTGCCTCGGATTTAGGAATCTGTCGGATTTTGATCTATTCCAGTTTCAGTTAAGGAACCCAGGAGATGGGAGGTATGCAAAGTTGGACGAATGTCATCTTCAAGAAGTATAGTTGAATGCCCTTTTATTAGTGAAATATTACACTCTTCTCCAATACTAGCCAAAGAGGGACCTTCTCTGCATTGTTTCTGAAATTATTTCTTGCAATGACTTTGCCAAGTCAAGTAATAAAGTATGCACTCACTTCAAAAAAAAAAAAGAGAGAGAGATCAAACCATTGGCCACGGCAATGACTGTCCAAAGTCAAGTAATATTTCTTCCACTAACATCCACTAGAGAGACATGTGCTTCCTTTGTTGTTTGAATTCTCTTCAATAATTGTAGTGGAGTGCTGAAATATCACACCCTTTCTCAATAATTGAAAACTAAACAATTTTAATTATAAAAAAAAATATAAAAGTTTCTGCACTGAATGTGAAACCATTTCTCAGAAAGTCTTGCCCAGGAAAGTAAGTCAATATAATGGCACCTATCTTCTCTGTTTATGTAGTGGAGAGAGGGAGATGGCCGATACAGAATGTACAAACCCATCATTTTCGACCTAAACCAACTGTCCTACCTGGATGTTTCCAGGAACAGGCTCAGTGGCAGCTTTCCCCTTGGAATATTGAATCTAACAAAGCTGTCTCATATACATCTCAGGGATAATGAGTTGACAGGCTCTTTCCCACCAAACATGACTTCCCTCTCCGATTTGGAGGAATTCGATGCATCTGGGAATCGTTTTGTGGGAGCTTTCCCTTCTTCTCTACTCGAGATCCCTTCATTGACTTATATTGATCTAAGTGGAAACCAACTCAGGAACTTCGCCGATTACGGGAACATCCCTCCGACATCTAGACTAGAGAATTTATACATGGGAGATAACAATTTCAGCGGACCCATCCCCATGGCGTCCATTTCAAAATTAGTCAACCTCCAAGTGCTTGTCCTTTCAAGGTGGAACACGGGAGGGGACGCCCTTGACGTCAGCCCTTTGTATCATCTCAAGTCCCTTTACTATCTCCACTTATCAGATCTGAAGATGACCACCGCAATTGACTTGAGCCTACTCTCTCCTCTTCAGTCGCTGTCCAATTTGGACCTGTCTGGCAACCGTGTTTCAACCGCAAACATTACTTCCGCTTCTGATTTCTCTCAGCAGTTGGAAGCCTTGTATATGTCGGGCTGCAACGTCACTGAGTTTCCCCTGTTCCTAAGAACCCAACGACATTTGCAAGTACTGGACCTTTCCGGCAATATGATCAAAGGCCAAGTGCTCGACTGGTTGTGGAGGCTACCGAGGTTATACCATGTGAATATGTCTCACAACTCTCTCGGCAGTTTCCAAGCATCATCATCCCAGCAAATGTTTCCCCAATCACAGCTTCAGAGAATAGATGTAAGTTGGAATGATTTCCAAGGACCACTCTTCATCCCTCCTTCTCACTCCATTCAGTATTTGGGGGGATCCAACAACAATTTCTCCGGAGGGATTCCCCAATCTGTATGTTCCCAGACATATCTACAATTCCTCGATTTGTCACACAACAACTTCGACGGCTCTGTTCCACGGTGTTTGGGGAATACCATTGGATCTCTCATTGTTTTGAGTCTTCGTCACAACCGACTCAGCGGAACTCTTCCAGACATTTTTGTTGATGCCAACGAATTGAGATCAATTGATCTTAGCGGCAACCGGTTGGAGGGAAAACTTCCTAAATCTTTGATCAATTGCAGCAGTCTGGAGGTTTTGAATGTGGCAAGCAATCGAATCAAAGACACGTTCCCCTTCTGGTTGAACTCTTTGAAAGAGCTACAAGTACTTTCCCTCCGTTCCAACGAATTTCATGGTGAGGTTTATCTTCCCGAGTTTCCTTTTGGATTTCCGAAGCTGCGGGTTATCGACATTTCGAACAATCACTTCAATGGAACTCTGTCGCCAGACTATTTTGTTGGTTGGGACGCAATCTCTTCGACGGGGTCAAGTGATGTTCCGCTGGGGTCCATGTCTATTCCAATGAATGGGAGTCAAGTGTTGTTTGCAAGGACTGGACCTTTCCAACAACATGATCAAAGGCCAAGTGCCGCACTGGTTATGGAGGCTACCATTCTTACTGCAAGTAAATATCTCTCACAACTCTCTCAGCAGTTTCCAAGCATCATCATCCCAGCAAATTCTTCTCGAATCAACTCTCCGCGCAATAGATTTACGTTCCAATGATTTCCAAGGACCACTCTTTATCCCTCCTTCCCATTCCATTCAGTATTTGGGGGGGTCCAACAACAATTTCACCGGAGGGATACCCCAATCTATATGCGCTCTGATGGCTCTAGAGTTACTCGATTTGTCACACAACAACTTGAACGGCTCCGTTCCAGGGTGTTTGGGGAATCACAATGGATCTCTCACTGTTTTGAATCTTCGTCATAACCAACTCAGCGGAACTCTTCCAGATATGTTTGTGGATGCCAACAAATTAAGATCAATTGATCTTAGTGGCAACCGATTGGAGGGAAAACTTCCTAAATCTTTGGTGAGTTGCAGCAGTCTGGAGGTTTTGAATGTGGCAAGCAACCGAATCAAAGACACGTTCCCGTTTTGGTTGGCATCATTGCAAGATCTACAGGTTCTTTCCCTCCGCTCAAACGAATTTCATGGTGAAGTATACCTTCCCGAGTTTCCTTTTGGATTTTCGAAGCTGCGAGTTATCGATATTTCAAACAATCACTTCAATGGAACTCTACCATCAGACTATTTTGCTGGTTGGGCCGTAATTTCTTCAATGGGGTCAAGGGATGTTCCTCTGGGTTCGATGGGTATTGTACTTAACTCGGGCTACTACTACTCCGAGTCCATAGTTTTGACAAATAAAGGGATAGAGTTGGAGTACGAACGGATCCTAACAACCTTCACGGCCATCGATTTTTCAAGAAATGCATTCAGAGGAGAAATCCCTGAATCCATTGGTTTGCTGAAAGGACTTTACGCGTTCAACTTGTCAAGCAATGCTTTTGCGGGTCATATCCCGACATCGCTGGCAAACATGACAGAGCTCGAGTCGCTGGACTTGTCCCTCAACAATCTTTCCGGCAGAATACCTTCAAAACTCGGGAGCCTCACGTTTCTAGCACGCATGAACTTCTCCTACAACCAGCTCACAGGTCCGATTCCAAAAGGCACACAGTTTGGTACCCAAAACAGTTCGTCTTTCGAACACAATCTCGGACTATGCGGCCCTCCTCTCGACCACAGTTGCGGAGAAGTCAAGACACCAGCAAGCGACGTGTCAGAACCGGAGGATGATGAAGAGAAAGAGGAAGAAAAGTTGAGTTGGATCGCCGTTGCACTCGGCTTTGCACCAGGCCTTCTATTCGGAGTGGCTCTTGGCCATATCGGGTTTTCGTATAAGCGCGAATGGTTGATGAAGATTTTCGGCCTAACTCGTTAACCCATTTCATGTCACTGCCAAGCCTTCTTCTCCAAGGTAACGTCTTTCCGCGACACCCCTTATATATCTTCACTGTGTCCATCCGTTTGAAACATTCATTAGTGATTTGTATTAATTTACGTTTGTTGTCCAACTTTCTTTTTTTCGTTTTCCGTTGGTTTTAAGAGTTTAATGTTTGCAATTAAAACAATTGTATGAATTATATTTGGTATCGTTCGTCGTCCCTTTGTACAAAAGAATGAATGTTTTATAAAGAAATTTGGCAAAACGCAATAGTTGTCATTATCTCATTTCACTTCTCTATGCCAGAAATATAAAACGATCCATTTCACTGGGTGTATATATAACCGAATCATTCCTGTCTGAAACTCCCAACAAAATCTTTCCCAGCAAAAATTCTGCAAAAGTTTCTCCAGAGATAACACAGTATCAAGCTTTCGACTTCTTGCCCTTGCCCTCGGCCGTGAAGGTCTTGGCCTTGTGTTAATAAAAAATGGGTCTGGATACAGCAGGAAAGAACAACAAAATCAATGAAATCGAAATAAAAACGTAAGAACCCGGATATAATCTTCTAGGCGTGATTTCACTTTCCTAAAACGTTATTCCCTCCCCACCGAGCAAAGGAGAATCCCGAGAATACGTTTAGAGATACAAAGAAGACCAGCAACGATTGATCTGCTCCTCAAACGTTGCCCGAAACAGAATAACCCGAGAAAGAAGATGAACAGTAAAAGATGGAGAAGAAGTAGCAAATTTCTTCACCAACAAGGCTCACAAATCTCTCAAAAATCAATTAGATTTCATACTCAT
>NW_010966177.1:1522193-1532583 GCF_000463585.1 Tarenaya hassleriana | reverse complement strand
GAATCCTTTGAGAGATTTTAAAGTCCACCAATCTACTCTAAAATAACTAACAATCCTCCACCATTTTAGAGTAAATTATCCATGGAAACCGAGCGACAATCCGTCATCCCCACAACTTTGTGCATAAATGAAAGTATCTTTCGATTGAACTTCCACTTAGTGTAACGTACAACAATAAACTCGAATTACATAGGTGTCGAAACGATTGAACCTAGTAATCCTAATTGAGCTACCGAGTACAAAACACACACAAAGTCACTACAAGTTTTTCTGCAATCCTTGACACTATAATGGCCATGTGTCCATATCCATTCACAAGCACATGGATGTTGAGCCACCAACATCTTGAAGCGGCCCCACTTCATGCTTGTATAGGTGAATCCTTTATGATATCGTGCCCTGCAACTAAGCACTTTGTCTAAGGACTCATTAAGTTAAAACATCCTCTTTACATTGCATAACCTAGATGCTTACCTCGGGATGTGTTGTCGTGAAGCATCTACAATCACATAGTAAAGGATTTAACTCATTGAACTCAAGATCTAGTGTTGTACTAGACGTTGAGTTGAGATTCTTTTACTTGCAATTCATAAAACCGGCTCAAGTCCTATCCCTTGTGACATTTTGTGGACCACGTCCCTTGGCAAGCTTTTTGTGAAAGCATCCGCCAAATTTTGTTTGGTCCGCACAAAATCCACCATTATAGCCCCGACTTTAATAAGACCATTCACATAGCTATGTCTTAACCCGATATGTCTAGACTTTCCATTGTAAACATGGCTATATGCCTTAGCCAATGTCGCAGCACTATCACAATGTATTGCAATAGGCGATACCGGTTTAGGCCATAACGGTATTTCGAATACCAAATTTCTTAGCCATTCTGCTTCTTTCCCAGTAGCTGCTAAGGCGATAAATTCCGACGCCATGGTCGAATCCGAAATGCAAGTTTGTTTCTTGGAAGCCCAAGAAATCGCAGCTCCACCTAAAAGGTAAAGCCATCCACTAACCGAGGCATAATCCTCTTCACTAGAGTTTCAACTCGCATCGGTGTATCCTTCTAACACCGAAGGTTGACCCGTGTAGTGTAGACCATAATTAATTGTCTTTTTCAAGTACCGAAGTACTCTCCGTACAGCATTCCAATGATGTACGCTTGGGTTACTCGTGTATCTGCTCAACTTCCCTATTGCGTATGCTATGTCGGGTCGAGTGCTAGTCATAGCATACATCAAACAACCAATGACACTAGCGTACTCAAGTTGAGCTACCGGTTCCCCACTATTAGGTGCAAACTTAGCGCTACAATCCATCAGAGTAGAAGCCGGAGGGCTCTCAAACATATCAAATCGTTTTAACACTTTCTCAACGTAGTGTGATTGAGATAGTGTTATCGAACCTTGATCTCGTTTTATCCTAATGCCAAGGATAACATCAGCCTTACCTAAGTCTTTCATCGAAAACTTCGATGACAAGAAGTCTTTTGTCTTCTTGACTTGCTCTAATTCTGTACCGAATATGAGCATGTCATCCACGTATAAGCAAATGATAACTCCATGACCGTTATCATCAAACCTGCTATATACACACTTGTCTGATTGATTCAGACGAAATCCATTAGCCAAAACGACCTCATCAAACTTTTGATGCCATTGTTTGGGTGCTTGTTTCAACCCATACAACGATTTGACTAACTTGCACACCTTGTGTGCTTGTCCCGATAGGATAAAACCTTCTGGTTGCTTCATATACACCTCTTCTTCTAGATCACCATTCAAGAATGCCGTTTTGACATCCATTTGGTGGATCACAAGATTGTTTATCGCTGCAAGAGCAATCAACAATCTTATCGTAGCTATTCTAGCTACCGGTGCATACGTATCAAAGAAATCGATGCCTTCTTTTTGTCTAAAGCCTTGAGCTACTAGACGAGCCTTGAACTTATCAATAGTTCCATCGACTCTCATCTTCTTTTTGAAGATCCACTTACAACCAATCGGTTTACAACCTGGAGGAGGATCTACTAAGATCCAAGTGTTGTTGCTCATGATGGAGTCCATCTCATCATTTATCGCTTCTTTCCAGAATGCGATATCCTGCGATCTCATCGCTTCATCAAAAGACCTAGGGTCTTCCTCGATATTGTAAACATAAGCGAGTTGAGTCACGATTGACTCATTAGTACCTTCTACTAGGTACATATGAAAGTCCGGACCAAAGGTTTTTCTTTTCCTTATACGCTTACCTCTACGAGGTTCACTTTGTCCTTCATCATGAACGACTACTCGATCACTTGAGCTTGGTATAGCTCGAGGTTGTCTTTCAACCGAAGAAAAACGATTCTCGTCAAACAATGCATCTCTCGACTCTATAACCGTGTGAACGGGTATATAGTCATTCTGTTCTATAATATAGAACCTATAGGC
This sequence comes from Tarenaya hassleriana, assembly GCF_000463585.1. Classification (NCBI taxonomy): domain Eukaryota; kingdom Viridiplantae; phylum Streptophyta; class Magnoliopsida; order Brassicales; family Cleomaceae; genus Tarenaya; species Tarenaya hassleriana. The sequence continues at coordinate 1,530,157 of NW_010966177.1, read as the reverse complement.
CTTGCTATGAGAAGCATAGCCTATAAAGATACATTCGATACCTCGTTCACCCAATGTTTTACGTTTGGGTTCCGGCACTTTAACTATTGCCCGACAACCCCAAATCCGAAAATAATTCAGATTTGGTTTTCGCTTATACCATAGCTCATATGGGGTTATTTTATTCTTTTTCGAGGGAACTCGATTAAGAATGTAGCAAGCCGTTAACATGGCTTCTCCCCCAAAACCCTCGCTTAATCCCGAGAAAGAAAGCATGGAGTTTACCATTTCTTTCAACACCCTATTCTTTCTTTCCGCTACACCATTTTGTTGCGGTGTATACGGAGCGGTCGTCTCATGAATCACGCCTACGGATTCAAAGAATGTCGGATCATAATATTCTCCTCCCCTATCGGTTCTAAGCTTCTTGAGCTTAACCCCGAGTTGTGTTTCAACCTCGGACTTATACACCCTAAACTTATCCAAAGCTTCGTCTTTAGAATGCAACAAGTAAACGTAGCATAACCTAGTCGAATCCTCAATAAACGTAACTACGTACTTTTTATTTCCTAGAGACGGTGTACTATGAAAATCGCACAAGTCACTATGTACAAGTTCTAGAGTGTCCGAACTTCTTTCTACGTTAGGAAATGACAGCCTCGTGATTTTTGTTTTCATGCAAGTAACACAACGATGATCATTCTCCAATTCACAAGGTGGAATAAGATCTAACTTAGACATTACATGCATCCGTTTAAAATGAACGTGACCTAATCTAGCATGCCATAAATCTGAAACATTGGAAGAGAGAACATACAAAGAAATACTCGGTTTATTAATACTGAGTTTGAACATCGAATTACATAGATAGCCTTGTCCAACAAAAATCCCCCCTTTGGACAATACAAACTTATCAGCCTCAAACACCATTTTGAACCCGAATCGATTCAATACGCTACCCGATACAAGATTCTTCCTAACATCTGGTGCATAAAGCACATCTTGAAGAGTAAGAGTTTTCCCGGATGTAAACAACAAATCTACTTGTACATTTCCCAAGACGTCAACCGTAGATTCGTTGCCCATGTAAAGCACGCTTCCATCCTTGACGTCCTCAAACGTCTTGAATAGGTTGCGGTCTTTACATATGTGTCTCGTAGCGCCCGAATCAATCCACCAAGAGTTATCACTCTCCTGCACATGATTCAACTCAGAAATCATAGCCACAAAATTCATAACCGAATTTGTGTCTACAAGAGTAATAGTACCTTGGTTGGGTTGGCCTTGGTCGTGTTTGCCTTGGCCTTGACCCTTCTTTCTATTCTTGTAAGAATAACAATCCTTTTTAAAGTGTCCGGACTTGTTGCAGAACCAGCAACTCCCACTCGGCTTAGGCCTTTTGTTTGAGTGGCCTTTCGGGGATTTGTTTGGCCTCTTTTGGCCCCGTTTCTTCTCTTCCTCCACCACATGAACCGTAGAGGACGAAGAAACATGTGTGTCTTTCTTGTCATGCATTCGAAAGTTTTCCTCAATCCGAAGATGCGACCCCAATTGCTCAAGGGTCATATCCTCCTTCCTATGTTTCAAGGAACGTTTAGCGTCCTTCCAAGACGGTGGTAATTTGTCAACAATGGAAGAAACCATAATAGTTTCATCCATTTTCAACTCATGTTGAGTAAAACTACTCAAGATCCTCTGGAGCTCATGAAATTGCTCCATAACCGGTCTTGCGTCCGCCATCTTGTAAGCATTAAACTCGCTTACAAGAAACCTCTTACTCGAGGCGTCTTCCGACATGTATTTCTCTTCCAATTTGGACCACAATTCTTTTGCAGTCTCTATATTTTGGTACACATCAAAAAGGGCATCGGACATACCGTTCAATATGTGTCCGCAGCACACATAAATTGTCGTTGTCCCACTTGTTCCTTGTGCGTGCTTGAGCGAGCGTCTCCTCTTCATTCTCCTCCGGTCGTGGAGTGCTGATCACATACGCCACGTGCAATGTAGTAAGAAGAAATTTCATCTTCTTTTGCCACCGCCGGAAAGCCACGCCCTCGAATTTCTCGAGTTTGTGAAAATCAAGAGTTAGATCTCTCACCGAAGAACCCATACCCGTTAATCGATTCCCCCTTCCCCGTGTATCCGAAATAAGGGATAACGTTTTAGATTGTTAATAAAAAATGGGTCTGGATACAGCAGGAAAGAACAACAAAATCAATGAAATCGAAATAAAAACGTAAGAACCCGGATATAATCTTCTAGGCGTGATTTCACTTTCCTAAAACGTTATTCCCTCCCCACCGAGCAAAGGAGAATCCCGAGAATACGTTTAGAGATACAAAGAAGACCAGCAACGATTGATCTGCTCCTCAAACGTTGCCCGAAACAGAATAACCCGAGAAAGAAGATGAACAGTAAAAGATGGAGAAGAAGTAGCAAATTTCTTCACCAACAAGGCTCACAAATCTCTCAAAAATCAATTAGATTTCATACTCATCTGTGTTCAGACGTCTAGGAATGTTTTTAACACTCTAAAAGTCAAAAGGTGCAAGGATAGGGAAGTTTTTTCCGAACAGACACGATTTTTCGTTCATTTGAACAACTCAGAAAAATCAAGCGGGTCGCTCATTTTTCGAGCGGTCGCTCATTTTCCATTTTTTGTTCATCAGAGAAAATGAGCTACCCGCTCATTTTCCTGACCGGTCGCTCATTTTCCCCAGTTTTGTTCATCAGAGAAAATGAGCTACCCGCTCATTTTCCTGACCGGTCGCTCATTTTCCCCAGTTTTGTTCATCAGAGAAAATGAGCTACCCGCTCATTTTCCTGACCGGTCGCTCATTTTTCCCAGTTTTGTTCATCAGAGAAAATGAGCTACCCGCTCATTTTCCTGACCGGTCGCTCATTTTTTCCAGTTTTGTTCATCAGAGAAAATGAGCTACCCACTCATTTTCCTGACCGGTCGCTCATTTTCCGAGCTACCCGCTCATTTTCCTGAGCGGTCGCTCATTTTTTCCAGTTTTGTTTCATAGGGAAAAACGAGCTACCTTCAATATCTTCCGACTAATCCTTAACACTTTACCAATTCACGACACGTCTTTTACAAGCATTTTACTCCTCCACCACACTTGTAATACACGTGAAACAAGAATCCTTTGAGAGATTTTAAAGTCCACCAATCTACTCTAAAATAACTAACACCTTGAAGGGCAAAAACGTCTTTCCACCCATGAACGGCTGCAGGGGACTTCCACGCCGTCTTCTGTCTAGTAGTTCTCCAGGATGCAGCAGATGGTCCTCTCCGTCGCTGTCAGGGTCGAGTTCAGCAGATGCACGAACTGCTTCGTCTGCTCATTGCTCTGCTTCATAACATAGAAAAGTCTACGACGTTAAAACATCGTTCCAACGGCTTACCCTATTGAGAAAACATCAAATACCTGCGATATTGGACAACAAGTTAATTTTCGCCAATATACAAATACCTTTTTCTGGCCATATCGGATCTCGAGGCTTCGTGCTTGGTAATCTGTGCAGTTGGAGCAGGAGACGAGCTCTCTGTAAGCCTCGGAAGCTGGGAACCACGCCTCCAGATCAAGTTTTTTCGCAGCAGCATCGTTCAGAGCTCCAGAGACGATGGATACAACTCGGTAAGGAAGCTTCAGCTGCAGATGAAACAGAGTAAGTGTGACAACCCAGAGTACCGTAGGAGGGCGGGGAGTGATCGCCGGTGCAGAGGCACGGACAAGGGGCGGCTCCTGACGAGCTTCTGGGTAGGGGGTACAGGGATGAATCGAACACACCGGAATGAGAGAGATCCGAGGGCTGTATAGGTATGGGACTATACAGTCTAAGATAACATAAAAGAATTAGTTGAGCTACTCATAGCAACAAGGTGCACCTACCTTTTTGGTTGACTATCCTGAGAGAACTCCAAAGTTAAGCGTGCTGACTCTGGAGCAATCTCATGATGGGTGACCTACTGGGAAGTGTCTCGGTATGCGTGCGAGTGAGGACAAAACACGCTGAAAGGTCTCGAGTTGCTGTGTGGGGGCAGTTTCGACAATTCGTAGCGGTCTCGGATCGTTACAGTAAGAGCTGTGGCAATGACACTGAAGGCCTTGGAATGAAACCGGAGGTGTTAGAATATCAGCAATTGTACCGCCTGAGTTCTTGATCATCTCTTCGTGCATGTCCCATGAATCGTTCCCATCAGGGCTGGTACGTTAAAAAAAATATATAAAATTACGGGATTGTTTTTATCGAATCCAATCTTTTCGGTACGTTCAAAAAAACATTACAAAAGATGTGCAAGACATAATTATTCACGTTTCAGTTGCAAGATTCTAAAACCGACTACTGTAACTGCAGAGCCTCTTGGATAAAACATTATAAAAGACGCGATTGACATGCAAAGTTGGACGAATGTCATCTTCAAGAAGTGTAGCTGAATGCCCTTTTGTTAGTGAATTGTTACACTCTTTTCCAATACTAGCCAATTTCAGGTTCCAGTGGCCATAAACTAACTAAGATTTAAACTGTAACAGCACGTGAATGGCTTTTAAATCTATAAAATATTAGTTTTCGGAAAATTAAAAATATGTGATTATTTGACCAAATTTTTATTCTTTTTAAAAAAAATATAGATTAATGAAAATAATCATTGTGATAGTTAATAATAATAATATTAACTTCATAATCACGCCATATTCTCTGTATAAATCAATGAAAAGGACTGCTCGACCGAATCGAAGTGAATTATCTCTTGTGCCCACTGCGAAAGATTGTTCAAAGAGGGACTTTTCTTCATTGTTTCTGGAATTATTTCTTGCAATGACTTTGCTAAGTCAAAGTAATAAAGTGTGCACTGACTTAAAAAAAGAGAGATCAAACCATTGGCCACGGCAATGACTGTCCAAATTGCGAAATTCATTTCACAGACTGTTACGTAAGTCAAAGTAATAATATATATAGAGAGATGGAGATGGCCGATATAGAATGTACAAAACCATCACTTTGTGTATAATCTTGAAAGAGGATGAGAGGCTCCATCGTTCAAAGCACTCTTCTCTGTTTGTTCTTCTTTATTTCCAGTTTCCTCACTGCTTTTGCTTCCCCCCCTACCACTCGCTTGTGCCTCCCCGACCAAAGGGATGCTCTCTTGGAGTTCAAACACCTTTTCCACGTACAGAAGCAGTCATTTTATTATGACCCGTATGTTGAGGGAATTGTGCCTGTCTTTTACCATTACACACACCTTCTTGGAAGAAATCTGGCATGTTATCCCAAGACAAAGTCATGGGGGAACACCACCACCACTGACTGTTGTTCCTGGGAAGGTGTCACGTGCCATCCCAAGTCCGGCGAGGTGATAGGGCTCGATCTTAGCCTCAGCTGTCTCAGTGGCCGCTTCCATTCCAACAGCAGTCTCTTAATTAGGCTGCCACATCTTCGGACTCTGAATCTGGCTTTCAACAACTTCAGCTATTCTCCAATGCCGTCTGAGTTGGGCAAACTGGTGGGGTTAACACATCTCAACCTCTCTTATTCATCCTTCTCAGGCCAAGTTCCGACCGAGCTTCTCCATCTTACCAAGTTGGTATCCCTCGATCTTTCTTATAATTCACTTTACCCTGAGAAATCCTTTCTTAGTAAAATTGCCCAGAACTTGACTCACCTTGGAGATCTCCATCTCAGTTATCTAAACATTTCTGCTGTCATTCCCCACAACCTCTTGAACCTTTCCTCCCTCACTTCCCTCTCTCTAGACCGTTGCGGTCTGATTGGTGAATTTCCTGGCGATATTCTGCGAATGCCTTCCATTCGATCCGTTCTTTTGTCTGTTAATGAGGATCTGCGAGGCCACCTCCCTGATTTTTACGGTAACGACTCTCTCGTAACGTTGGATCTCTCTCACACTTCCTTTTCGGGTGGGTTTTCAAAATCTATAGGCAACCTCAAGCATCTGGGAGCTCTGTCACTTCGTGACTGCAATTTCTCAGGGAGGATTCCGTCTTCGATCGGAAACCTCTCGTATCTCACCACCCTCGACCTTTCATATAATGAATTTACCGGTGGGTTTCCTTCCTCCATTTTCGACCTAAACCAACTGTCCTACCTGGATGTTTCCAGGAACAGGCTCAGTGGCAGCTTTCCCCTTGGAATATTGAATCTAACAAAGCTGTCTCATATACATCTCAGCGATAATGAGTTGACAGGCTCTTTCCCACCAAACATGACTTCCCTCTCCGATTTGGAGGAATTCGATGCATCTGGGAATCGTTTTGTGGGAGCTTTCCCTTCTTCTCTACTCGAGATCCCTTCATTGACTTATATTGATCTAAGTGGAAACCAACTCAGGAACTTCGCCGATTACGGGAACATCCCTCCGACATCTGGACTAGAGAATTTATACATGGGAGATAACAATTTCAGCGGACCCATCCCCATGGCGTCCATTTCAAAATTAGTCAACCTCCAAGTGCTTGTCCTTTCAAGGTGGAACACGGGAGGGAACGCCCTTGACGTCAGCCCTTTGTATCATCTCAAGTCCCTTGTATATCTCGACTTATCAGATCTGAAGATGACAACTGCACTTGACTTGAGCCTATTCTCTCCCCTTCAAAGGCTGGGCAGATTGGATATCTCAGGCAACCATGTTTCAACCACCAACATTACTTCCGCTTCTGATTTCTCTCAGCAGTTGGAAGAATTGTATATGTCGGGCTGCAACATCACTGAGTTTCCCCTGTTCCTAGGAACCCAACGAGACTTGTATTGGTTAGACCTTTCCAACAACATGATCAAAGGCCAAGTGCCCGACTGGTTATGGATGCTACCAATGTTAAAATCCCTCAACATCTCTCACAACTTTCTCAGCAGTTTCCAAGCATCATCATCCCAGCAAATGTTTCCCCAATCACAGCTTTGGATAATAGATGTAAGTTGGAATGATTTCCAAGGACCACTCTTCATCCCTCCTTCTCACTCCATTCAGTATTTGGGGGGATCCAACAACAATTTCTCCGGAGGGATTCCCCAATCTGTATGTTCCCAGACATATCTACAATTCCTCGATTTGTCACACAACAACTTCGACGGCTCTGTTCCACGGTGTTTGGGGAATACCATTGGATCTCTCATTGTTTTGAGTCTTCGTCACAACCGACTCAGCGGAACTCTTCCAGACATTTTTGTTGATGCCAACGAATTGAGATCAATTGATCTTAGCGGCAACCGGTTGGAGGGAAAACTTCCTAAATCTTTGATCAATTGCAGCAGTCTGGAGGTTTTGAATGTGGCAAGCAATCGAATCAAAGACACGTTCCCCTTCTGGCTGAACTCTTTGAAAGAGCTACAAGTTCTTTCCCTCCGTTCCAACGAATTTCATGGTGAGGTTTATCTTCCCGAGTTTCCTTTTGGATTTCCGAAGCTGCGAGTTATCGACATTTCGAACAATCACTTCAATGGAACTCTGTCGCCAGACTATTTTGTTGGTTGGGACGCAATCTCTTCGACGGGGTCAAGTGATGTTCCGCTGGGGTCCATGTCTATTCCAATGAATGGGAGTCATTACCAGGACTCTATAGTTTTGACGAATAAAGGGATAGAGTTGGAGTACGAACGGATCCTCAAAACCTTCACAACCATCGATTTTTCAAGAAATGCATTCCGAGGAGACATCCCCGAGTCCATCGGTTTACTGAAAGAACTTTACGTGCTCAACTTGTCAAGCAATGCTTTCATGGGTCATATCCCCACATCGCTGGCAAACCTGACAAAGCTCGAATCACTAGACATGTCCCTCAACAATCTTTCCGGCAGAATACCTCCGGAGCTCGGGAGCCTCACGTTTCTGGAGCGCATGAACTTCTCCTACAACAAGCTAACAGGTCCGATTCCAAAAGGCACGCAGTTTGGTACACAAAACAGTTCGTCTTTCGAACACAATCTCGGACTATGCGGCCCTCCTCTAGACCAAGGTTGTG
>NW_010966177.1:1520117-1522183 GCF_000463585.1 Tarenaya hassleriana | reverse complement strand
CGTCGTGTCAAAAACAGAGGATGACGAAGAGGAAGAGGAAGAGGAAGAAAAGTTGAGTTGGATCGTCGTTGCACTCGGCTTTGCACCAGGCCTTCTATTCGGAGTGACTCTCGGCCATATCGGGTTTTCGTATAAGCGCGAATGGCTGATGAAGATTTTCGGCCTGACTCGTTAACCCAGGTTCATGTCACTGTCAAGCCTTCTTCTCCGAGGTAACGTCTTTCCACGACATCCCTTGTATATATTCACTGTGTTCATCCATTTGAGACATTCATTAGTGATGTGTATTAATTTATTTGCTATATTTGGTGCCGTTCGCCGTCCCTCTGTAACAAAATAATTTATGTTTTATGAAGAAATTTGGCAAAACGCAAGAGTCTTCATTATCTCATCTCACTTCTCTATGCCAAAAATATAGAACGATCCATTTAACCGGATTCAAGTATCTTAGAACGTGTTACCAAACCAAAATGATGATGAACTGAGCGTATATATAACCGAATCATTCCTGTCTGAAACTCCGATAAAAAATTCTGCAAAAGTTTCTCCAGAGATTACACAGTATCAAGCTTTCGACTTCTTTCCCTTGCCCTCAGCAGTGACGGGCTTGGCCTTGAAGGGAAAAAACGTCTTTCCGCCCATGAACGGCTGCAGGACCTCGGGAACTTGCACGCCGTCTTCCGTCTGGTAGTTCTCCAGGATGCAGCAGATGGTCCTCTCCGTCGCCGTCAGGGTCGAGTTCAGCAGATGCACGTACTGCTTCGTCTGCTCATTGCTCTGCTTCATAACATAGAAAAGTCTACGACGTTAAAACATCGCTCCAATGGTTACGCTATTGAGAGAAACATCAAATACCTGCGATATGGGAAAACAAGTTAATTTTCGCCAATATACAAATACCTTTTTCTGGCCATATCGGATCTCAAGGCTTCGTGCTTGGTAATCTGCACAGTTGGAGCAGGAGACGAGCTCTCTGTAAGCCTCGGAAGCTGGGAACCACGCCTCCAGATCAAGTTTTTTCGCAGCCGCATCGTTCAGAGCTCCAGAGACGATGGCCACAACTCGGTAAGGAAGCTTCAGCTGCAGATGAAACAGAGTAAGAGCTGTGGCAATGACACTGAAGGCCTTGGAATGACACCGAAGGTGTTAGAATATCAGTAATTGTACCGCCTGATAAAATTCCTCAGAGTTCTTGATCATCTCCTCGTGCATATCCCATGAATCGTTCCCATTAGGGCTGGTGATGCAAAACTGTTCGACTTTCTCAAACTGGTGAACTCGGAAAATACCCAGTGTGTCTCTTCCATGGGACCCGGCTTCCTTCCTGAAGCAAGACGAGTAACCTGCGTATCTGTGAGCAACATGAAACAGGGGAAATGTGAGAGACCGTTTCTACATATAGCTAAATCAATCAAGACCGGAAATCAAAACACCAACTTGTACTCTTATATATCGTATACCTAATTGGGAGCTCTGATGGATGAATCCAGTCTTCAAGGTGATATGCACAAAGCGGCTGCTCAGCTGTCGCAATCAGATATTTATCATCTCCTTCACCGGTCACCTGTTCAAAGAACAATATAGAAGGCGATGTTTATATGCATGTCTGAGTCCGAGAGACAGAGAGAGAGAGAGTATTTTATTGACCTTGTAAAGCTCTTCATCGAACTGAGCCAACTGAGCGCACTTAGCCATAACTTCCTTCCGCATGAAGAACGGAGTTTGCAGACACGTAAATCCTCTCTTCTCCAAGAAGTCGAGGCCAAAGTTGATAAGCGCTTGGTTAAGGCGAACGCCATCTCCCTTCAGATAAAAACCTCTTCCTCCTGCAACCTCACAACCTGCACTACTGCCCATATGATATCAAACCACATGCTTTACAAGACACAAAATAATAAAAGAAAAAAAACAAACCTTTCTTGGAATCAGCAATGCCAAGAAGCTCGACAAGCTCAACATGGTTCTTCAACTTCTGGCCACTCGTAGCTACACCCCAGTGTCTAACCACTGAGTTGTTAGCCTACAAAGAAATCGGGTATAAGAGAAAAATGTATATCTTTCTTTCC
>NW_010966177.1:1507755-1520107 GCF_000463585.1 Tarenaya hassleriana | reverse complement strand
GTGTCCCCCCTCCGATCTGCCGGTCATCTATTGTGACAACGTCGGGGCGACATATCTTTGCTCAAACCCCGTGTTTCACTCTCGTATGAAACATGTTGCTATCGACTATCATTTCATCCGTGGATTGGTCCAAGACGGTCTCATTCGGGTCACTCACATTTCCCTAACACTAAGGAACAGAAAAGAAAGGCATAATAAAGTATCACGGACCTCATCATCGCTAATTGGAACGGAGTCATGGACAAGATTTCCGACTGTCTCCAATTTGGCTTTCAAAGCAGCAAAAGCTTCACGGACTTCCGCTTCCTTTTCTGCAGATTCCTGTTTGTTTTTCTCTGTCTGATGAATCAGCTCGCTCGCATCACCACCAGACTATTTCCAGAAAACCCCCACCAAAAAAAAAAAACATTACTAACACCATCAGATCCAGTCACACGATATAAAAGGAAACCTAACCACGAGACATTCATACAACTAAAACTGAACAGGTATTTGGATAAAAATCTCATATCTGTATAAAGTACCACACTCTGCTGATTCGATTCTCAAGCTTTCCAAATTCTAACACAACTTCCACAAAAGACATAGCAGAAAGTATCGGATAAGGAACAGAAACAGACGGGAAAGGAAAGGAAACTCACGATTTTAAGTTTGGCCACTTGCTTGTTGAGCTTGTTGAACTCTTTCCGGAAATTCTCTACTTCAAATTGGCCTGAAAATAAAAGTATTAACAACAGCACGAAACTCGTAAATGAGAAACATACAATAGACTATGCTTGGGAGCAAGGGAGGGGAAATTACGTTGGCGCCACTCCTTGTCAAGCCTGATGATCTCGTCGACAATTTCGACGCTGGCGTAGCGGCGGCGCTGAGATTCGCGGATGATCTCAGGGTTGTTACCCTTTTCTTCTCGAAAAAGGTTTATATCCAACATGTTCCTGCTCTACTCTCCAACAACAAAAAGACAATACCACAAATTAGAAAGTGTAAAGTCACGACATTACTGCATGAAACCATCGATCATCACTTGAATAGCAGATGCATTATAGATGCAGACTTGAACAACGAAAGAGACCCGAAAGGTTTCCAACCCAAAATGGAACGAGAATATGCATCAGACGCATCAAACATCTGATAATACATTGGATAAATTTACCAGAGTAGAACCAATTAAGAAATGTCAAACTCGGAAATGAAGAATAACGAGAGAGATAAATTTGAGGAGCAATGCCTAGAAAATATGCTAATGGCTTTGGTCGTTCTCCTGGGATCAAAAGCGCAAAATGTAAAATTCTTCGAAAGGGTATGTCGTTAAATTAATCCTCAACATGTGTCGGATTCGAGATCATAGACAGAAAGTCTGACACTTGACAGCCAGATTCCAAAACCCAGAAACAGAAAATCGGTAAAAAAAAATAAATCTAGATATACCCTAAAATCAAACAAGCCATACAAATGAGAAGAACCCTAACCTGCGTAAAGAGCGACGGAGTGCCAAGAAGATGGAAACCCGGGAAAAACCCTAGCCAGATGTGGGTCCTAGTGCTTACAAGCTGCGAAGGAGAAGATACTATTGTAACTTTGCTCAACCTACGTATCATTAGAGGACGAGAAACAAAAACCCTAACCGAAGCGAATTTGAAATTGAATGTAGTTTCGGTTCTGGTACATTTACATATCCTTCAACAAAATTCACCTAATTCGCGAAAAGCCCAATCCCGGGATCGAATTAAATTGAGAAAAATCAAGATATTATCCAACTGAAACAAATCTTGATTCGATTCGACAGAAAAAGATTCTGTCTAGCGAACACCAATTGATTAAACCGAAGCAGACTATATAACTCTTAGTGGCACTTGGGTAAATAAATCTGAACTTCTCATATTGTATTTAGCATTACAATCGGATTTCACCAATATTAAAAAAAACAAAAACCGGCGTACGAACTGATTTCTCAATACAAAGCCTGAATACAAAAAGCCCATGAGCAATTCTGAGCCCAATAGGCCCAATTTATTCTACATAGTGATCATCGTCCTCAAGAGTAAGTATGTATTATATTTCCAATTTACACGAATATGTAAAAATTAAAATTAATTCCTACCCTCGCATAGTGTTGTTATTAGAGATCGAGATGATAAAACTAAATCGTTGAATAATAGCGGTTATATATATGGATATTATCGCTAGTAACAGATTGGACCAACATCTATGAAAATTGAAATTGTACACAAAAAAGATACAATACAACAAACCATTAGAGGCTCATGTTGCAAAAGAAACCAAAACGATAATGTCCTAAAGAGATAAATATCACTCACAATGGACCGATCGAAATCCCACCGAAAACATATACAAATATGTATCAATCGATGTTTATTAGGGCTGGGCGTTTCGGTTCGGTTCTTCGGAACCGGACCGAACCGAACCGTTAAAACGGTATTTTTTCCGACCCGAAACCGTTGTTATTTTCCGAACTGTACCATTTTTAGAGAACCGAATTTTTCCGGAACCGAACCGAACCTTAAAAATCCCGAAAAACCGAATATTTTTAAAGGAAATCTAACATTTTTTTTAATAAAACCCGGAACCGAACCGAACCGATACCGAAACCGAACCGAACCGAATACAATAAAAAACCCGATTGGTACCTATTTTTGTAAAACCGAAAAAACCGAACCGATCTATTCCGTCCCGAACCCGAACCGTTTCCCGAAACGCCCACCCCTGATGTTTATCATTTTCATGGACAGCTGAGTTCCGTTCAATAACACACGTGGCAGAAGGTTGATGCCACGTGTCACGTCGACCGAGCTTTCATGGTTTCGACTCGGGGGATGCGTTGCTTGTTTGTATGTTCCGAGGGACATTTTCTCGGTTTCCAAACAAGTCTCTAATAAGGTTTTCGTGGGAAAATTTTCTAGGAAAAAGGAGAGAAAATGGCGACGCCGCAGAAGCAGGAGACGCAACCAGGGAAAGAACATGTCATGGAACCTTCTCCTCAGTTCACTAGCTCCCACTACAAAGCTTGCAACAAACTCCAAGTAACACCAGAAAACACATTTACATATTACGCGTATATTATGATACGCTTATTCACACGTGTGTGTGTGTATATATATATATGGATGTGTTTATATATGTTCTTTTCCTTAATAGTGTAATATTATGTAATCATCTCCGTGTACGATTACATGACATCTTGTAACATATACGAACAAATCACGTAGGACTACACATGAGGTATTTAACTAGTACTTAAAACCCAGTTGAAGATAGTTCATTTCCAGATTTGGATTTCGATCACTAGTATACACACACACATATATGTATATCGACTATACTGTACGCACATACAACGCCTTTGATTCGAGCAGAAGCCATTCTTTTTTGATGTAACACTGCACAGATATTCCGGTATATATAACTCCCATCAAACATTCTCTATATACACACATCGCAATACGTGTATATACACATATGTACGTATGTATATATGTATCAGAACGTCGGACGTGTATATGGAACTGGTGGAATATGGGCAGGGAAAAGTGGCGCTTGTGACGGGAGGAGACTCGGGAATAGGGCGAGCGGTCTGTCACACCTTCGCCCTGGAGGGAGCGACCGTAGCCTTCACGTACGTGAAGGGACGGGAGGACAGAGACGCGGAAGACACGATGCGCGCCCTGCAGGAAGCCAAGACCCGCGACGCCAAGGACCCCATCATGATCCCCACCGACCTCGGCTTCGAGGAGAACTGCAAGAGGGTCATCGACGAAGTGGTCAACGCCTTCGGAGCCATCGACGTTCTCGTCAACACTGCCGCCGAGCAGCACGAGGTCTCCATCGAGGACATCGAGGAGGCCAAGCTCGAGAGAGTTTTCCGTACTAACATCTTCTCCCAGTTCTTCCTCGCCAAGTAAGCAACCGAAATGAAAAATCACCATTGTCATGTTTTCGTTAAATATAAAATGAAACACGGATATAGACGAGTCGAATCATATTTATTTTCTCGTGTAGAATTGTTAATTTTTATTATTTTTTTATGTTTTAATATTTTTATTATGGTTTAATGTTTTTTTAACATTTTTATTATTTGTATTTGGTTTGGTGAACTGATCCGAGCTAATTAAATCGGGTTAGAATCGAGGATTTTCTTATTTTGACGAATTGAACCGGTTGAACCGCACCGGTTCGTTTTACGCCCCTATTACGAGATTTTACGGGTTTGGCATTTCTTTGTAGGTATGCTCTGAAGCACATGAAGGAAGGGAGCAGCATCATAAATACGACCTCGGTGGTCGCATACTCAGGGAATCCGGTCCTGCTCGAGTACGCGGCCACGAAGGGAGCGATTGTGTCGTTCACCCGGGGACTCGCCCTCCAGCTCGTGCAGAAGGGTATACGGGTGAACGCTGTGGCTCCGGGTCCCGTCTGGACTCCGCTGGTAACGGCCTCGTTCTCCGAAGAGACGATCAAGAAGTTTGGGGAGGAAACGCCGATGAAGAGAGCTGCTCAGCCCGTCGAGATCGCTCCGTCCTACGTGTTCTTGGCCTGTAACCACTGCTCTTCCTACTTCACCGGCCAAGTCCTCCATCCCAACGGTAATTTCGTTATCTTACTGTCTGAATTCCGACCTTGGATTCACTATTGACTGTGAAAACGACGTAACTTCGCAGGTGGTATGATCGTGAACGCTTGAACCGGAGCCTGACGCCTTTCCTACATCCACCTGATATAGATGTATATATGTGTATACTACTGCGTTTGCAAGTGGTGTGTATAATAGTGTACCAAGACGGTGAATGGCTCTGTTTTGTACAATAAATAATGCGAAAACCCTAATAAATGGAATGGTTTTCTTGCGTTTCGATTTAGGGTTTTTTCATCAATTCCTCTTTCTGGTTCTGTGGTTTCATTCATTTTTTCTCTGTATCAAAAACTTTGTTCAATCCCATCCGTAAAGCTGTGAACTTTGATGAATATCTTGGCAGATTTGGTGTGATGAATTCGAGATCGAGAATCCAGATTCATTTGTTATATAAGCCCCTCCCCGTGTTTGTTACTCTGCAGCAGTATGAGGGAAACCCATGAAGAAACACTACAATACAGTTCTCTCCCTATTGGAGAATTGCAGGACCATGGTAGAGCTGAAGCAAATTCACAGCTTCATGATCAAAACCTCCGTTATCGAGAAGGTCATTCCTTTAAGCAAGCTCATAGATTTCTGCACAAATTCGGAGACCGGGAATCTGAGCTATGCGACATCTCTTTTCGAGAGTATAGATCATCCTAGTGTATATATATGGAACTCCATGATCAGAGGCTATTCTGAAAATCTAAATCCAGATAAAGCTTTGATCTTTTACAGAGAAATGCTTCGGAAAGGGTATCTTCCGGATCATTTCACCTTCCCTTTCGTTCTCAAGGCTTGTTCAGGCATAAAAGATGTTGTTTTCGGGAGATGCGTTCATGGTTATGTTGCGAAAACAGGGTTTGAAGCCAATATGTATGTCTCTACTTGCTTGCTTCATATGTACATGTGCTGCCGGGAAGTTGAAAGGGGCATGAAGATTTTCGAGGGAATCCCGAAGACGAATGCCGTTGCCTGGGGAAGCTTGATTTCTGGGTTTGTGAATAACAATCTGTTCCGTGATGCGATTCAGGCTTTTACAGATATGCAGGGCAGTGGTGTGCGGCCAAACGAGATGATAATGGCGGATCTTCTGGTTGCTTGTGGCAGAATTAAAGACATCCAAACGGGCAAACGGTTACACAATCTTACCCAAGAACTGGGATTTGATCCATTTACTCTGTCGGGAGCTGAATTCAACGTGATCTTGGCCACCTGCATCATCGATATGTATGGAAGATGTGGTGATCTAAGAACTGCAAGGTATCTGTTCGACGAAATGCCACAGAGAAATTTGGTTTCTTGGAATGCTATCATCACGAGTTACAGTCAAAGCGGTAATGGAGAGGAAGCATTCCGTATGTTTTCAGAAATGCAGGCTACAGGTTTCATGCCTGATAAAGTTACGTTTCTTAGCTTGATCAGAGCTTCAATGGTTCAAGGAAACACACAATTAGGGCAAAGCATCCATGGTTATGTATTGAAGACGGGTGCTATGGAGGACACCGCTATTATCTGTGCACTTGTAGATATGTATGCCAAAACAGGTGACAACCCAGAAAGCGCAAAGAGAGTGTTTGAGGATCTGAAAAAGAAAGATGCAATAGCTTGGACTGTTATGATCATGGGTTTGGCCAGTCATGGACATGGAGAAGAGGCATTGAGAGTTTTCGAGAGAATGCAAGAGGAGGGTAGGGTCTCGCCCGATGAAATCACGTATGTTGGAGTTTTGTATGCGTGCAGTCACAGTGGTCTGGTCGAGGAAGGACGGAAACACTTTGCCGAAATGAGAAGCCTCTACCGCATAGAGCCAGCGGTTGAACATTACGGATGTATGGTCGATATTTTGAGCCGGGCAGGTCAGTTTGAAGAAGCAGAGAGATTGGTACAGACAATGCCGGTCCAAGCTAATGCTAATATCTGGGGAGCATTACTAAATGGCTGCGAGATACACGAGAATGTTGATCTCGCTGACCGTGTTAGATCCCAAATGACCACATCAGAAGACCTCGGTAGCGGGATTTATGTGCTTCTATCTAATATTTTCGCCAAAGCTGGACGATGGTATGATGTGAAGCTAGTCAGAGAATCCATGAAGAGCAGAAGAATAGCAAAAGTTCTTGCAAATAGTTCAGTTGAAACCGTGATTTAAACATCATTCCGAATGGTTTTTTCGGAATACATTTAGCATCTATACTTTTATATATCAAGAGATCGATTAGAAATAACAATCTGGTCTTTGTAATTTACCTCAGTATATGATAAATGGGTGTTAGCGTTTATGAAAATAAAGACAGTGTACAACCTGTAAGTACATTCGTGTACATCAGGCAAGCCCTTTTGATCAATTTAACAGAAGGTAATGGTAAATATCCTTCAGAGGAACATCGAGATCCGGTATAGGACCCGGAATATAGGGAAAGCAGTCCTCAATACCATCGGAATATCTCGTCTCCGACCCACTTGTATTTGTACTGCTCTCCTCCTCTTCTCTTTTGCTGCTAACTTCACTGTTTTGCTCATTTTTGTGCAGAGGAGGCTTCTGAAGAGAAGGGTTCTCAAGTTTTTGTAGTGATGGATGACAGTCAATCTGTGTTACTTCAACCTCGTAGAGGTATGACTTAGTTCCTCGTACGCTGTCTGATTCTCCCGATACCTCTTCTTCATCGGTGGATGACTCCGTAGCATAAGGATCGCGGGTGAACGTTATCCTTATGATCTTTTTGGCCGTTTTGCCTGGCCGCTCTTCTTCAACCTTCACGTCTTTCAAGTTCCATTCTTGTTTCAGTATCTCAGCCGGATCCGTCCTTGCTATCGGTTTTTCCTCGTATTCTTGAATTTTTCTAGCTCCTCTCCTCCTCCTCACCTCGTTATATGCTCCCCAGGTTTTCGCCACAGCTCCTAGTTTGCTGGGTCTCTCTGGCATTACTTCCAAAGCTCCTGATCTCCCTCTGTGTTCCTCATCTTCCTCCATGACATGTACAGAATCTGATCTTCTTTTCTCCGGCTCCTCGTGTAGTTCTTGAATTTCCGCTGTTCTGGATCTTGTTCTGTTCCTGTCCGAATCTTCCACAACTCTCTCAGCTTTAACTCTCCTCTGTCTGCATCTCACTGCTATTTCCTCAGCCCTAGTAGCTTCTCCGGTCATCATGTCCATATCGGTCTCTTCCGTAACTTGAACAGCTTCTGCTCGCTTTCTGCCTCTTCTTTTTCTGGGTCTCTCCGCTTCTTCAGCCGCCTTCACAGCTTTCAATCTGACTCTTCTCTTCTGCTTCTTACCTTCTTCTGCAATTCCCGCGGTACTCGCGCTTTTCCCGGGTTTCTCCTCATCTTCTTCCACGCCTCTTCCCCCGCTCTCTCTTCTCATCAGTTTCTTACATCGGATCTTGCAGTCTTCTCCCTGCGGTTCCGGTGGGAGTAGCCCACGTTTCTTCAGAGTAACGGTAGGTTTCCCGGCAAGAGAGCCAGGCTGGGAACGCAACCGCCCAGCAACAGCCATCGTTGCTCCGACTTCGTTTCAAAGCCTGAAGTATCGCAGGGGATGACAGTACGCGTGTGTGCAGTGTAGATATAGGACTCGTTTTCCGTCTTTCATAAGGATTAGGACGCCATTATCGCTTGGGATTAGGAAAAAGTATTCGAAATCTTATCGCCATTTTCAATTGCCCTCGAAAAAAAAAAACTGTATCTATTCCTTGAGAGAGAAGGAAAATAAAACAGAGTAGAAAAGAAATAACAATACCCTTCCCCTGTTTTTTCTTTGAAATTACTCGATTAACCTTATTCCAAAACAATTAAAGATATTGACTAAAGTTTTAAATTACATGAATATATTTGAAACCAATTACAACTCGTGAGTCATATAATAAGATCTCTTGAAAATAAATTTCTTAAAAACCTTGTGCTTTCAAAATATATTTTTTTTGGGTAAATTTCAATTGATTATTAGAAGAATAGCCAAAAATCCCTATACTTTTATTTCAAATCTTATATATTTATTCTAAAAAAATATATACAATTATTTTATTCCACAAAAATCCTGTTTTTTAAGTTTCCCACCAAAACAAGCATGTTGTCTACGTGTACAAACGAAAATCTTATGCTTTTCTGAAAAATCTCCAATTTATTGTCACATCACCGCCACATAATTTTAAAAATTAATAAAATAAAGAAATAAATACAAAAATACACCTAAAATACATATATACATACACATATATATACATATATACATACATATATATTATATACACATACATATTCGTGTATATATATATATATTACAATTGAATTCTACATTTTTTAATTTTTTAAATCTATCCATAATAACTTCATTTATATTATCTAAAATATATCTTTTCAATAAAATCTATCCACAGATATTTTGATGATAAATTCTTATAATCTTGCATTTATATCTTATCTAATCTTTTTTATTAGGATAATATTCGACTATTTTTCTCTATCAACAAGAATTTAGGTATGGTTCACTAGAGCCAACCCAGTCTAGTCCGGCCCGGTTCGTTAATTTTCCCGGAAAACAATTGCTTAGCATCATGGAATTGAAGCGTCTGAACAACTGAAGAACCTCTCCCTGGTGTCTCTTAATGCCCAAAACATGAAATTCTTCTTCCGGTTTTACAGTATAAAAGACCAAATCTTCCACTGGAACCGAAACCAAAAACCCTAAAAACTCGACCTTGTCATCATCTGTATGCCTTTGGTAAACGGTAACCAGACATCACTATCTTGTCAGCAAACATCTTCCCAGTCTTGGGCATGACATGCCAGTGCATTGTCAAGTTGAAGTTTTTGCCGCGGAGATTGTGTCCCTGCAAGATCCGGAAATCGTTGAAACACTCTTGCGAAGAAGAAACAAGAGGATGGGATTGGAGTCGGAGAAAATATTGGGCAAAGCTTCGAGTACCTGATCAATGAAACGGTACTTGTTTGAGATTTGGGTCCAGAATTTGGCGTGTTCTTTCTCGGGTATTATATCATCCCACAGAGAAACCTGTGAAAAAATGTTGAATTTCAAGGAATTCAGCAAAAAGGATCCAGATTTATTTCAAGGGCTCGAAGACAACGACAGTAGAACCATAAGGTTTTCGGCGGAATAAAGTATTGGAGCATATAGACTATACCTGGTTCAAGGAATTCTTCGAGGTTTCATACTCTGCCGCTACAAACACGAAAACCTGCAAATAATTCATTTTTGTGTTAACTTTCCAGGGGGGTTTAGTACTTTGCCAGGAAAAATTGGTACAAGAAGCTGTGGATACACTTATTGGCAATGCACATTCAACCAAACAAGTCTGTTCTATGCGAATTTCTTGAACCTTGGAAATGCAGTATCCAACAGGTTTCAGCATATTTTGCGAGACTTGGGTCATGGAGAGAATAGAAATTTAAGTTAAATCCAGATGTTAAACCTGCTTTGTGTTCCAAGTAAATAGTGATTGCAAGTCTGCCGTTATGTTCAGTGTCAAGCTGACCTGCATGAAACGTAAAAAATTAAACAATAGGAACAAAGGAAACGGCTGGCGAATAACCTATGAATCGAAAAAGAACAAAGATGAAGAATACCCATGAAGAACAAACAAAGGAAGGACTGAAGGTAAGCTTATGAGCTACTACCACTTCTGAAATATCATAACCAAAGTCCATGATATACGAAATCAAGGATAACTTCCAGGATCAGGACCTGGGACTAATATATAATCCCAAAAGTTCGATTTTGAGATTTGCGGCTGGTACTACGCCAGGACAAAAATGGCATCCGAACTCTTAATTCCATCAAAGACAAGAAGAAACCCAAAAAGATGAATGAAGCTCAAGATAACTCTACAGAGAATTTGACGCCTTTAAAGGTACCACAAACTCTTTCAAAGTTTGAGAGTAAGCTTCTACTTCTCTAAAGCAACGCGAAGAAATGCTTTTATCTAGAATTTCCTTCATCTTAGTCAACCTATATCAATATCACCACCATAGATCGATAATGGACATGCTTAGGCTACCAAAGAATGTGCACGTCATACATCACAAGCCACGAGTTTTCAGAAAAACAAACAAGAACAATAAATCTCACCTCATCATTTCCATGGGGTTGCTTCTGAAACCAGTTGATATTCAATATCTGTAACCAAAACCAAAAACCCATTTCAGAAAAAGGGATTTCCATAGTTCCATGATTCCAGCACCCAGAAATAATCCTTCCCAGTTTCAAATACTGAACTTCCAGTCCACCACCAAAAAAGCCAGAATCAAAACTAGGGTTCTACACAACCCGAACCCGGAGAAAAACCAAAGCAATCAAAGACAGATCCGGCATACACCATATATAAAGAACGCTCTCCAAAGTCGAATATACATATGCGAATCTTATACCTGGATCTGAGCAGAAGGAGTTGGATTGTTGAAATTGTCGGAGAAGGAGGCGATCGCGCACATGAACGCGAGAATCGTGACGGCGAACGTGAGCAGAGCATTGGCTCTGTAACCAAAAGAATGCATCTTTGGCCCTTCCCCCTTCAAATCGCTGGTTAGGGCACTTTCCGTTTACCGAGTTCGCTTCGCGATCTGTCTGTTTGACCGGACGGTGAGGAAGAAGAACGTTTTTTTTCCTCTTTGAATCTTTTTTTTACGGTCGATTAATACTTTTTTTTTTATATCGAAGCTGTTACGTGATTGGTCGAGACACGTAAAGTGTGGGCCCGAACTGCTGATGTGTCAAAATTTCTACAGACAAATATCTATAACCCAATGTTAGATGATTTTTCTTACTGATCTAAATTGGAAAAGAAACAAAAATGCGACGAGAATTTTGCAATCAACAATCCTCTGATTTTGTTTTGATAAGAATGCAATTAAAAACGGTGTTGTTAATCACAAAATATTAGTCTAATGACGTTATCAAATACACTTTTTTCAGTTTTATTGTAATTATAAATATTTTATTTCGGTCTAATGACAAGAGATTAAATGATCAGATATAAAAATTAAATTTTGAATTTACAAATATCGTAAATACCAAGATGGAGTTAAAATTTTTATGGTGTTCCCTAAAATGGGCCGTGTGGAAATCCGAGGGCTTTAACCGGAATTTTCAATGCATCAAATATGGAACGGGTTTATAAAGGCCACGTCATACTTTGTGGTGGGTTGGAGTAACCAAGGCCCAATACGTAATGATAAGATGCAATATAAAACCAGCCCATTAATGTCACAAAAAACGAGTTTTAAATAATCAAGCTTCGATCTAATTTAAATAAATTGATCCACAAATTAACATTTACATTTGCATAAAAATATATGCATTTGCGGCTTTCCAAATCCCATGAGGTGAGGATCCCAAATCGCAAATTTATAGATATAAGGATAAAATTATAATATACGCTTACACGTGTCTAGATTTTCGGCATATTTCATGTCGGACCACCAAATTATTAATTTTCAATTTTTGTCCTCAAAGGTAAACCGGGAGAGTCATAAAGAAAACATTACTACAAAAGTACAAACGCATCGCATATCTAAAATACAATACCCATTTTACATAATACTACAGCTGTCAGTGTTCTCGTCACTGAAGAAGTGAGTGTACGAGTCAGTATGCGGCGGCTGGGCGTAATTCACGGCGGGGTACGGTCGTGCGTACATCATCGGGTGGTACATATCTCCGCCATGGTGGCCGCCGTAGCCGCCGGGGGCCGCCGCCGCCGC
>NW_010966177.1:1456719-1507279 GCF_000463585.1 Tarenaya hassleriana | reverse complement strand
GGGGCCCCGCCCCTGCCGTGGCCTGCTGGTTCATCATCATGTGCATGTACTGCTGCTGGTTCATCGGATGGCTCACTGCCGGCGGATAGAACCCGCCGCCGCGGCCGCCGTTCATGGGCAAGCCCTGAACCGCCGGATAATTTCCCATCGGGGTTTGAGTCATTGAGCCGAAGTGGCCCATTTGGCCTCCAAAGGTGTTGTTTTGGCCCATTGGGCCTCCAAAGCTCTTGTTGTGATTGCCTTTGTTGTTGCTTCCCTTGACTTGCTTCATGAGCTCATCTATGTCATGGGCTCCACCATTATGGGCCCCTTTGGGCCCACCTTTTTTAGGCCCGTTATCGAAGAAATGAGCGCCATCGGCTCCACCCCCTGATTTGACCTTATTACCCCCACCGCCTTCTTTCTTCTTCGCTGCCTTCTTGTCATCGCCTTTTCCACTTTTGCCCTTCTTCAGAAACCCCAGCAGCCCAATACTTTTTGACTCGATTTTCCCACTTTTGCCCCCACCTCCTTTATTATTCTCCTTCCCTTCCTTCTTACCCTTCTCTCCTCCTTTTTTGTCTTCATTTCCAATTTTACCCTTCAAGTGCACCGGAATTTCAAAACTACCACCACCACCGCCTCCGCCCTTCTTGCCGGCCGCGCTTTTGTTGAAACCATTCATCATCATCATCATATCATTGGGACCTTTGGGCCCATGGCCCATTGGAGCCATTTTGTTGGGCATCATCATCATCTGTTTAGGCAAGTTATGACCATGACCATGACCTACCTCTTCATCTTCAGACTCATCATCGAACTCATCATCGAAATCATCATCAAACTCATCGTCGTCCTCGTCGAAATCATCGTCGTCGTCAAACTCATCATCATCAGCAAACTTCATAGGTTTCTGCTCCTTGGGCATCTTCATGTCTTTCCCACCACCATGACCATGACCATGTCCACCAGGACCATTAGCGCCCTTCATCATCATCATCTGCTGAATCTGCTGAGGATTCAACTGTTGCATTGGATGACCTCCTCCTCCTCCGTGACCCTTCCCCTGTTGACTGTCTTTTCCACCCTTAGGTTTGCTGACATTTACCATTTTGCCACCCAAATTCAGGTCACTGAACTGAGAATTCAGATTTGGGAAACCCTTTCCTCCTCCTCCGCCGCCGCAGAGCTCGGCGTGCTTGCCGGACTTACTGAGCTTCTTGATCAGAACCGCAGGATCAACGTTCCCTGTCACCGTCACTTTCCCTTGTTCCACATCTGCTTTCACTGAGTACACACCTAATCCATGAAAACAAAACCCACCAAAATCAGTCAGATTCTCAAAGTTTTTTTTAACTGTTGCGGCAAATTTTCGGTTTAAGCGCATAAATGGCGAAACCCAGTTAGAAAGTTTCAGACTTTGGATTCTTCGTTTATGTAATGAAACTTTGATGTTACAAAAAAAAAGGACTGAAGCTTCAATCATGGAGTGCTGAATCTGGTCTATCTGACACGACAGGAAAACCCCACCCATAAATTTCAAATCTTTTATCCACTTTGATTGTGGAAGAACCCTTAGTTTTGTAGTATATTCTTTCCTTGTCCTCCACTGTGACTGTCCATCACTCCCCCACAACAACAATTCAGTATCACCGGACTGTAAAGACAGGTGTCCAAGGTTTGACAAAACACCGATTTGATAAATGAAAAATCTCATGGCTTTGTAGCTATGAACACATACAAAAAATCCAAAAAAAAAATGATTGCTTGAACAACATAAGCTCTGCCATATCATAATCATGTCAAGAAGATATCATTACATAAACCATTGCCAGTCATGGAAAAATTACGGGCAAAGAAGGAAACGAAAAGGGTGGCAAGAACACACCTTCAATTTTCTGCAACAGCTTCTTCACTTTGTGTTTGCACCCTTCACAGTGTACGTTCACCCTCAGAACACACGTCTGCAACAAAATCCCAAGAAAGAAGAATCATCATAAACATATTATACGCATATACATGTACACTTCTGAGAGAAAGAGAGAGAGAGAGAGAGAGATCTACCTGAAGCTTCATAACATCTTGTTTATTCATTTTTCCAAGATCTTTGGTTTCACAGCCACAAATATGTGTATAGAGAGAACCCTCTCTTCCTTGTTTCTTCCCTCCCTCTTTGGTGTGAATTCTGAAGAGGAAGACACACTGATGGAAGAGACTATAAGAGGGCGCTTTTAAAGTCGGTCGCCGTAGTTGGTTTCGGACAGAGACAATGGATCAACACACTAATTAAAAACTCGTGTCGTTTCTGTTTCTCTGTCTAATGGCTTTATGTCTGAGCCCTAGAGAGAGACAGAGAGGACGAAGGAGAGAGAGAGGCCGCGGTCGAACAGGGAGCAAGATAATCTCTCTCCCTGATCTGCAAATATAGATAACAACGACATCATAAAAAAAAAATACCAAACATTTTTTATTGATTTTTTTGAGATATTTTTCTCTTTTTTTTTTTGCATTTTTTAAAATGTTTGCCGTCAAGTGAACCAAAGAAGCTTTTTTTTTGCCGGCTTCACTCAAAAGTGAAGTACAGCTTTGTACCATGGAACCACGCTGGCACATTCCAATGATTCATCATCATAATAATGTTTTTGGCGAACAATATTAACACAAATGGATTAGTGTATATTTATTTTATTTAAGAGTCGTGTATAACAATAATACATAGCCGTGTTTATGACAAAAACATATTCGGATGTACCTGTATTTAGGACTTTAAAATGTTCAATAATTAAATTCTGTCGTGTTGTAATCACGATTCACTTCAAGAAATGTGCACATACATATATGCCCATGATATTCCATTGCATGCATTGAAACACATATTTTCAGCTGTACATATGCAACGATGAAGCAAATTAAGAAGAAGAAAAAAATAATTAACAAAAACCAATTGTTTTTGGTTTGTGTATCACGTTTTGGTTTATTATTTGTAAATTTAACTTTTAAAATTTCGTAAAACTTATATTTATTTGGATTTTATTGAAAATTTGATTTCATCTAAATTCAAATAATTTAGTTTTAGAAAATTTTCCAATTTCATTTTTTGGTTACATGAAAGGGATAATATTTTACAAGATGAAGGGATAGTAATGTTTGATGGGCTTGATGGGTCCATAAGACAGGTTGGTTGGGGGGCACTTCTGCTGTGTATTTGTTTTCTTGGGCCAGCTTCAACCACCAATCACTTGCTCCTCTCTCTCTCTTTTTTTCATTTAATAAACCATAAATGATCAATTATTAATTTTATTTTTATTTTAAAAAGTTATTCATTTTAGTGGAATTATCAACAAACAACCAAACCAAAAAAAAAAAGATTCAACAGTTGATTGTGATCCCTTTTGTTCCTTATTTAAATCTTTGTATGGAGAGAACTCCGCTTCTTTATATCTTCGTTAATATAAGATAGGGCCAACAAACCCAAGCTTGAGTGGCCTAGTAGTGAGAGAACATGCAAAGCATGCTTTCATTCTGGGTTTAAATCCAAGCGTGGGTAGGGGCATGCACATGGACTTCTCCGGTTTTCTGAAAGATGTAGTCGGGTCAAAGATGTGGTGAATTTTCGGATTATCCAAAAAAAAAAAAGGATAGAGCCAACAAAACGAGAGCAATAATTTAATAGAATTTTCAATGAATACAATTGGTAATAATTTACGACACCACTTAAAAAGTAAACACTAATTTTTCATTAATCTAATGTACTATCAACTATAAATTTTGCACTATTTTTTAAATTCTAATTTTTCCATTTTTTATTTAAGTCATTTTAATGCACAACTCTCTAATTATACCTATTTAACTGTCAATACAATAAATTTAAAAAAGGATACCACAGTTAATTGCAGTGATCACAGCTCGTGTATGGTGACCTTAAAGCCCACAATTGGGTCCCTAAATTTGGATACAATATATATTGGATATATATATATATATATATATTATAATGAAATGTAGCATCGTTAAGTACAAAAGCATCTATACTATAGGTGCGTACGTACATGCGATAAGACATATATGCCCTTGCTTGCCAAGGACAATATATAAGATTCATATGAAAACATAAATGGCAAACACAAAACATCAAACCCAAAGTCCCAAAGGGTCCCTTGTCGTTGAGGATAAGAATAAGATGGTGATTCTTGTGGTTACCATTCAGTTGGATTTGGTTCTACTCGTTCCATCCGCGTTTACATCGGTCAGGAAGGTTTATACATACATACATAACACATGCAAGCATGCACATGCATACATACATCATACATGCATACATGTGTATATTGATTGGATGGTAAAAAAAATAAAAATAAAATTGAAAAGAAAGTTTAAAAATGTTGAGGGAGAGAAAGTTAGTATATAAAAGTGTGCTTTAGATTAGATACGAAGTAGCTGAGCCAAAGGGAAAACGGGCAGAAGAATAGGTGACTGAAAAGATGTGATTTGATTGGTTCAAACTCAATTCAGTCAAAATTATTTAGTTTTTTATTATAATTTTTTTTTTCAAAAGTTTAAAATATTATTTCATACACTTCAAGAAAAAAATCTTGACAAAAAAATAATTCTAATTATTTTCAACAAAAAAAACGGTTTCTTTGCCTTTTTTTTGTGAAGGTAAAATAATTGATATACAATTTCATTGCCCAAGTCATGAAACTATTCTTAAGACCGAAGTGGGTGAGAGTTCAACGTATGGGATTCTAATGAAAATATAAATTTAAACTAAATTTTCAGGTATAATATAAATCTCGAATTAATTATGCAAATAAAAATAAGTTAAAGATTTTATGGGGGTAAAGTTGTAAGAAAAGAAGAAAAAAGGGGTGAAATTGAAAATAATGTTGGAGAACAAATCCCGAGGGTCAGAAAAGAGAAGTGAAACAACACTTTATTGGGTTTGGGAAGACATGAAGCAGATTTAACATCTGCTTTGGTCCGAAAACCCAACACACAGAGATTCAGAATCCCATATCAATACACTTATATAATACATATATATATATATATGATGTATATGTATATGTGTAGAGTTTGCTTTTGTTTAATGATCTTGGGTCAGACTTCCAAGACTTTCTTTCTTTCGTTTTTTATCCATCATAGTCTTTCACTTTTGTCCCCCTATAATTCCAACATCCTCAGTTACTTTTTCATGCTTATGTTCATTGAAATTACATAATATATATACATACACACACATATATATATATATATATATATATGTATAGGTGTCTTGAAAGCTCATGCATTGAATGGATAGAATTTGCTTTTGTTACGTTTTACCCAAATGAGTTGATGGATGGTAACTTGCAATTCAAATATTCTCTGCACTTTTTTTCTTTTCCCATTCTTTTGCAATTAAAAAAAACTTTCACACCGAAAGCTATAAATCAGCGTTGAAGACTGATGCACGAACTTCGAGCTTTTATGACGACCCTCTTTGCTTGGATCCCGACAATTATCATGCTTGCCAAAATACAATTATATATATATATATATATATATGTGCAAAACGGAAAACTCTTTGTTTATTTAAAAAAATAAAAAAATAAAACATAAACATGTCTTGCGTATTACAATGTTGAAGAAAACTTCCATACATAATGCGGAAAACAAGAGCAATCGCGCTACAAATCCATGCACAGGTTTTCATTTTACAAAATTGTAACTAAAGATCAATCGCTACAAATCCAAGGACAAGAATATAATGAAGTTGAAAGAAGAAAAAAACACACACAATGAACTACTATGTTACAGAGCAAATGCTTTGGACTTCCATGTTTCATGCCATTCTCTGGTCTCCATTTGCATGTGTTCTGAGACCGATCAACTGGAAAAACAGAAATGTGATCAACGATTAAATTCATCGACTATCCCTTTGAACAACATCGGGTTAACTTTTATCAGCTTCAGGGTCCGATTGCGTATTTGTATCTTTTCCTTTCTGTTTCTCGTTCTTTTTGCCGAGTTTATCGGAATATCTGGCGAAAACAGTCGAGAGCGCGGACTTGACAGTCTTCTCAGGCTCTTTCTTCTTCCGTTTTCTAGAATCTTCAACGAAATCCTCGTCTTCGGCAGTTCCTTGCAAGTCATCGTCTTTATCAGCGGCAATTTCGGGATTTGTAGCTTCTGGAATAGGAGGTTGAATGGGAATTGCACGCTTAAAAGGTTCATGGAAAGTATCGTACAAGCGTCTCACCTGCAGTTCACATAGATCACAAGACTGTTAACCTTTCCCTTTTAAAACCTTGATCCAGCAGTCCATATCATCCTCAACTTAATTAATAACCTATGTCTTGATCCAACGTGCTGGTGATTTCAACGAGAGGAAACGTACCTTACGTTCTCCAATCCCAGGACAACGAGCTAAGTCTTCCATGGATGCATCTATTATATGAGCAAGTGACTGCATAAACATCCTCGTTAAGTTGCATCAGATAAAGGGGCCAGAGTCTTAATGCGTGAATACAAAGAAAATCTCAGATGTAGCCCTACCCCGAATGTAGAACCAAGGGTGACTACATCAGTCTTGTTCACATGCCGAATGGTTGTAAGAGCCTGATTGAGCTGCAAGACAACGGAAATTCATTCCCCAAAACAGATTCAATACTTCACATCGCCTGAAGCTGAAACATAATTTCCTTACCCGCGATAGATAATCTGTGTCCATTTGACCTTGGATAAGATCAGCTGGTTTGTGTTCATAGACTTTTATCGTTTCCAAGTAACGGGCACATTCTGCCATGCTGCAAGAGATTAACACGAAAATGTGTCTTTAAGTTGCAGACGGATTGAAATGCTTTAAATCAGAGCTCAAATGATGAAATAAATATATATGAATGCTTTGGCATACGGCATACATATATGCATTAAGATCTAAATGCTTCTAGATGGAATTTGACTAATGGATGCTATCCAATGATTTAAATAAAATGTTGGACAATAAATCCTAAAATAATCGGCGGTAAAGAGATAATGATGACGGTCCATATGATGTAAGAAATTGTTTCAGCGGTTTTTGTCACCTCTAGCAACGGTTTCACCACATCCTCCTGTGAAATACGATAACAGAGCATGAGAACGGTAGGCTTAACGGTAAATGAACAATTTGGTTTTCCTCAGATTCGGCATCAAATATGATAACAGTATAGAAACTCACAACATCAATGTGGCAAAGAACAACACGCAGCTTGAAGTTCTTTTGTAGTTCCCTAATGCGGTAATATAGGTAATCTGGGTGCAGTAGATGATACCGCAGGCTGCAGCAAACCAATGTTTCTCATAATTGTGAGACTTCACAGAATAGTACTCTGCCATTTCCACTTAGTTTGAGTTTCATGTAAACCCAGGTTTGCATCAATTCATAGATTAGACCTATGAGCCAGAAAATGAGAGTAGAGTGTCATAGAGTTCAAACCTCAGGTATAAAGCACATGAGTTTTGTCCTATCAAGTAGTCGGGAATGATATCTGAAAACACCCATCTCACATTCCTGATATGTTTGAGAAGTGGATTCCCTTTCTGCACAATGTCATAGGACGTATAAACTCAGGTGAATTCAGAAGAGTAATTACAAGTTATCTCAGATTGGCCTCAATAATCACATTTTCTCATAGCCCTATTTCACATATTTTTCCCAATTTCGAGTGTCAAAGAAAAGACGACAGACAAGCTACACACGTGATTCTGTTAGCAATAATTCGCGTCTGCAAAGCTAGATCCAATCTTTTGTTCGAATAAGTCTGTTCAAGACATGTTCAAGGGTTATCCGGTGGCTCAATATGGTCGAAAAGCAAGAGAAGAGATGCTAAACACAGAAAGAACGGTACCACACGCAATACCTTGAAGCATACTCAACAATGCATTCAACAGAGCAAGAGTAATAGATTGATTTCAGGTTAATCAGGGAAGATTATGAACAAAGCTTATCAATCATCCAAAGATATTATGTAAACCAAACGAGAAACCAACAAGGTTTTGACTGCAAAAAGTACAAAAGAACTGAAAGCCGATGAGTCGAGGTTTTGCCATCTCACCTGTCTATTGCTTACAAGTATAGCATTACGAGTTTGAGAAGAATTGGATGGTAAAGGGGC
Source organism: Tarenaya hassleriana (assembly GCF_000463585.1). Lineage (NCBI taxonomy): Eukaryota > Viridiplantae > Streptophyta > Magnoliopsida > Brassicales > Cleomaceae > Tarenaya > Tarenaya hassleriana. The sequence goes on along the minus strand of NW_010966177.1, from coordinate 1,499,162 downwards.
AGCATTAACAGAAGAAGACGAGGACGAGGCCACATCAGATTGAAGCGTTTGGTTGCTACAAAAAGAAACAAATCACAACAAGTCAAAACACATTTGGCCCTACAGAATGAAATCGATAATGAAATGCAAGGGACGAAACATTAACCATTGTCACACAAAAAAAAAAAAGGGACGAAAGCATAAGAAACCAAACAGCTGAAAAATTCAAACTTTTAAACCAGAATCTCAAGAAATTTCCTTTGGACTAGATAAACAAAGTTTCAACAACTGCCTCTGCTCTTTGCAAGGGATAGACATGTCATATTCGTAGAATCTCAGCGTTCAGGAAATACGATACGAGCAGAAAATTTAAGGCGGTATCTAATTCCAAGTAGTGTGAGACTCTATATTCTTACACACACACTAAAAAACGTATGTATACACCTTGATCCGGACACCTGATGAGCACCCGGAGGATTTTCGGCGGAGGGAGGCGGAGGAGGAGAGTAGACGTCGGAGGATTTGACGAAAGCGAAGGCCTGAGAGAAACTCTGCGAGGGCTTGAAGAGAGACGGCGTAGATTTCACCTGCGAGCTTTCCAAGACTTCCTCGTACGTCGGAATACCGATCACGATCTGGCTTTTGGCCCTATTGCCGTTCCGTTGGTACGAGTCTCGAGATTTTTCTCCATCTTCTTCTTCGTTCGCCATGATCTCTCTCTCCTCTTCTCCTCTCTGATTGGGCGGATAAAACAAATTGGGCCTTGTGGGCCATATTTTTAATGGGCTTTACCCAGCTTGTAGTTACACTAAGTAATTATAATCGAAAATATTACAAAGAAAAACCTTATGCAAAAAAAAAAACAATTTAAATAAAAATTAAGTTGATTATATTGTATGCTTAACGAGAAAATACCCAATTATACACACGATATGTAATACATTACATAATATTACTTACTACATGCTTTGACATGTAAATATATAGTTTATAACTCTATCTTCTAATTTGAAAACATCCTTACCAAATGTGAAAAATATGGTTCCCATGACCATGAATGATAGTAGTTGACTATCATGATCACTATAAATGTATCACAGGTTTTGCATTGTTTGTATCGTATAGTATTGTGGGCAAATATTTAATTTAAATTTTCAATAAAAGAGATGAGAGAAAAGTATTTCGTTATTACAGCATTAATTTATAACTATTGGTTTGGGTCCACATAGTTTGTTAGGCGTTGCGGGTGAAATAAATATATATGAATGCTTTGGCATACGGCATACATATATGCATTAAGATCTAAATGCTTCTAGATGGAATTTGACTAATGGATGCTATCCAATGATTTAAATAAAATGTTGGACAATAAATCCTAAAATAATCGGCGGTAAAGAGATAATGATGACGGTCCATATGATGTAAGAAATTGTTTCTTTCCGCTGAATCGATGCTTATTAATATATAATATGGTATACGAAGGTTGCTTGGAAATATCATCTTTCTAATTTCACTATAATATATGGTTAATCTTATGTTTATATATATATATATACCAATCGTGTTGGTGAGCAAAATATAATTTAAAAAAATCATGCATGTCAATTTATGGCAAAGATTGGAGGATAATGGAATTTAAATATTTTTTAATATCTCTAAATCCAATAAAACCAATTGGATATGAAGATTTTATATTTTATATTTTTAATTGGTCCGGCCGTCCGAAGACTTCATATTTCTAAGGCTCCATGCTCCTATTTCTTACGTTTGACTTGACGTTCTGAAGGAAATATTGTTGGTAAATGTGGACATTTCATGTCTCACTTCTATTTTGTGTGTATGTATAGAAATTTGATTTGTTTTGAATTATATTTCAATTTGATTTAGATATTCACTCTTATTAATATAAAATTTATTTGAAAAATTAGATTTTTTTTTATGTTTGTTTCTAGAATTCTCTTAGATCTCTATAATATATTATATATTTTAAATTTCTTTATAAATTCAATGACATTTATATATTTAAACTGAATTGATAACCTCTGATTGATTATTTTTGATGATTTATTTTTCAATTTATTCTTTGAATTTGGTGCGTAAAACTAATCCCCGTTTCTTGCTTTTCTTTTATTTGATTCCATGTGGTGTTTATTCTTAGTTTTATTATGAAATTAAAATTCAAACAATAAATTATTCTTTCCAGCCAAGAAATGATACGTATTCGCTATCCATTCGCTAATATATATATATATATATATATATATTCTCTGTCGGCGAATTATAAGACTTTTATTTGAAGGGAAGATATATACCACCATCTCTATTTTATAGTTCTTTTATTCTTTGGTTGACATTTACAAATCAAAATTCTGCAAATGAAATAAATACAAATTTGAATTTGAATTTATATTTTACCTTTGTCGTACGAAACCATTTCCCTTGTCTTTGGGATTGTCTTTCTTATAAGTTACACAAAATTTAGAAATAAATGAAAAAATTGGCAAAATTTATTGCGTTTATGAACATCCCATCATATCAACAAACAAACATACAACAACGAGCTATAGTAGTTAGATATAAAGAGGGGAAAAAACGAAAAGTCCAACTAAACCGGTAATCGAACCGAACCGTTAGTTGAACCACCCGTACCGACCGTTTGAACTGAACTTCCTTCGCCGTCCTTGTGGGCTCCTCTAGGCGAATGAACCGACGAATTCCTCCATAGGAATGACGGATTCCTAAGGAAAGCCCACCGGTCTGACCGTACCGAGTCACCGGTCGAACCGGTCCCACCGAGTTTAATTGAACCCTCCCCCCGAGAATTCCGCCAGAGAAACGACGGAGTTTTGTGGAATAGCCACCGGTCGGACCTCACCCTTAACCGGTCAACCTGTTTACCTCTCCTCGAGCTCCCACCTCTGGGAAGAACCACGCTATTCGACCGGTTCATCTTCCAATTCGCCATTATCCTCTTCCTCACATCCTCCGGTAACCGGAGCGTAAACCTATCGGTATTCTCCCCGGGCTGTACCAGCGAATGCCCCGTCGTGTGCGACCTCGGTAACTTCACACGCGTACGATCTGGTTCCGGTACTTCCAGTTCAGCAACCGGTTCAGCTACTTCCTCGCGCTGCGCCTCGACGTCAGTGCCTGTTATCTCTGGTTCGTTCGGTTGAACAGCCGGTTCAGCGAGATCGGTCCTGCAAACCGGGCAGGTCACGTGACCTTGGAGCCAGGCGCCGATGCAGTGAGGGTGGAACACGTGATCACATCTGGGCAACAAACGCAGAGTTTCGTCGGCCTCGAACTCGTTCAAGCAAATAGCGCACTCCAACGCGCCTTTCCCGATCTTGAGTGTCTTCACCTCCGAGTACACGAACGTGGGAAATGTCTCGATGACCGACGCGTCGATCCCACGCGCCTGCGCGTTGGCGGCTCTCCGGACGCCGGCGGCGGCGGCGAAGGGGAGGCTGGATTCTCCGTTGCGTGTGCAGTGGCGGATGTAGATCGAGAAGAAGCCGACGAAGAAGAGCGCGGCGACGAGGACGACGACGATCACCGCCATAGCCGGGCTGATCCGACCGTAGTTATACGGGTCGGTTCTCTGGTTGGATTGACCCGGTTGACTCGCTGCTTGCTCCGCCGTAGATATCAGGAGGAGGAAGAGGAGGACCGCCGTGGAAACGCCGCCACCGGCGATTGAACCCTTTACGCCGGAGGTCCACATGATACTGAAAACCCAAATAAAAGACAATTTTTGTGATCTAAAAAAAAAAGGATTCTTTGAGAGAGAGGAAGAGAAGGTGAGTTTATAGGTGGGGGGCTTGGGATATAGATAGAGAGAGATGGCGAAGGTGGAGGAGAAGGGGAGGTGATGTCATTACATGAGTGCCACGTGGACTTACGAAACTTCGAACGAGTCGAGGGGACAACAGAAAGCGACAGTTTGGTGACTCTGGGCTACATGGACGGAGTCGTAAGTCATTAACTCGTTCTCGTCTGAAACGGATCTTATTTAATTTTTCTTTTATGGTTATATGCATATATATATATATATATATATTCTTGTTTTTTGGGTAATTGTTTAATGAAATTATCACAGGATTCTACATTAATTTTTGGATTGTCGAAATTTGGTTTGTAGCAATGTTCTTGTAACTCCATAGATCCCATGATTAATACGCATAAATTCAAGGTTTTCCTTGTTATTTATTGTTTTATTTGTTAATAACTTTATCTCTTTAATAAACCTTGGATCTTTTGCCATATAACTTTTATTTTTTTGCTATTCACGTGACTTTGAAATCAAATGGTTGCAGAATTTTGTCTTCAAGCGAGCGGTGAGTGCATGCATTTTCAACTTCTTTTTTAGCAAATTGTTTATTATCACACATAAACTTCCAAGTTGTTGGATGCGTTAAATAAAATGTTGAAAATAACCGAACCATCAAACTATGGATAATACTTTATTTATTAGTTAACTTTTATGGAAACAATTTCAAAGTTCAATAAATACTGTATTTTTTTTATATTTTAAAACATTGTAAACATATTTAATCCTCATAAAAAAAATATTGAGGATTTTACATAATAACCGGTTAGTAATCTTTATATTAATTATTTGGAGTATGTCAATATATCTAGGAATCATGGATCTTCTAATCTTCGGCTCTATTTAATTCCCAACTCATATCAACGAACATATATATATTGGATGACACGTTAGCTTTTTACAGAGTATAATATTCGACAACACACATACACATATATATATATATATATATATATATATATATATAAGTGGAATTATGGTTGCCACACAATGTAAAGATGCAAAGTTGACAACCCCTCCAGAAGAATCGGATACTACGGTCACTAGAAATAAAGAAACATCTTCTTTTTTTAAAAAAAATCGAATAACATTAAATTAATAAGTTTCTTTAAGTGACTAATTAAAATATGGTATTTACAACCGAGTTCTAAAATAATATTTTTTTCTAGAAAACATTCATATATATAGTACCAAATTCAGACCGTCATCTCGAAGAAGCGTGTAGCCGCCGCCGCCGCCTTAGAACGGCTATATAATTGAGTGTATATATATGTATACAATATGCTACTCATATATATATAAATCGATACACACAGATAGATATAGTTTTATATATACGTACATATTAAAATTTAGTAACCTTTAATCATTTTTTATATGAAACGCATTATCTCACAGAAATTAGGGATTTAACATCTTTGTAATGTGAGTGTGAAAAAAGAAGAAATTCCACTAAGTATATATATATTCGAGAGAAAAAAGTTGGCGTATAATTTTATTTGATTATTGGACTTTTGTGTACTATTAAGATAACTTCTTACAATTAACAGCCTTCTAGAGAGGTTTTACTAATCTAAGCCATCACTATTACCTTTTCATTACTCCACGCTTATCACTTACCCAAAATATTAGTTCTATAGCATTCCTTTATTTACATGGCTGATCGTATTCTATAATTGAATTTTTGTTGAAAGACCACTTGTTTTATTATAAATTATTTTCGTTTTCATAAATAAAAAAAAAAACTGGCTTATGTTTCTCATAAGCTCATAACTAGCTCACAAAACAAACTTTTTTTTTTAAATCTCAAACACGATAACCAGCACATTTTTAAGTTAATAATTGTGTATTTAAACCTATTCGAATATGCATATATGGGGTATATATTTTGGTTTTGGGTATGCAGAAGTGTATTAAATCAAACCAAAAACGCATAAATGAATCAAAATTGAGTCTCATATAAAATTAACTGTATGTGAATTTTATCAAACTAAATTAAGTGAAAAGAATAAAACTCTTTAATAAAAGAAATATAATTTTTATTAATGTAAATCAAATCGAAAATTTGATATAGAAAAGCGGGATATAGTTTTTGTTTCTTTCAAAATCATAAAATTTGAACATGAGAATAATTAAACAACTCAAATATACCCATCCATCCATCCCCACTTCTAGGATGAGTAATTATGTGGTTCTAGGTTGAAAAATAATTTAAATTTATAACAAAGATAAGATGACCTTCTAATTCTAATTAGTAGGGGTGGACGTTCCAGAAAACGGTTCGGGTTCGGGATGAAAATATATCCGTATGGTTTTTTCGGTTTTATAAAAATAGATATCAATTGGTTTTTATATTGTATTTAATTCGGTTTGATTCCGGTATCGGTTCAGTTCTGGATTTTCTTTAAAAAAAAGAAAATACCGTTTTTCAGTTTGATTCAGTCCGATTCCGAAAAACCAAACCGAAACGCCGACCCCTATTAATTAGTGCGGCGCTTTCGCTGAATTGTTTGTAACAAAATCATAATAAGAATTTTTTTTTTGATAATTTGAAAATTCACGGTACCTTTAATTCGACTACATCTCCCAAAAAACCGGAGAAACCCAGGTGAATACTCCTCCCCACTTGGGTTTGAATCCAGGGTGGTAATAAGAAATTTAATAACATAGTAAAAAATAATAGATAATAAATTGATCATGAATATTTTTTTTTTATTTTAATAATTTGTCATTGATTGATGGTCTTTTTATTGGTCAGAATTGCTCTTCTCGCATTCGGTCAAACTAGAGAGGCTGACTTGACTTGTTCTCCAAGTCTCTGTCTCCGGTCAAACGTTAAACTTCCACACATGACTCATGCCATGCATATGAACATGATTCAACATGGCGACTTCCGCGAAGAAAAAACATCGCGCAGTCCTTATTTAGAAAGCGTAAACGTTACTCGTAACTCCATAAACAAGCTGAACTACCCCCAGTCTTTCATTTCTATACATAAACGGCGTGCCGTTTCTGCATGAAATTCCCACCCTAAGCAAATCTTCACTCTTCAAACCCCTGCAAAGAAAGATATTGCAAGATTGTAGAGTTTCACAAGATTGTATGCATCTCACAACTGCGAAAATCCACGTGAAAGTAATCTTTTTTTTTTTGCTGTACAAGGATTAGGATTTCCGGTTGAAGTTGTCACTGATTCCATGCTTTGATTCAGTCAAACAGATGAATAACGATGTAAAAGATCCAAGCTTTTTTTTCCCTATATAATGTCCGAGTTCATGTTTCAACACTCATAGAACAAGTGAATCATGTGAAAGATGAATGCTTTTCGACTAAATTTGTTACGAACAAACCATGAATCATGTGAAAGCTCAATGCTTTTTGCCCAAGTTTCTCATGCTTGCATCCAAAAGCAGCTAAGCGATTGAGCAGCATACATATATATAGTTAGATATCTAAGTGGAAGTGTCTCTGTTACCTCAATGTTATATGCACAAGGCATTTCTGGATTCTGGATAAGTAGGTATTGGCACCTACTTTCCCGTCTCCGATTACGTGCCCGGAAGATCCTAAAACCAACAAATGCACAGTTTGCAACGTTAAATTATTACAATGACGAAAAAAATGCTTTTTTATGCGAATAAACAGACGAATCTGTTGACTATGTTTTGTCAGAGAAAGCCTTACCTTATATGTGTATGATTCTGTCTCTGATGAGAGTTCGAAGATGGCTTCGTTTACTGTGGACTCCATCAGTGTCACGTTCATAAGGAATAAAACATTATAATAACAGAAATTTTCATATCCTTTAACAATAAACATACAGTCTCCCTAGTGAAGTCCATCAATGTCACGCTCATAAGGAGTAAAACTTTATAAAACTACCATATCTGTTTTTTGCTGATGCCATTGTCATAAACGAATCCAGCATTCGGTGTATGAAATTACCAAAGCGGTGAAGAAGAATGTTATCTGGAGGAGATGGAGAAGAGCTGGACACTTGAACGATCGTACGAACGCATATACGGTAGAAACTCCAAGGGTTTGAGCTTCTCGGTGATGTCTGTAATAGACAGTTCTGTCTGGTCCAAAAGCTTTAGGAACACGTTGAAAGTGTCTGCATTTCGGATCACAGACGCAATGTAAGCCACGGGGGCGTGCTCTTGTTCTCCCGCGGCATTTGCATATTCATTTTCCGAGCATTTCTCGGGAGAGTTATCTCTTTCGGCGGAATGTGAGGGTCGTTTTTGGAGAAGGGTGGCAAGAACCCGAACTAGATGAGGGAGACAAGATGGATCGTAGATTACATCTGCACCTAGACTGATAGGAAAAGAGGTTGAATGGGTTAATGATGTATTTGTCATCAAATGTATCAGTGAAATGTGTACTCACATTATATCTGGATTATATTCCTGTAGTTCTGCGTCTGATGCAGTTTCCCACGGAAGATGAACGCATTTTACCTGTGATTTGAGGAAAAAGAATCAATCTTGAATTAGTTCATGAATCAAATATAGTCAAACTGCAAAATGATTAAACGGTGGGCTATATGAAACTTTTCCAACTCACTGTACTCTGTGCTTTCCCGGATTGTTGAGCCAAATCGTCGTCATAATTCAGGTGATTCACTTCTAAATTGAGCTTCATATTAGTGAGCGTCAAAAGATCCCCGTCTGTTAAAATTACCTGAAAAAGAAATACATTACTTGGGCAGTTCAGCGATATGACAAGAACGCTAGTTGTGGGTGTACCTTGGAGGCCTTTACATGTGCAAGACATATTCCGACCAGACCAACTCCAGAACCAACCTAAACAAGAACCAATCAAGTCACAAAGTGAAGAAACGCTTGACCAGAAAGTGACCTAAGACTCTGAATAGATGAACAATGCAAACAAACAGACTGTATACCACAAAATGTCAAACTGACCTCAAAACATGTTTTACCAGCAAAGAAATCTGGAAAAGACAGAACAAATTCTGAAAGAAATAGACTTGATGGCCAGACAGAACATCTGCTCAAAACATGGGCTCAGATCAGCAAAGATAAATCCAAAGCCAGGATCCAAGATGAGCAATGTACATGAACATAATTAAGTAGAGGCAACTTTGCGCTAATCCGTTAAAAAATATGAAGATTCCTACCCCGTATCTCCTTCAAGCATGTTCAATGAACACTTCAGAGGAATTACAAGCTTCCTCGACCTTGGACAGCTTGGGTGTTCATACAAACCTAATAAATCGTGGATGGTTCAGCAAACACAAGTTGATAAGAAGAGTCAAATGAGGACAATGAAGACACAAGCAACAGTTGTACCTTCTGGAAAAAGGAAAGAAACGACTTTGCAAACTCTTATGCTTTCTTTTGCTGTCTCATCATCCTAACATTGGCCAAACTCTCGTCAGACAGTTTTGCTGGCCCAGATCGAATCATAATGTTTTGATTACGTGTTAAACAAGAAAGCACAAAAAAGACACCTTTGAAGAAGACATGTAAAGAGCGTACTCTTCATACAGTTCATCCAGCACTTCACCATTTTCCAACTCAATTTCACTTATCAGTTTCTTGAGAAACTTTTTTGCGTATGATGTGTTTCCATTCGCAGCCTGCACAAATGAATGAGCTAAAACCAGGGACAAGCGGAAAAACAAAGTTCAAGGGCCAATTTGACCAAACATAGTCTTAGTGGCTTCACATAGGATCCGACAGAAAATTTTCAAACTTTTCTCCAATTTTCCGAGCAAACGAACGGATTCAATTGATCAAAGGCAGGATCAAAACGAATTACACATGAATCTCCAATATTTGCACCGAAACACTGGGATTTACTTACAGCTTTTACACAATTTTCCCAGAAGACTCTCTGGACACTACCAGTAATTGAGTCTCCAATGCATTCTCTGCAAAAACAGAACATAGAGTGAACAAATAAAATCCCGGAAGAAGAGGAAGAAATTCAACCGACGACGACGACGCTCCGAAGAAGACGGTGGCTCACCTCGCAAGAGAGATGACGTAATCCGGCGGCTCCATGGCGAGGAAGGCGGAGAGAACGTGGATGTACGGCGGCTCCGACTCTACTTCCGACACTGGCGATTCCGGTCCTGCGTGGTTCTCCGCCGCCGCCATGGCTTCCCCGTGTTGAGCTCATAGCATCGGCTCAGTTCGTAGATGTGTCAACAGCCTAGTGGGTATAATGGGCCTTAATATCTCGGCCCATCTAAATTTAAAGCCCCATGATGTTGATCTTTCCTTAAAACAAAGGCAATTTTTTTACATTTAATGCCGCCGCTTTGATTGCGTGTATTTTTCTACTCCCTCCGTTTCAAAATGTTTGTTGTTTTAACTTATTTCACATTTTTTAAGAAATGAAAATAAAAGTCATATATACCCTTTATTTAATAATAAAAATAATATTATCATTAATAATGTATTGGAATTTGGTAAGGATAAAATTGGAATTTATTTAAAAAAAATGTATTGGAAATGTAAAATGACAAATATTTTGAAACATGGATAATAATCTAAAACTACAAATATTTTGAAACGGAGGGAGTAAAATCTTTTTATGGGATTTTCGCTACTATATATTCATATATTTTCCACATGGTATTTATATTTAAATAAAGAAAGGCATGACTTATGATTGAACTAAAATAATTTAGCTCATGCTTTGCATGATTACAAAATTTGATAATATTTTAATATGCAAAACAAAAAAAAGTGCCTTCATGCCAAATGACATTATTGGATAATTGATTATAACACAGTTACACACCATTAACAAAATAAAACACTCTTTAGTACTGATTGGACTCCAACACAAAGCATATTACAAAATACGAAAATATATTTGAATTGCCTGTGTAAATTCAGAAACCCCTTAATTGCATTACCCATTTTGGATTCTATAATATTCTCTCCGTTTAATCTTACATAATGTTTTAAAATAATTTTTAAATAAAGTTTTCAGATTTTCCATTCACTTTTTTTGTATGTTTTCAAATTTTAGACTTTATTAATAATTTTAGAATAATTTTACATAACATTTTAGAATAATTTCTTGTTTCCAAATAAATAACGTTTTCAAAAATTTCATTCACTTTTTTTATTTTATTTTTTTCAATTTGACCCTTTATTAATAATTGTTAAATATTTCAAGATATTAATTCTCTTCACAATAAGTAAGAGTATTTTTTATAAAATATTCTTTTTCTAAATATGTATGTTGAAATCTTGAAAAATTAAAAATAATTAATAAAAATCCATATATAGACGCACACATAGCGCATACATGCATGATCTGCACATTTGATTCGATTGCCAAAAAGGAAAAGGAAGTCACGAGAGTCTATCATTTTGTTTGTTTCCTTACTTATAAGCAAACCCTACTTAATAATGCCTTACACAAAAAAAAAAAAACAAACAAAAAACATACATATACACACAATGTGTATATATATATATATGTGTGTGTGTAGGGGTGGGCATTCGGATCGGGTTAATCGGGTTCGGGTAAAACCGACCCGGTTAATCGGGTTTCGGATCGGTTCGGGTTTTGACAAAATATCCGATCGGTTAATATAATCTTATAACCGATCGGATCGGTTCGGTTCGGGTAAATAACCGATCGGTTTCGGTTATCCAATTAAACCGAATTAAAAAAAATTAGGTTAATTAGGGTTTGGTTTAATCCACATCGAGTAATCTCTCCTCTCCTCTCTGCCTCTGCCATTGCCGACTGAGTCCTCTCCTCCCGTTTGCCGCGCCGCTTCAGCCGTCCCCTCCGGCCGAACCCAAGGTCTGCGTCGACTGAAGCAAACCTCTGCTTCTTTCCCGTTCGCCGCTTCAGCCGTCCCCTCCGATCTCTTCTCTCTCTAACAATCTGAAATCGCTCGTCTCTCTCTCTGCATCTGTCGTCGTCGGTTTCCTCTCTCTCTCTCAGTGTCATATGTTCTGTTCTTTGCAGGTTGTGAAGCTCTCTCCCTGATTCTTCCGTAACAGAGGTCGAAACTCGAAAGCCAGAGAGGTACGATGTGTGTGTGTGTGTGTATTCGTGTATGTGTGTGTGTATTCGTGTATGTATCGAGAGATTATGGGCTCGGTTGGTGGCGTATCGGTGTATGTGTGTGTGTATCCGTGTATGTGTGTGTATCCGTGTGTGTGTGTGTGTATTCTTGTATGTGTGTGTGTGTGCATTCGTGTATGTATGTGCGTGTATTCGTGTATGTGTGTGTATTCGTGTCATCGTGTGTGTGTGTATTCCTGTATGTATGTGTGTGTATTTGTGTATGTGTGTGTGTGTATCCGTGTGTGTGTGTATTCTTGTATGTGTATGTGCGTTGCGTGTATTCGTGAATTTTGATTGGTAACCCAGCTGAAGTCCCTCTCTTCTGATCGTCGCCAAATATTATAAACAAACACGAAAGCATGCTGTCTCATTTTTGCATTATGGCCGTATGGTCTATCCACCCCCATGCATTTACAAATTTTCCTTTTTTAAAGTTTTCAATTAATTAGCTATTGATGATATAATTGCCATGTGGTGATGGATCTGTATATTTACTTACTTTTTCCATTATGTATGTGTGTGTATTCGTGTATGTGTGTCAGTGTGTGTATTCGTGTATGTATACAAGCCGGAGAATTGTATAATTTTTTTTTTTGATTTTTGTATAAACGTATCATTTGTATGTTAATTTTAACAGATGGAAAATCAAAATTCAGAATTAGTTAAGGTCGGAGAATCGGTTGGTGATAAAAGGAAAGAACCGGCTTCAAATTCACAGTTACCTCCGAAAGGAAAGAGGATAGTTCCTGCAAGATCGAATGTATGGAATCATTTTACCAAGCTTCCCGATAATCCAAAGAAGTGCTCTTGCAATTATTGTGGTGTTGTATTAACGGGATGTTCATCAATGGGTACAAGCAGTTTGAGAAATCATATTCAAAAGACATGCAAGGTATACCAGAATCTCTCTGAAAGTGGGTCTCAACAAATTTTAACCAAAGATCATTCTGCAGTAGGATCTTCTAAACTTATTGCTCTCTGAAAGTGGGTCTCAACAAATTTTAACCAAAGATCATTCTGCAGTAGGATCTTCTAAACTTATTGCTGTTGGGTTTAGTCAAGAGGCATGCAAAAGAGCTTTGGTTAGGATGATCATAATGGACGAATTGTCTTTTGCATTTGTTGATGGAGCTGGATTTAGACATTTTTGTAACGTTGCATTGCCTTCGTTTGTGATTCCTTCAAGAAGAACAATGACAAGAGAAATCTACCAGTTATTCTTGAATGAGAAAGTATGTTTGAAGAACATGTTGAATGAGAACAAGCAGAGGGTGTCTTTTACGACGGATATTTGGACTTCAATAACAACAATGAGCTATATGGTTATTACTGCTCATTTTATCGATAGAAATTGGCGTTTGCACAGAAAAATTATTAGTTTCAGTCCTATATCAAATCATAAGGGGGAGACCATTGCAAGAGAATTTGTGAAATGTTTGATGGATTGGGGTATTGAGAAGGTTTTTACCATTACCGTGGACAGTGCTAGTGCAAATGATTATGCTTTAAAGCTTTTGAAGAATAGATTGGGTGCTTGGAATGCAGATACTCTTGTGTTGAATGGTGATTTCATGCATTTGCATTGCGGGACACATGTTTTGAATTTGATTGTCAAGGATGGGTTGTCTGATATGGGTGACAGCGTAACGAGTATTCGTAATGCTGTGAAGTATATAAGGTCATCTGATTCAAGATTGCAAGCTTTTAAAAGTCGAGTTGGAGGGGGCAACTTTAATAGAGGAAGTTTGGTTTTGGATTGTGCGACACGTTGGAACTCGACTTTCCTAATGTTATCTTCCGCTTTGAAGTACAGAGATGCGTTTAAACGAATGGAAATGGAAGATAAGCTTTATGAGGACTATTTTGGCGAAGATGATGATTCCAGAATCGGGAAAAAAAGGCTTGGTCCTCCTTCAGAAAATGATTGGGAAAATGCTCATCGACTGGTACGCTTCTTGAAGATTTTTTATGACTCGACTTTGGCATTTTCTGCAACTACAAAGGTAACTTCCACTTCCTGCTACAATGAGATTATAAAGGTTGAAACAGTTTTGTCTTCCTTGGCAAATAATCCCGATCATGAAATGAGCAAGATGGCCAAGATAATGAGATTCAAGTTTGATAAATATTGGGAGGGGACGGAAAAGATCAATAAGTTATTGATCATAGCTTCTGTATTTGATCCAAGGAGTAAGATGAGTTTTGTAACTCATTGTTTTGACAAGATGTATGGTAAGGATAGTGTCAAAAGTGCTGATATGAAGCGGAACATCCTTGATCTGTTGCATAAGTTGTTTGATTCCTATTATGAGTGGTACAAATACAAAACGCCAAGTGGAGAAGGAAGCGAAAGTCGACAAACATCCGTTGGAAGTACAGATTTATATGGTTCATCAAGTAGTGTGAACGATGTTGATATCGATATGGGTTTTACTTATGATGATGATCCTTTTGCTTCGTTTACCCAAATGATGGCGGATAAAGGGGTTATTGAGGAATCACCGAACGAGCTGGATATTTATTTGATGGAAAAGGTCGAAGTGATGAAGTCTAACAACTTAGGTTGTGAATTTGATATTTTGTCATGGTGGAAGGCGGTCAATGGTAAATTTCCAATCCTGGCGGAAATGGCGAGAGATTTATTAGCAATACCGGTCTCAACGGTTTCATCCGAGTCGGCATTTAGCACTGGGGGTCGCATTCTAGATCAATATCGGAGTTGTTTAACTCCTCATATGGTTGAAGCATTAGTCCTTACACAAAATTGGTTAATGTCTCCTCTTAGTTCGGATGAAAAACGTAGCTTCGGTGATTTGATCGCAGAAAATGAGTTTATGTTTGCATTGGCGGAAGGTATCCATTATATTTACGTTATTTTATAAGTATTATCTAAGTTTGTAATATCTTAATTTGTTTATTTTTTTTGTTTGTATAGAGTTTAAAAAATCGTCGGGACAAGATGACTCGGGACAAGTTGATTTGTGTGTCATCTAGAATGAAGCTCGTCAAGGTGGTTGTTTTTTATATTCATTCTAGTTTTAAATTGTGTTTATTGAATGATCTTTCTTATTTTGTCATTGGTTTTTTATTTTCTAAGGTTCGATATATGGAGCTCTTGTGCGAGAAGATTGTTGAAGAAACGTTTTATGTTTGTTTTTTATTTTTTATATGAGACTATTAATGTTAGACTTATTTTCGTTCACATGACATTATGAATGTTTTTTTTCTTTGTTTTTCTATAAAACTTTTTTTTACGGAATATTTGTTTGGATAAACCGAACCGAACCCGAAAAAATCCGAACCGAACCCGAATCCGAACCGATTAAGATTATACACCCGATTGGATATGAAAATTCTAAACCCGAACAACCCGAACCCGAAATAACCGAATCCGATTAAACCGATCCGAACCGATCGCCCACCCCTATGTGTGTGTGTATATGAAGGATGATTTGTGTACGAGAAGATACCACTAGCCATGGGAACCACCGCGAGAGGAAGACAACCAATGCTTATTAATCTCCCTTTCATAGCATTCATCTCCCAGATTTTGATTGTTTTGGTCGGTTCGTTCCCCATCTCACAAGATTTTCCGGCGGCTTTCAACTTCGGAGATTCGAATTCCGACACCGGAGAACTCACCTCCGGTCTCGGGTTCCGTCTCCGACCACCGTACGGACAAACGTACTTCAACGCATCGACCGGAAGATTCTCCGACGGCCGTCTGATCGTCGATTTTCTAGGTGATTACAACCATTTTTTTTCCCCTTTTCCTTACTAGTTCCGTATGTTTTTTTTGTTATATATTAAGAAACCTATGATTTTTTATCGCATCTTGCAAAAAAAAAATTCTTTCTGAAATTTTACATCGAACATACTAACTAGGAAAGATTCTCATTCATTGAATTATAATTCATCTTGTGCTATGATATAAATCGACATGTTTTAGTGCGTTTTAATATAGATCGTCAACGTAAATTATAATTTTTTAGTACCACAACCTATATAACATTAATTTAAACAATAAAAAAAATCCTGATAATAAAAAAATGTTAAATAAAAAAAAATACTATAATCTAAATAAAAGTGGCAATCGATTTTAATGGGCTTTTAATTGGGCTTGTAGTGGACAAAATGGGCCTACCGTTTTTGAGGCCATATCTGGACTCAGTGGGCCCACAGAGCTACAGGGGAGGATGTAACTTTGCAGCGGGAGGCTCCACGATTCAGAAGGCAAATGCTGCATCCATAAGCCCCTTTTCCTTTGGCGTCCAAGTCTCCCAATTCATCACCTTCAAATCCAAAGTCCTCCAATTAATCGCTCAAGGTAAAGATGCATATATGTATATGCGCATATGTATGCATGTGTATACATGTAATGGATGTATGGGATGTTATATCATGCATGGACACACACGCAATGTGCACAAAGATGAGTTTAGACGGCTGAAATAATAATATGGTGTATCAACGTGCATGGTCTAGGTTTCCCATTCGTTGCCGTCTATGATAATTCTGTGGTGTAAAGTTCTGATGATATATACATGGATATGATGATGATGTATGTGGCATGTATGTACATGTTTTGTGATGCAGATAAAGAACTTGAGAAGTACTTACCATCGGAAGAATCCTTTAGGAAGGGTTTGTACATGTTTGATATCGGGCAAAATGACCTCGCCGGGGCATTTTATACCAAAACGTTGGATCAAGTTCTTGGTATGATCCCTACCATCTTAGATCTGTTTCAAGATGGTTTAAAGGTTGGTCCATGTCCATATGCAAAACATTTCAATATTTCGTATTTTTAAACTATGATATGTTATTTAACATTCAATAATTATTATTTTTTATATAGAGATTATACGCAGAAGGAGCTAGAAACTTCTGGATACACAACACAGGGCCACTCGGGTGTTTAGCTCAAGTTGTGTCTCTGTTCGGGAAAGACTCGTCAAAGGTTGACATGTTTGGATGCGTTGAAGACCACAACAAAGCCGCCAAGAGTTTCAATATGCAGCTTCATGCTATTTTCAAAACACTCCCTGGAAAATTCCCCGATTCCAATTTTACCCACGTAGATATTTTCTCGATCAAATCTAACCTCATCTCGAATCACTCCACATACGGTAAACATAAACACTTAAATGTGATTTTTTTTTATTACTATGTATTATCAAATCGTATCGATCATCGTATCTAAGAATTTGGTTGTATAGGTTTTGATCAATCGATAACAACGTGTTGTGGCTACGGAGGACCGCCTCTAAACTATGATACTCGAGTTAACTGCGGTGGAACCATGGTTCTAAACGGCACAACTGTTATGGCCAAAACTTGCGACGATAGTTCAAAGTACGTCAATTGGGATGGAATTCATTATACCGAAGCAGCGAATATATTTGTTGCGTCGAGAATTCTGATGGGAAAATATTCTGATCCTCCTCCTCCGTTGGATTCCGGTGCACCTCCTCCTGAAATCCTATTTATGCAGACTTAGTTATTGAGAAATTTGATTCAAATATTTGCTTGAGGCTTATATATGTAATATTGCATAATTTAGGGGCAAAACTATCAATATGAAAGTTATTGTTTTTTTTCCATGAGGTATTTGTATTAGTTGCAATCTTTCGGGTTGGCCCTGTAGTTATCAATTGACAAATATACCCCCGATATCTTTCACAGTTCTATAGTGGTCTGACCGATCATATGTACGAGTGAATTTCTGTGTGACACCTGAAACATATTTTTCAGGTTGATCCTGAAACACAAAACAATGGTCGATCCAACGCGAAAATTACTTGAAGACGCTTTTGTCCACGTTAGTGTCCGCAATCTACGTTTCCAACCGCTAAAAAATTGCGTTTGCGATTAGAATCTGAATCCAGAATAATTTTTCAAAGACGAGTCCGCGATGACACGTGTGTATTTTCATTCGATACGGTGCTCCGCGATGTACCAAACTTTTCCTCCTTAAACCCTGCAGATCGAACAACCGAAACCTCTTCCAACGAGATCGATGAAAGCTAGGGTTCTTTTCAAAAAAATTCTCTCCGTGATCGAGAATGGCGTTCGCGAGGAGGTTTCAGACAGTTCGCGCTCTGTTTCGAGCATCAGAGATTCGCGAGTCTTCTGTTCTGTGAGCAATTCCTTCCTTGACTTTTTGCGTTTAATTGAGTTGAGTGGACAATGTGCGAAAGTTTTGGTTTTGGTTTGCTTCTCTTCAACTTGTAAAATAGACCCATTTCTTCTCTCCCAATCGGGTTATAGATTTCAGAAATTTCCCTGAATTAAATGCAAGCCTCCAGCTTTGATGCTCTGTTTGGTCGGTGAGAAAATTTAGGAAAGGGGAAACAAATGAGCCATACATTATACTGAGTTTGTGAAATGGAGTAAAATGTCATCGGATTTGAAATCAAAGATCGAATTTTTAGCTTCTTAATCATATGGGTTACCCAACCTTCGGGATTGAATAATGAATTCTCTTTAATTCGTTTGCTGATGATTTCAGATTTGGGAGTTCGAGGAGCTATCTTCATCGCATTTCTCAAGGTAATTTCTCCTTGGGGCACCAAGTTCCATTCTTCCCCTGAATTGACTGCAATTTGATGTGTATGAGTGTTGTACTTTTTTCCATTCGTATCAGCTCCTGAACCTTATGGAGAGAGTTCTTCTTTCTTATACAAGAGGCAGAATGCTCTCTCATGCCCCCTTGGGAATACGCATATGCTTCGTTCTACAATGGTAATCACCAGATCCATTGTCGGGTCTTGTTTATTGATTAATGATGTTTGTATGGATTGTTTACATATTTCGCCAAGCTGATAAGCCGTTTCGTCTCTTGTTTTATTCCAAGGCTGCTGATAAAAGGTCCTTTGCAGCACAAGTAAACGCTTCACCTCAGTTAAGGAAGACGGTGTGTTTTTTGCATCTCAGTTTCAATTGTCGTTCTCTTTCATTTTTGTTCTGCATATGTAAAAACAGATTACTTCCTGTGGTTTGATTGTCTTATATCATGGTTTATATATGCAGAGTGCTGTAAAATTTTCAATGATGAGCCCTGGATTTGTTTATGAACCATATGCAATCAGGGAGCCAATCCCTTTTTGGCGGAGGTAAGATGGGCATTTGACAAATCGTGTTGGTTTTCAAACATTTAGTTTTTAGAGGATACAAAATACAAAATTTCAAGACGAGGGAAAAGTCCTTTATTCCGCTTTCTCGGTTATTCATCAAGTTTCTAAGCATGTTTAATCCTTGTACTGTCGTGATTGCTTCAGCCAGTTTCTCGTTAACTGTTTTCAGATGTTTTACAAGAAGTGGTTGGGAGAGAACGAAAGAAGATTTTCTTCGTCAGGTTGAAATATCTTTAATCTTTATGGACTGATCGTCTGGGGATATCATTAACGTGTAACATTTCTTTGTTCAGCTAAGAAGTGCATATGCTATTGCTAAGCTACGAAAGACCGGATACTCAAAAAATAAGTTCTACCTAGAAGCTCTTGAATTATACAAGGAGGTAAAGTATGATCTGTTATTACAATTTACATACTTAGTGAATAACATATTGAACTTCCTTTATGGGCAATCTTTTCAGATTAACATTCTGATGGCCAACGGTGACAAAAAAGCCATAAGGAAAAGCGTAACGGAAAGAATGTATTCTGTAAGCTTTATGATAAGTTTGACCCTTCTGATAATTCATGTTTTGATGGACAGATTAAAGATGTTGCAATTTACATCATTGTTCATTTTAGGTTTGTTTGCACTGCAGACACTGAAGAATGAAATTAAACAAAGGGAAGCTGTGTGGGGCAGTGTTTATTGGGAAATGATTGAACCAGCCAACAAAATACGAACGTTGCAGGCTCGGCTGGCAAGTTCTTTTAAAAAGCTTGAACTTTTCATCACATATATGGTTGAAAATGTTATGTACCAACCCAATTCATTCTTGAATCTAAAGACGGGGATTCAAGATTCCATCCATGATCTGATTTTCGGTCATAACAGTTCTTTTCCTTGGCAATTATTTTGCTCAGATCGGTATCGATCAGAAGGACATGAATAAAGCTTTCATACAACTGACTCTCGAGTTTCTGACGAAGCAGGTCACTTTTTTTTTGAAGTTATCGGTTTACTTTTACTTCTGTTGGATCTTCTACTGAGTTTTGATATCTTTTCTGTTACCAGAAATTCGAGGCATATGATTCACAAGGCAATGTTGTAGCTGGAGATAGGAACAAAGAGGTAAGATCAATGCCACTGTATCAGTATCTTCCTATTGCTAAACTCGAAACCTATGATATTTTCCAATTACGATCGACTTGTGATAATCCTGATCGTAATAGTTAGAAAGAATCAGACGAAACACGAATTCAACCTGCTGGTAACTTGATACACTAGATGCTGTTTTTGGTCTGGACCCAAAAACGCTGCGGGATTTTCATCGGGAAATCTGAATTCTCTGGCAAATGAAAAAGTTGCATCAAATCATGAAAACACAAGGAAACAACTAACCTTAGTGCGAGCATGGTTAGGTTTAAGCGTTAAAGTAGATAGTTTTCTTTTCTGGGTAGGCTTTAGGTTGATATCTTTTCTTGAATATGGGATTGTCGGATTCCAAAAAGTTAATCTTATTGGCTGAAAATTTTACGTACAATGAGACACCCACTGATGCAAAAGAACAATTACCATTCACAGGCTTAGTTTCCAAAGAAAAAAAATGAGATCAGAGTTCTCTTGTGTTTTGCTTGTGCAGGTTCTTGTACGAGACGTGTGGGTCTTTGAGAAGTCACTTTTCCACACGGGAGCCTACTGGCGACTCTGCGGCCGGCTCAAGGTCTGAAAGCTGCGACATTCTGGTAAAAAGGATTCAGGCAAAAACTTAACCATCCATGTTTTTTTTTTAAAAAATTTTGAAAGCAAATAGTGTAAGATTCAAAACCATAATGATACAAAGTCAAATAATCGAACCGAGCAGGAGTCTCTTGTGATCTTACTGTTGCTGCTTTCAGTTGCATCTGAAAGTTGTTTGGGGTTATGAACAGGATTTCGTAGCTCTAAGCAGCATATTACCCGGTTGTTACTTTCTGTTTCTTTTATCAGATTCTGGGGAAAAGCCCGAGTCTTGTTTCGTAGCTCTTCATGTTAGAAAATGATGAAGGAACAGTTCGCATGATCTTTGATTTCGTTGGGGGCGAGGGAATCTTTCTTCTTTAAATACGTTTAATGTAATTTGATTAAAATGAATATTTTTAGGGAGAAAAAAAGAGAGTAAAAAACACGAGATTAAAATGCTTTAAGCGTTTACTAAATACGCGCGCACACAGAGTAAATAGTATTTTCTTCGTATAAAAGTACGTACAAGCCACCACGGAGTTTACCGTTAATCATCACAAAATACACACGTGCGCCGTATATGTATAAATGTACGTATATACGAGAACTAGCGATCATGTCCGTACGACGTACATCCGATTCCTCTCCGCCGAGTGGGGAAAACCACAAACAAGAAGGTCGCCACTGTCCCCACCCCGGCCGGCAAACTCCTCATCAAAATGTCCAAACTACCCTTCCCATCCCCGTCACCGTCACCGCCAAGAAAACACTTCCGTACGTCCAGACTCGTGGCGGCGAAGACCAAGAACACGACCAAGGACACAAACGCATGCACGAAATCGATCAAGCTCAGCCTATGCAGTGATCTCCGTTATTCCTGCTCGGAGGAAAATCAAAGGATAATTGGGAATATTTTAGAAATTTCAGTTACATTCTTTTATAAATCCCGAGTCTGTTGGTATTATTACCCGACGTGGAATGAATCGTCGTTGAGGATACGAAGACCTTTTGGAGTGGCAATTCCGTAATAAAGCTCGCCGCCGGGACCTATGAAGGAGTCAGTGAAGGAGGAGAAGAAGCACACGGCGGAGCAAAAGAGTACGAGGGATAGGGTAAGGAGCGAGTTGGCGAGTGAGTTGCACGCGCCGTCGTCGGAGAGAGATGGGAGTAGGGTTTTGAACATGAGGACAGTCCCCGTCGGCAATAGGTTGGCGAGGTTCGCCGCTGCCGGAAAAGCTTTTCCGACGCATCTCCCGAGCATAGACATTTCTTACGTTTTCGGTCGGAAAATTAATCTATGCTTTAGCTATTTTTTTTTCTTTGCTCTTATGTGTATGCGATATGTTTGGATCTCGTGGTGTTTTTATAGTAATTCTCGAAAGGAAAAGACATGTGTTTCATGTCTAGGCATAAAATTTATGGTTTCTATTTTAACTTAATAATATAATTAACTTGAAATTTTATTATCTATAATATTTTCTGCCCGTTTTATATTTCCGTGACATGCATACATATATAACTATACGTGTAATTAAGAAATACGTAAAGATTGCATGCATGTGATGAATAATAATAAGTTCAAATGTTCTGCGTGAAGAAAAGAAAATCAGTTTGGTGTGTGTTCTTCTATGGCCTAACTAATTGGACACGTCGGAACCAAAACGAAACAAATGACGACACGTTTTATGTTATGTCACGAAAATCCTCACCTCACCTGGGATATATATATATATATATATATATATATATATATATATATATATATATATATCTTAACAAATCCAAAAATATTCTCTACCCAGAAAATTTTATTAAAGTAACAGTTTTAGAAAGGAATAGGCCCATTTTATTATTGGGCGTAGTTTATGATGTTGATAAGCCTTTTGGGCCTTTTCTAATTTATAGGCCCATATGCAGTATTTTACAATTTTAAGATTGGAGTTATAGCCCATTTGCATATCTTGCAATTTAAAATAAATCGAACAAATTTAGATCGTTTCCTATTTTTAATCGCATCATATCCTATACCATTTTTTTTAGAAAGGGTCTCATTTCATAAAATCCATAAATAATTATGCTTATTTATAAAAATTTCAAACAAAACAACCATTTATAAAAGTTTTCTAAACTAATATATTTACACAAAAATATTTTCATTTTAAAATCTATTATAAAAAATTTAAAATTTTGTTTGAATAAAGAAAACCATAAAAGATTATTCTTTGTCCCGTCAAAAGGGTTTCCATATATATGTATATGAAAGGACAGTTTGGAAATGGCATGTTCAAATCAATATTATTAAATATTTTTTGACGAATTATTTCTGGGAGAAATGGACGAGAATTGTTGGTATTGATAATTTGTTGTTTCTGCTGTATATATGGACGACCATAGAAATGATGCGCATGGGCTTTTGCATATAAAGATTATAAACAACAAAATCTAATATATCTCTGATTTGACGCCCAATTCTCTATATATATAAATTATTATATATTTTTTCCAATGTGTTTGTCTTTACGTATGCAATATAACACAATATTTCTAAGTTACCCGTCGTTAAAGTCTTACAGATAAAATTAACTTAATTTTTAAACTTTTTAAATTGGATCACGGAAAAAGATGTCCCTACCATATCAACAAACACACACTTTTATATGTATATATATATATATATATATTAGCCCATTTAACAAAAATTATCTCTTATACTAGAGAATGGGCTTCGAGCTTTCAAATATTATATATATATATATATATATATATATATATATATATATATATATATATATATCTTAACAAATCCAAAAATATTCTCTACCCAGAAAATTTTATTAAAGTAACAGTTTTAGAAAGGAATAGGCCCATTTTATTATTGGGCGTAGTTTATGATGTTGATAAGCCTTTTGGGCCTTTTCTAATTTATAGGCCCATATGCAGTATTTTACAATTTTAAGATTGGAGTTATAGCCCATTTGCATATCTTGCAATTTAAAATAAATCGAACAAATTTAGATCGTTTCCTATTTTTAATCGCATCATATCCTATACCATTTTTTTTAGAAAGGGTCTCATTTCATAAAATCCATAAATAATTATGCTTATTTATAAAAATTTCAAACAAAACAACCATTTATAAAAGTTTTCTAAACTAATATATTTACACAAAAATATTTTCATTTTAAAATCTATTATAAAAAATTTAAAATTTTGTTTGAATAAAGAAAACCATAAAAGATTATTCTTTGTCCCGTCAAAAGGGTTTCCATATATATGTATATGAAAGGACAGTTTGGAAATGGCATGTTCAAATCAATATTATTAAATATTTTTTGACGAATTATTTCTGGGAGAAATGGACGAGAATTGTTGGTATTGATAATTTGTTGTTTCTGCTGTATATATGGACGACCATAGAAATGATGCGCATGGGCTTTTGCATATAAAGATTATAAACAACAAAATCTAATATATCTCTGATTTGACGCCCAATTCTCTATATATATAAATTATTATATATTTTTTCCAATGTGTTTGTCTTTACGTATGCAATATAACACAATATTTCTAAGTTACCCGTCGTTAAAGTCTTACAGATAAAATTAACTTAATTTTTAAACTTTTTAAATTGGATCACGGAAAAAGATGTACCTACCATATCAACAAACACACACTTTTATATATATATATATATATATATATATAATATATACGTGTAGATAATACAAGTGTATCTATCTATGTATCGATCGATCAGTTTCCAAAAAAAGACAGATTGCAAAAGCAAAGCATGGGTGCGGAAAGGGACAACTAACGCCAATCAATCAGTGTCTTCTCCACGCGACAGGGCTTTCTCCACGTCCACATCGCCCGACCCGACCACACCTCGTGGTCGTCGTGGGCTTCTTCCACGTTCTCCCGCCTTTTTTTCCTTTCATATATGTGGAGACAACATTTAAAAAAAAAAATTGATTTTTCCATGTGATCAAATTTACGGATGAAGAATAAAAAGAAAATAGATGGACTGAAACTAACACCCATCAGTGTCTTCTCCATGCGTACGGTCCTCATCTCGCCATATTAATGCTTATCTTTTTCATCTGCACAGCCATTGACACCGACAAATATTTAAATTTTGGGTAGTTCAACCGGTAAAACAGAGATACAAAACGTCTGTTCCGTCTCAGATTTGAATCTCAAATTTGGAAAATGACGTATATTCTAAATCATCTCGAAATTAATATGGATCTTCACTAACATTTGGTTTCAACAAAAAAAAACAATGTCAAACGGTGATGGTGATTGGTAACGATGATGATGATGTGGTGGTTTCACATGATCTTCTTCTCCATTATATCATAAAAGACGAGACATTTTCCATTGAAAAAAGAAACTCAAATAATAATTACACATACGTATGCATACGTACAAACAGTGTAAAGAATACACATATGATACATTGATAATAATAATAATAATAATAATAATATTCGGAGTGTAAAAATAAAAAAATAAATTATTCCAAGAACGTCGTAACATGCTGAGTGGTGAGGGAGGCTTGTATTTCTTCAAGTGTGAGCCCTTTGGTTTCCGGCACGAGCAACCATATAAACCCCAACGACGCTCCACATATCCCCGAAAATATATAAAACGTTCCTGTTTTTTTTTTTCGAATATCACAAATATTTAATAAAAAATCATTATATTTTATATTAGATTAAATTAGCCATATTGGTATATCAAAAAACATAAAACCTTAAATTCATAAAATCTCAAACCCGTAAATGGAATATACCTACCGCTTAAAAGTTAAAACCAAACTCCTTCCGTTGAAAAAAAAAATCCTGATATTTTCTTTTTATTTTTGTTAACGTTTCTTTGTTATCTATGTTTTATATGATTTAATTTTCATTCTTATTTATGAAGTTTATATATTTAAAAAATTGTAAAAAGAGGGAGAATGATGAATAGACAGGAGTGGCCCATTGGGCCCGTTTCCCTAAGTGGATATAAATAATTCTGCTAGTGTTCCCTTTTTTCCATTTTTGGCATAATTGTTTTTTGTTTCTGATATTATATAATTTTAGATAAACATAATTTAAAAAATAATTTAGTAAATGGAAAATAATTGAAAAAGGAGAAGAAGAAGAAGGGGACCGACCTTGAGCGCTCCATTCGAACATGAAGTTGAAAGTGTAAGTGACGACCCAACTGCTTAACCATGATGTTAGAGTCACTAAACTTCCTGCCGTAACCTTTATGTTTATTGGAAATATCTGCACCCCAAAAAAATCATATAATTCTACCGTAAATTCAATAGATTTATTAAATTAATTATTTCATTAAAATTTACCTCTGACATTATGATCCATGGGAGCCCACCCACTCCTATTGCGAATGCTGCAATATACACCTTAAAAATTCCCCAAAATAAAAGGAAAATTTTCCCAAGAATTTAGTCATGGATAATGTGAATATGCAATTATAAAATAAATTTTTTTTTTTTGCAATGAACAATATAAAATGAATGATACAAAACTAAATGATTATAAACACTTACCACTACACAGAGAAATGTGAATATGGGAGTAAGTTCCGGCACCAATTGAAATTTCTATTCATTGTAATAACGAAAAAAAAAGTATAAGTATGTACATAAATCTATATGGATACAAATATAAAAACTATATATATCCATTTAGGTTTTTAATTATAAATAAAAAGAGATCAAGGATATTATTATATATATATATATATATATATCCCCTTTTTCGGCATATTGCTGAAACTTATATTGTTTAATGCGGATTATTTCACAAAGATGTGATAAATTAGGATAAAAAAAATGTAAGGTATTTGTCAGATTTCGTGCATTAAATTTGCGTATATTTAATTCCCAAGAATTTTATGGCGTGAAGAATGTAATCACCTGTAACGTGAAGGAAACTCCTAGAAGTCCGGAACTTATGCACATCCCACTAGCAGAAGCCTACAATAAATAACGAATAATAATTATTCCTATAAATCGAAACTCTAAATATATATATTCTCTTGATTTATTTATTGTTTATTCGGAAGATTTTCATTTTTCATATATTTATTTTAATTTTAAAAAATAAATTCTGACCAATAGGAGAGGTCGTCTTCCCCAGTTATCTACGAGGATAAGGCCAAGCATGGCTTTAGGTATCTGCGAAAGGCCAATAAAAACTAATTAAAATAATTAGGAAACAGTAATTAATAAAACATATATTACATAAGCTAAGTAAAAATACCATGAAAAGACCTAATATCGATGACCCAATGGCGACCGAAAAGCCTGTTTCAAAAAAAAAACATTAGTAATATTTAAAATGTAATCAATCATGGACAGGGCCAGATTAAAATTAATTACATTCTCGTGATTATTGAAGTGTTAGAACAATTTATTTCTGAAACATTAAATAGATAAATATACATAAATATTCCATATTGTTTTTATTTTCTTACCAGCTTTTCTGAATATTGTGCTTGTATAATAAATTACACCAGCACTTCCTGATAACTGCTGTATCAACATCAGCCCAATTCCCACCTAAAAACGAAAATAAAAATAGATAAAAATACAACAAAATGAAGTTTAAATTGGTAAATTTTAAAGAAGTAGTAATCACAAATTTAAATTCTATAATATTATTAAAATAATTAGAATTCTGTATTGCATACTATTATAATTCAATTACTATTTTCAAAATAAGGCATGACACCCAAAAATGTTTTTTTTTTATAAATATTTTATATTTCAATATCGTTAATGCCCGTACCATGAGAGTGCGCGAATATTTCTTTTGGAACAAATCCGACAAATCCGACTTCGAATCTTGTTCCAATATTTGGGTCATGGCCTGAAAAGAATGTTTAAATGATCATTACAGAATCTCGTTATAATCAAAACATGTCTCCAAAAATAAAATTTCTTAAATTTACGAACATTAGTTTTTAAATCTTACAATCTCCTCACACACACACACACACATATATATATAAGGTATGTATATATTATATATATATATATATCGATATTGATCATGTTTAAAAAGTCAACTCGAAAACAATTAGACTTACTCGTATTTCGGTTGATTCACGCGAAATATCAGTATCTCTGCCTCTAAGACGGTGGAGGGAATTTTCCAATTCTTTATCCGTACCAATTTTTGCCTGTAAAATTATAAATCTAAATATATAAATATCATTTTCACAATTTCTTCCTTTTTTCCAATATATCAAATCAATGACGTAAGAAAAAAGTTATTGAATATATACGAACCAACCATCTTGGAGACTCCGGTATGTAAAACAAACCGACGGCTTGAACAAAACACGGTATAGCCCCTAAACCAAGAAATAATTTTAAATTGATTAATTTGGATCATATAAGAACGTGATTAATTTAAATATAATTTAACGTGTTAAAATTTTTAAATAATAAATTTGGTTTAATATTGGTTAAAAATGAATAGACATTATTTAAGTTACCTATTAAAGCTAGGGCTCGCCAGTTAATGAAATTTCCGAAGAAATAAATCAGGGCAACCCCGCAATTTTGAAGAAGCTATAAATAATAAAAAGGAAAAGTTAATATCATTTTACCTTAACTCAAAAACTAATAATAATAATAATAAAATGAAATTATTAAAAGTATATTTTTTTTTTCTGGAATTATTTATACCTGGTTGGAAAACACAAACGCACCACGCATATGCTTAGGCGTGATTTCCGCTACGTAGACTGGCACCTAAAAATAGTTTTTGTAACGGAAATTAACTCTCAGTGTAAAAAAAAAAACACAATTAAAATCTAATATCAAACCGGTAAAAAGAAATTAACTGTTACCACATAGCTAATCAAGCCGACTCCGATACCCGAGGATATCCTCCCAAAATCCAGCCAGATGACGTCCTTTTGTTACCACGTGTAAATAAAGTTAATTAATTCTTAATTTCTGTATAAATTAGACTGTTACTTTTCATATAATATAATGTAATAATAATTAATAATGTGATTAGAAAGATGATTAAAGTCGTGTGGGATAATACCTTTGCAAAAGCAATGGAGAACCAACCCACGATGCACAGTAAATCAGACACCCACATAGCCTTTAACCATAGACAAAGAAAAGGAGGAAAATATAAATAAAATTTAATAATTAAGTTAAACAAAAATAATAATAATTACGGAGAAATTAACCTGTGTATAAAACGCAAAATTAGGGAATTAATGGAGGGTAAATAGGTAATTACGCCTCTTCTGCCGAGGGTGTCTGCCATTTTGCCGCTGAACAAAGCCCCAACCGCTGCTCCCAACGTCGTAAACGAACCAAACGCCGAAAACTAACATATCCATAAATATTTACTTATTAATAATAAATACGATTACTATGACTAATTATTATTATTATTATTATTATTATTATTATTTATTATTATTTATTATTTATTATTATTATTTATTATTATTATTAGATACTTCTGCCACGGAAAGCCCTAGTTCTTCCATAATCCCTTCCTCAGAACTCGATGAATAACCGGTCTGCAAAATCCCAAAAATCAGATGAGATGATCATAATCACAAAAAAAAATCATATTTATATATATATATGTGTGTGTGTGTGTGTAATTATATATATATATATATATATATATATAAACATTTAAAAAAGAACATACAGCGCATCCAAAGGTGAAGGAGCTGCAGACAGCAACGAAAGTGCTGAGGATGACACAGGCAGTGATACGACACTCTTCGTCGTCGTTTTGGTATCTTCTTGGGAGAAGCCCTGCTTCCATTGATCTTTCTTCCTCCACCACCCCCATGATTTTCCTTCTTGTCTTTCTTGAGTTAGTTTTCCCGAGAAACAAACAGAAAAATCTGCTCTGTTTTGATTGAACAGTGAGACCCAGAAGCCCCTCCTAGAGAGAGAGAGAGAGAGAGAGAGAGAAGTTTATGTTTTGCTTGCTCACAATTCTCAAATGCCAAGTGGGCTGTCTTCCTTTATATACTTAGAAAATTGAATGTGTTTTTTTTTCTTTAAATTGTTTCTCGGTCCAAAAAAAAATGTTCCCTAATATTAAAGAGTTCGAAAGTCGTCAAATATTTTCATGTTATTGTACGGAAATACTGAATATATACAAGTTAGTTTTTGAATATAAACCATATAAAATATTATACGAGTTAAAGATTGTGTTATAAAAACTACACCCCTAGATAAATAATAATTGTTACGAATAAAATACTAAATTTTGATTTAGTTCATCATAACTTCATAATTTAATTACGATTTTCAGATCCTACACATTTTATGAAATAATATAACCGGAAATGTATCGTGCTTTCATATTATATCATAGGATACATAAGCGGTAACATTAGAATTTAACTAATTGCTTATTTTTTGTCAATTTAGGTTAGATATCGAAATAATGTTAGAGTGAATTTTTTTATTAAATCATTTTTCGGTCATTTGGATATTTATTTTATAGAACTCGGGGATGGGTCTTTTGTGGAATCACAGTGAAGTGGCTTTCTTTTTTTATAATGAGACAAACAAAAAAAAGATTAGAGACCGCTGAATAAAAGGAATATTTTAAGGATTATCTGTTGAGATATTTCAGAGTTATATTTACATCTAAAAATGATTCCATTTGTAAATTTATGATTTTTATTATAAAACTATATAGTACCGAAATCGAGAAGTTATAATTCACGTGACGTACGCGTATGAGGTGTTTATTTGGCGACAAAAATGATGGATATAAAATTTGATTTTTATTTTTAATAAATGGAAACAATTTTCCTCGAATTTCATTTCACGTGAAAATAAAAATAAAAATCGGCTCCAATGATAATTAAGGCGGTCACGTAAACAATAGAGGTCGAATTCTCTCACATTTAATTTTTGCCCAAATATAATCATTCAAAATAATCCACAAGATATTGTTATATATATATATATATAATCTTTACATACGCACATACATGTACATCTTGTGTGCATAGTTTTTTTTTATATATATTCTATTTACAAACCAAATGATTACGCAGCTGTCTCAACGTATATGCATTATTAAATACAAAAGTGAAGTATGAAAATGATATTTTTGTCCCCAAATTGAAGTTTGAAATAAAATAAAGCAATTAATCCAAAATACCGAATTGTTATTAAAAATTATTAGCATTGAACCTATCCACAGTTTGATATTATACAAATACCTTGCAACAACCATATCTGAAAATGACACCCCAATTATGAAATCTTTTACACCCAAATTCAATAATATTTTATATAATGTGAAAAAATAAACTAGATACCGAGGACATTCGTATATAGTTTTGGATTAGGTATATGGATATATATATCTTGGACGTTTGTCTACTTTGGATGCTGTAATCATGTATAATATAAAAACAGAAGATATAAATATAATATCCTTAGAATAAAAAATATATACAAGAAATTAAAGAACGAGCTTTTCTTTTTAGAAATTTGAAGTCATCCACGAAAAAAACGACCGGTAAAATTCAAGAGTGATTAGTCTTTGTAAAAAAAAGGAATAATACAACTTTAATTTAAATTCAATTGCTAATATTTTCTTCCTATAAATAAATATCTCCCATTAGATCCCAAGACGATAAATTGTTGGAATGTAGCGGATACTAATTGAAGCAACGGTCCAAATAAATCAATATTTTGTCTTCAAGAAAACTGGACCATTTGTTTTATCTGAATTGGTCTTTTCAACTGGATATTTTATATATAAAAATTTATAAAATTTACTGATAAGTACAAAATGAATTTTACTGATATATAAAATCAAACAAAATAGATATACCCAATCTATATTGAAGGTTATATACATATATTTATACAGTCCATCGTAAAGATCAACAATTTAAATGTCTAAATCCCGAATTCAATCAATCACACATACAATACACAGGAAAATAACACGATTTTAATTGTTATTCAACAAATTTATTCATCAATCATGTTAACTAGAAAGCATTTTAAGAACGATATGTTTTGGATTTTTTTTTTTAAATGGACAAAAATAAGACGTTTCTCTGATGTATTAATCTCTAGAGGGGTAAATTTGTCATTTGATAATACTAAATTATTCAGTAATACCCAAACGGAGATAACTAAAACAGTGGAGCACGACTTTCTGGAAGAGAAAAAAGATCGTATACAATTTGTATCTTTATATAGAATTAGTGTAGTTTTTATATTTATATTTTTATTTTTATTTTCAGAAAACATGTTCCCTAATATTAGGTGTTTTGTATTTTTTTTAAAAGTATTCGCTACCGTATAAGAAATATAAAAATGGCAATGGTAAAATAGAATATTAAATTAATTTATCTACATTTAAAAAACATTATCGATAAGGTAAAAAAACATTATCGGTATACTGAACTACAAAAAAATGGAAAAACACAGAGTGAACAAAACGAATAAATTGGAATAATATTCTAATCTAAAATAAATAAGAATAAGAAATTGAGAGTAAAAACAAATATTAAAACTTAAAAAAGGAAAAAAAAACTATAAAATTCTAAAAAAAAAAAATTATAGCAAGCCGGAAATTACTAAAGAGAAAAACAAACCAATATGGAAAACAAACCAAGCACATGAATTAGCATTATAATTCTGAATTAAACAAATAATTATAAACTTGTAACTTATGGGACCGGACGACGATGCAAAACGTTTGTACCCTCTCGAATTCGAAACTCAAATTATAGAAGAAAACGTAATTCTAATCACATTATTTATTTTCGATCCCAAGAATAGTTTGAGCCTCGAAACAAGACATATGGTTATTAAAAAAAATTGTAACCTAGGATTTGTTCAATGGCGTTGACTACACGCAACTTATCACTAAAAATTTAATCCCATAATCGTTTGGTCAACTGTAATAGAAAATGTCAATCCTGTTGCTTCGCACGCAGACGTGTTCCAATGTGCGATACGATTAATTTAATATATTTGTGAGAGAGAGAGGGAGCAAATCAAGGTCGACGAAAATGGAGGGTATCTCCTAGAAATGTTTGTTGAGTGGGATAGACGACGACGATGGTTGACAAGTAACCCAAAGAGTTTCGAGAGAACAAGCAAAGGGTGAGGGGATGACCATTTCGGTTATTAACCGAATAATCGAGTCGAACCGAATCGAATAAGACATAACCGTACCCGAACCGAATCCAACATCATAACCGAACGGTTATGATTTCTTTAAATATGTATTAATTGTTCCTCTCTCGGACCAAACCAAACACGATCCTTAGATTGATATATTGATATCCGTCACCGCATCTATATATATATATATATGAGTTGTCATTTTTTAAAAAAAAATTCTTTTGGTATTCCAATTGTGAACGCCTAATTAATTAACCTATCTACGCGAGTTAGTGACGTTTTGTTTGCTTAGTTTTGACCATTATTATATGTTCTTGTTGTACGCTTGAAATCGACTAGGGGAGACACACACATGTATATATATGTATGGTAAAAGGGAACATATATATATATATTGTAAAAACAAATTATGTAGGGAGATACAACGGGAAGAGTGATTAAACAATTTTAAAATTGGATTTAAATTTGTAACGAATATATATTGAATTTCTGTGACAAGTGTCTGTTTCTCATGGACGAAAGTCTCGGAGCCTTCTAGGAGATGGGTGCGCTGGACCCATTTAACGTAATTGCATGAGAAATGATTCGATATCCAAATCATATTTTAATGTAATCGCATTAGAAAATTTAATTATACGATAAGACGACGGTCCAAGATAAATTGCAGACAATTTGCGAAACTTCGAATCCAATCTGCTTACATGTTTACAGAGCGTAGATGCAGAATTAAGGTTTGTACGTGTCCGAAGACTCTATGCCAATATTGCATTAAAATTATATAATCCATTCGATTTTGAATCATGCCTTTTTTATTCATGGGAATTTGCAAAAGTTTCAATAATATGGGTATAACATCCTCTAATTACAAACTACAATTTTAAAAATAAGTTCATAATTTTGATGCATTTTACAAAAAAAAAAAAAATAGGGGAAAAACAATAAATGTTTAAAAATAAAAAATGAAATAAATATTATTGGGCTGGTATTGGACCTATCATGACCCATTAGTACTTGGGCTATTGACTAACTAGAGTCCGTGAAGACTACAAAATAAATTATTTCGTGGTAAAAAAAAATTAATTACACACACACACATATATACATATATATATACACATATTATACCCCAAGTATCCAATTCATCTTCTTTTTTAATAAAAAAAACATCCCAAAATACCTTATTGGTGAATGTATGAATACAAGATTTGAATTAATACATTTTGGTTGTAAATAAATAATGAACAAGTACAACAATAAAATTGTAAAAATGAATGAATCTTAGCTAGTTAAAACCATGTCTTGGATCTCTTCCAAAGTTTTGCCTTTGGTTTCGGGCACAAGCTTTACTATGAAGATAATCGCCAGCACACATACGACCCCGTACACGTAAAACGTACCTGAAATTTTTATGACGCCGTTCTTGAGCATTACATTTATAAATCAATTTCATTTTCTCAACCGACCATATACATACACATATATTTGTGTGTGTAAATGTAAGTGATAAATCTAAATTAAATAAAAGAAAAGATAAAATACCATATGGGCTCCAAAGCATGAGCAAGTTGAAAGTGAATGAGACAAACCAGGAGCTTAGCCAATTCACCAGTGTCACAAGCCCCCCCGCTATTCCCTTCAAGTTTATAGGAAATATCTACACACACACACACACACACACACATATATATATAAGTAATTAATATAAACAAATTCTAAATAAACAACAAATTGTCGCCGGTCCATGGTCTAATAAAAATATAAAATATGTTATAATTATTAAAAAAAAAAACAATACCTCAGACATTATGACCCAAGGGACCGCACCCATTCCCATAGAGAAAGATCCGATATACACCTGTAAACCGGCTTCTTGTTTATTGGACTAAACCGATGGTAAGAACCGAAACACGTGTGTATATATACCAACGCTTACCAAGACGCCACCCATTGCGAGAGTCGGGATGAGGTGAAGTGCTAAACCGTGCGCCTGGTTAAGGTTGAGAACCAATTCACAAACCGGTTTAAGAGATTGATGACATGAAAAATATGCATACCGAACTCAACGATTCATTCTCGGGTTCTTCGTTTTCTTAACTAATTGGTATCATCACTATACGTCTAACTTCTACTTCGCCGATTGATTGGAATTTTACATGTTGGTAAACCTAACGGCAACCGGTTCTATTTGGACCGGTTTGATTAACATGAATTAAGAACTCAATTCACAAGCTTGATCCATAAATTACCTTCAAAATGAAAGAAGTTCCGATGAGCAAACAGCCTACTAGCATGCCGGTAGCCGAAGCCTGCATGTACCGGTTCGGTTAGTTGTAAACCAAACTCCTCCGGTTTGAAGAAAAACCAAACTAGAAAAAACGTACCAATAGGAGAGGCCTTCTTCCAAGCCGATCGATCAGCAAAGTCGCACAGAGTGCTGTAATAATAACCTGTTCGATCGAGTAAAGGATGCTCCCGACATTCGGAGACGCTCCTAAACCATGAAAACCGGTTAATATTCAAGGAATCCAACTCGTTCTCCCTCGGTTTTCGATTAAATTTCGCTACTTTTGAGTTTGTTTCTTACCGGCAGATACAAAAATTTGTTGTGCGTAGAAGATTACGCCGTTTATTCCGACGCATTGTTGGAAAACCATTAAACCAACTCCAACCTGACGCATTGGTAACATTAAACCGAACCGAACCAAATTGGCTAAATGTACCAAAGGTTTTCGAAGAAGATATACTTACTATCACAAATCGGATATTCTTCTTGTCTACTAGGTCTCTCGGTGTAGCTTTCGGGATGTCAGCAAGAGTCGCCAAGTACTCCTATTAACCAAAATCGACAAAATTCAAAGCTAACCAAAAACATTGGTATACCAGAACAGGTTTAGTTTCAAGACTCGGTTTTACGGTACCTTGATTTCTTCGGCTTCTCTGGTGATATCAGCGTGAGGACCTCTCAGTTTCTGCAACGCGAATTCAAAATCACGATGCCGTCCAACCATTTCCTTGCATACCAAACAAAACCGGATCGATTTGGTTATTGATATTTCCGTGAGATCTCAATCCGAACCGGAATTTTAGGTTTTGCTCTTCCTGATTTCGTAAAAGCAAACCCGAATATAAAATTTCTCGTTAAAATAATCAGACTTACCAACCATCTCGGTGACTCGGGGATGAACCAAGTTCCGAAGAACAGAACCACACACGGTATAACTCCTGCAACCGGTTTAAACCCGGTTCGTTCAAGCCACGAGAACTTTAATACATTAACCGGTATGATTCGTAAACCAAGTCACTCACCGGTTACATATTTTCACAAGTAAATGTACCCGTAAGAGCAAGGATCCTCCAATTCACCACGGCGCCAATGACGAACATCGCCGCCAAGCCGATCACGATAAAGAGCTACAAAAATATATTTAAAAAAAAAACATTGCATGTAATAAATTCAGCTAAAATATAAATATTCACGAGTACTTCAATTTTTATATATGAATAATTTTATTATTCAATATAATAAACCGTCGCACCTGATGAAGCGTTGCCAAAGCTCCTCGTAGCTTCCTAGGAGCAATCTCCGCAATGAACACTGGAACCTATAATTAATTACTTTTAAACTGTTAATTTGAATTTTATTAAATGTGAATAAAAATGCTCATTTGGATCATTAGAAATGGACCGTCGAGTATCATTCATACCACGTAGGAAAGGGTTCCGCAGCCGTAACCAGTCAAAAATCTTCCCAAATCCAAAGGCACAGCTCCCTAATTGTTAGCGATGAACATTTAATAATAATTAAATTCTAAATAATAAGTATATTAGATTATAGGATTTGTGAAAAATAAAGTATGTAACCTTGGCTAAGTAAATAATCAACCATCCAACGGTTCCGATTATCGATGACACTCTCATAGCCTGGATGAACCACGTGACAAATTAATAAAAAATTGTTATAACTATGTTCACATTACAAAAATTATCTATTATATTAGAGTTACGCCATACAATTGAAATGTATTTAATAAATAAACGTGATATTTCGATTTCTGTTTACCCCCTTTCGGCCCACGAAATCAGATATTTTTCCAGATGTGATAGCTCCAAGCATAGCTCCGATGTTCACAATCGAACCGAAAACTGCAAACTGAAATTTAAATGTAATATTTCGTTAGAATTTTCTGTTTATAAATACCAAATATTCATTATATTAATGCGAGAAATCACGATTTAATTCATTTTTTTCCGGATAATACCTCGGAATATGACAGCTTAATCTCTTCCATGATCCCGAACTGTGTCGGAGCAGAATAACCCACCTGCATCACAATAACCAAAACCCTAATTTATTGCGTCATTATAATTTCTTAAACCCTAATTTCTAGGTTCAGAAAAACCGTACGCCGCATCCGAACTCGTAGGAACCGCAGACGGCGATGAAAGTGCTGACGTAAACCATCCACGAAACCTCGTCGCCGTCGGATCCCTTCTCCGGCCCCAGCAACGGCTCAGATTTACCGTTGATTTTCTCCACGTCATCTCCTCTTCCCGTCATTTTCCTTCTTCCTATCGTATACGAAAACATACGCTCATGTTTATATATATACGGAAGAATACGGGTTTGTGTCGTTCTTCAGATTCATGATATACATTCAGAGAAAAATCGAAGCTACGAAAATGGGTAAGAAATTCGGACACTCACCTCGATAAATACGGAGTTGTCTTCTTTGGGATGTAGGAAGAAATTCGATCCTTTATTTTTCGGAAAGATTTCTTCTCCTATATCTATAGATATATAGATATATGTGTCTTAGTACCCTGTATATACACATGTACATATACATTCCTTATATGTGCGCGTGTATATGTGTAGATACATAATGTGAAGTGGATATACAGGATGACAAAAAACCCAACTGGATTATTCTGGACAAATCTGCTCAAACTGAGTAATTTGCATTACTTTATACTATTTGGAGGACTATGTAATAATTACATATGCTTATGTGCATGGTTTTGCTGACGTGGATTTGAGTCAAACAACGCGACTCGTGATCTGGCCCTGAATTCAGATCCCTACACCTATTTTGTTTTTATCTAACATAAAATATCAAATGGTTGGTGTCGGAACGATCCATTTATTAAATTTATTTTTTTGTTATTACAATTTTTCGTTGTTTGTTGAATTTACAATTTGCTTGTGTGATTTATTTAATTATTTATTTACCTTAGAGCTCGTTTGGTCCCGCGCTTCAATAATTAGATTTTGCTTATCTTGGATCCGGCCCATTTTGGGATAGGGGTCCATGGCCACAAATCTGTCCATGATCATCATTTTTCCTTCTAAAATATGCAGTTAAGATTATAATAAATTGAGAAATTTAGACAGATATGATTATTAGGTAGTGAGGAATATCTTAATTTTCACCTATTTTAGAAATTAGGCTGGTTATTGCTAAACCACGGATTTTTTAAGATAAAGAATTGTTTGCTCCAAAAAACATCAATATTATATATATATATATATGTATATATATTTCATCAACCATTGAGAACACGCCACGCAGCACCCACTTGGCATACATTTAACTTCACGAAAAAATTTCTTAAAATCTGGGCCCCAAAATTTGAAATTGCAAATTACCCCCAAATCTCCTCTCTAGTCTCTACCGAATCCCATTTCTTCACTCGTCGCTTTCTCTCTCTACATCTCGCGCCTCCCACCATAAAAGCCCTAGCAAAACCCTGACCCTTGAAATTCCCGAAAACCCTAATCTTTTCGCCCCCACTTTTGCACTCAGAGAAGAATATGGCGAAGAAGAAAGCGACCGGTCAAAGCAATGGAGCCATTGAGCAAATCCATGACCATGACCACAAAGTCCGTGACACTGACCTTAAGGCCGCAGCTTTAAGTCGGCAATCCTCCATGGAAGACCACGATTCTTTGGAGGAGAAGGTCCAGAGCCTGAAGTCTCTCAACGGGATGCTTCTCAGGGAGACGGTGGAGAAGAGGCAGCAGATTGAGTCGATGGCTCAGGCCAAGGATGCGTTGGAGGCCGAGTTGGCTGGCGCAGGTTTGGAGAAGACGGAGTTGCGGGGCGAGTTGAGTCGGGAGAGTGATGAGAATATCGGGTTAAAGCTGGAAATGGATCTGATTATGGCTTTTGTTGAGAGTTGGTTGGGAGTGATGGGCGATGGTGTTGATGGGCTGGTAGAGGAGAAGATTGAGAGAGAGCGTGAGATTAGGGTTTTGAAAAGAGAAGCAGTTGAGTTGTTGGGTAAGCTCGAGAGCGAGAGGGAAATGTTTACTAGGGTTTTCGAAGAGAGGGATTCGATCAAAAGTGGGTTTGATTTGCAGAAAGAAGAGACGATTCGGTTGAGAGAGAACGTAATCGGATTGGAAAAGAAAGAATCGATTTTGGAAGACGAAATTAACAAATTGAAATCGGAGAACAATGGTTTGGAGGAGGAGAAGAAGAATAGGGATGAGTTGATTGAACAAGTGAAGAGAGAGAGGAGTGGTCTCGAGAAGGCTTTAGATGTGAGGGCTAGGGAAATCGATGATCTGAAGAGTGAAATCCAAGGGCTTGTGAGAGACAATAAAGCGTTGGAAATAGGAAAACTCGACAAAGAGGCGAAAATCGTTGAGTTAGAGAAGAAGTTAAACGATTTGAATGAGATTACCCAGTGCTTGAGAAACGAAGAGCGAGTTTTGCAGGATCAGATATTGAGGTTGGAGAAGAATCTCGATGAGGCGATGGAGAAAGAAAAAGAGACGGCAATACAGATTGATGCTTTTGTTAAAGAGAAGGGTGTTAAGGAATCCGAGCTTGAGAAGTTAATGGAGGAGAAGATCCTGATTGAGAAAGAAATGGAGGCTTCTGTCATGGAAAACTCTGAGAAGGAGAAGTTGATTGGCGTGTTATCTCAGAAGAATAATGAGCTTGAGGAGCACATAGTTACTCGGGAGACTGAGCTTTTTGATCTGAAAGGAGAGGTTGATAGTCTAAAGCATGTTCTTGATACACTGAAAAAGGATTATAGCCATCAGAAGGAGAAGAACGAGACATTTGGTCGTGAGATTTCCCGGCTCAGGGATTCTCTTGCACAGGTTGAGCTTGAGCGAGACGACACTGGGAAGGCTCTTGTTCAGCAGAATAGACAAGTAGAGGACCTCAAATCCAATGTTTCTGAATTGGAAAAAACAATCGAAGCAACTGTTAAAGAGCTCGAAAAGATGAAGACAGAGCGTGAGAGCTTGGTTAGAGAGAACAAGGAAGCGGAGAATCAATCAGAGGCATTGAAAAACGAAAAGGGTATCCTTGAAAAGGACCTTGTAAATGTCAAGAAAGCAATGGATGACCTGAAAGCAGAACTAGAGACTGCTCGAGCAAACGAAGAACGCTGCTTGACTATGCTGAAGAGCACGTCGTCTCTGTTGTATCAATCACAGAACACAAGAGATGGATTCGTGTCCGAGGAGAAGGAGATTGAACCTTATGCTATGGAGCTAGAAGCGATCAAGAACGCGTTCAGGAATAAAGAGGACGTAGTGGAGGAAATGAGGAAGGAAGTGGAGACGATGAAGCATTCGGTAGAAGAGGCGCACAAGAGGAAAAGCTTCTGGACCATTGTTTCATCGGCAACAACTATCTTTGCGGCTGCTTCTGTTGCATATGCTGCTAGGATCCGATGAACGATTTTTGGATGGTACTGTGACACTGTCCCTTAACTCTCTGATGATGATATATTAGTACCTCTTTCGAATTCTCTACTTTGATAAACTCCTAAGCCATTTTATGTATGGCTTGAGCTTTACTCATAGCTTACAAATAAGCTTGTTCTCGTATCTGTGGGTTCAGTACCTATGAAATGATTGTGGTTCCCGTTCTACTTTTTTCCGGGTTCATTGACTATGAAGTGGATATTGTTCCCTTCGTATTATGCATGTTTCCCTTAAAGTTCATATTTTTCCGGGAAAGTCTCAACCTTTTCTTTGTTTTGTTAGTCATTCCGTTACTTGTGACCGGGTTTGTCTGTGGAGACTTGTAGTGGTTAATGACTTTGGAGGGCTTTCTGTATGTTCGGGAGGAACAAAACGTCAGGTAGTTTTTGCTTTTTGAGCCAGCATGTTTCGTAGTTCCAAATCCCGGTTTTCATAATGCAGACACGAACTTCACGCTGTTTTCATTACCGGTAAACGCTGCGTAGTTCTGTTTTCCTAGGCTTTAAAAAAACTAGAACGGTGATATGGGCCCAACCCAATACTTATTTGGCATATAAGATTGTAATCAAGATAACCATGCGCGATATAAGCTAAATTTACTAAAATTATGCAAACTGTGTGTATGTATATATATATACACGCACACGTACACACGCACAGGGATTCATGTAATATTATAATCTGGTCGACGTGGCTTACACCATTAACCGGAATAATTCAGTGTCATGTGTAATGAAAACCATCGATTGACATTAGTTTATTTCAATATTTACCATAAGATTATTGATATCATATTTCTACTTCTACCCTATTTGAGAGATCTTTCACTATTTTTAGAGTAATTTGATATATTTGAAGAGAGTAATAAAATTGGACCTTAATATAGACTATTTATAAAATATCCATTTATTGATAAAACTGTTACAACACTTTCCCTCTCTTCGGCGCTAGGGAGAGACCATGGAGAGGAAGGATAGTGGCTGTAGGCCCACACCGTCAAACTCACACTACAGACGCAACAAACAAAACAAAAGATAACTTGCGCATTAAGCAACCGCAAACCCTACATTTATTCCGACACAACAAACGGTAACCCATTTCGTGGTTCTACATATCATGATATTTTATATGTGGTGTGTGTATGTGTGTGTGTATATTGATACGTATACGAACGTATCGTACAGCAGCATGACCGGAAGTAAACTAGAGTGAAAAACCGGCTTAGTACTAAAACGCTAAAGCTAAAACCCCAAACATAACCCAAGAAACGCTGTCGCTGTCTTCTCCTTATACTCAAGAAGCCAGCGTTGGCGGTTGCAACAACGGGATCACCTTATCAAAAGCCGTAAGTAGACGCCGAGACACAACTATCGAAAACGACTGTCTTGACAACCAGGGAGAGAACGCAGACGCTGTAAGCGTTTACTGGCGATCGGCGTTCACAAACGCTTTTATCTCGTTCATGAAGTTGAAGAAATGGCTGTTGTTTGGTAAGAGGTAGAAACCGATGGTAGCTCGCTCCAGATACAGAAGCTTCACTTCTTGGCCAGCCTTTTTCAGTCCTTCGACGTAAGCCAACTGCCAATCTTTGATCATGTCCAACCCCGAGACCGTGACAAAAGTCTTTGGGAAATTCTTCATGCCCTCGAGGCTCCTTCCCCTCGGGCCGAATGGGTTGCAGGCAGGATGGTCTCTGTCTTCTCCCTCGGGAAGAAACGCCCTCCAGTACCAGTCCCTGTCTTTAATGGCGACAAAGTACTTCCCATCCAACAGTTTCTCAGATTTGGTTCTTTCTTTCCCACCAAACATAGGGTTCAGCA
>NW_010966177.1:1367309-1456277 GCF_000463585.1 Tarenaya hassleriana | reverse complement strand
TTCAGCAGAATGTTTCCCATCACTTCGATCCCCGCATCTGCAGCCATTAATGCCACGTTATGCACCATGTTACCTCCAGAACTATCACCGGCCAAGAAAGTATGGACCTTTGAGTCTTTCTTGCTCTTAAGCCAAGATCTTGTATTGACCCATTTCAGAGCAGCAAACCCGTCTTCATAAGCGCATGGGTATGGATTCTCAGGTGTACGGCGATAATCCACAGAGATAACGATGCAACGGCACACATTAACAATCCTACGGCAGAAGACATCGTATATAGTGCTATTCACCGAGGAATGAGCAAAGCTTCCGCCATGGAAGAAGACGATA
This sequence comes from Tarenaya hassleriana, assembly GCF_000463585.1. Classification (NCBI taxonomy): domain Eukaryota; kingdom Viridiplantae; phylum Streptophyta; class Magnoliopsida; order Brassicales; family Cleomaceae; genus Tarenaya; species Tarenaya hassleriana. Next base: position 1,455,947 of record NW_010966177.1, on the reverse strand, counting down.
ACGGGCATAACCTGGTCTTCAACAGGTTTCATGAGATCAACTATACTCAGCGGCACCCGCTCCCCTCCTTTGAACGGCCTGTAAACCCGAGTGATAACACAAGTCTCTCGATCAACGACGACATCAAACGAGAAGACCCCGTCAACTGGATTCGCGTTTGCCGAGGCCCTACGGTCGAGAAACTCTGCCAAGTAACGGTTGAAGGTTCCATCGGGGCGGCGTATGATCTTGTAAGCCACCTTAAAGTTCGATATCAGAACCCATGTGTTGAGTGGAACCACGCTCTGCAAAATAGAACACACACCAAAGGCTCAGATCTGAATCCGATGAAAACTGTTCACTAAAACGCCCATCCGCAGTAAAGGTCGAGGCTTTTACAATGGAATAAAAAAAGGGTTTGATGAATCATGCAAGGAAAAGATCATTAAGAGGGTGTATTGTATTGTTCCATGGAAGAGGCTTTTTGAGGTTCTTTTGTGAATTAAATTGAAATCTCAGAAAACCCAAAACAGGAAAGAGCTCACCAACAGGAAAACATAGTAAGAGCTTCGAATTCAATGGAAGCCGCCAAAAAAAGGAGTTGTATAAAGCTAACCAGAAGTTCACTTTCCCGCAAAAAAACAGCAGGTTGGCAGCCAAACTAAATACACAACACGTAGCTTTGAGACACAGACAAAATCTGATCCTAAAAGACTTAACTGGTTCATTATTCCGACACAAAGTCAGTTAATTTGCGTCTAAAAATCCAATAGACTCGAGAGCTATGCACAAACAAAGGCATCAATATTAGTATTTCCCCGATTCAAAGCCTTAGTTCAATGAATCAAAAGAAGCCATAGCAGTTTCTCGGAGAGAATCAAAGGGATGATCAACGGAAACTAAACATAAAAGCCAATTGAAACCGAAATTATAAAAAAGACCCATGAAGGAACGACACGTCCCAATACATAAGAGCCCTGGGCTTTGATAAAAGAAAAATACAGATATATATATATATACACACATCCGATTAAACCCCATAACGAAATTCTACAGAAGTTCGAACCAAAAGTAGCCATAAGAACATCATTAAGAACCCAAACGAAAGCAAATACTGAAACAGACCCATTGTAGAATTCCATATTAAGTAACGAAATTGACTGACAATCACAACAGCAGAGGTCAAATCAGCCAGGATACAAAAAGAAAAAGAACCAAGCCATTAAAAAAAGGCCTCACCTTGCTCTCGAGAATGTTAGCTTGTACATCGCTCGCAGCCATTGGAATCACCTTTTTTTATCCAATCAAACAGCACGGAAACGCAAAACCCGGATCGGAATTTTCCCAAATTCCGTCGACTGACTCGGCAAGAACGCAAGAAACAGGGACCAGAAGAGCGATTTCAAATTTCTAAACGGGCCTCGATGAGTTAAATTTGTTTCCGGAAATGGAAAGATACCTCCTTTTTATACTGCGGATCGAGTGGTTTAACACCTTAACACCGGCGCAAGTGACTAATACACACACACCGGGGAGAGGTGGCGGATAACGACGAGGCGCACGTTAGTGGACGCTTGAAAGGATAACATAACGTGCGCCTGCTAATTCGCACGTGTCGGGGAGGGAGTAGGGCGTGACGACTGTTCGGTGGGCCTTACGAAATAAATCATTTTGATTTGGATTTTGTTTTCCAAAACGAGGATAATAAGTTAATTTATATTTCGTAAGCAATTTAAGTTATTTTATATCACAAAATAATAAAGTATGTAAGTTTTTTACTGAATGTAAAAAAACATATCACGCGTTCTACTTACGAAGCATTTTTAGAAAAAGAGAAACGTTGTAATCTGAAAACGGGAAAGAAAACCCTAACAAAAAAGGAGGGAAATATGTAAGTATAGTTAGTTGATTTATTAATATTAATATATAATAAAATTTTAAATATAATATTTACAACCTCAAATTTAAATATAACATGTGTATACAAATTTATTATATAAAGAATGATGTTTATAGTATTTATATAAATTTTTTAAATATGATAAATTTAAATAAATATTATATTTTTATTGTGATTTTTAAAATTGTATAATTTATATATGTTTTCTATTCAAATTTTATATATTTTTAAGTAATTTAGATATATGATGATTTTTTTATTAAAATTAATAGTTGATGATTTTTTATAATAAATTTAAAGTAAAAAATTAGTTTTAAACAATTTGTATAGTTGATGGTCTTTTTTATTCAAAATTAATAGTCGATAATTTTTTATAATGAATTTTAAGTAAAAGGTTTTTTTTGTGTGTAAATAAGATAATTGAAGGGTTTTTTTGGGTTTATCCTTTTTAAAAATAGAAACACAAACACAAACTCTAATTCGAGAGAAATAATCCACATTGATTATTATTCGAAGATTACTGCATAAAAGATTACCAAAATAGACAACAAAAGTATAGAAAAAGAAGAGTGGATATATATATAATCAATGATCAAATCTTCCTCTAGATAATTAGATAATATCACAAGAGGAGAATTAGAATTTGAAAGAATCCTAGGCCAATTATATCAAACGAATACATTGTAGTTCTCTTTATATTACAAAGATCACTAATTTTTTTAAGTTAAATAACAAAAAATATTGATATGATAGATAAAAAAATAAAATTGATCGACCAAAAGCTTGCTAGAAAAAGCTAATGTGTCATCTGATGATCAAAACTCTTTCCTTTCTCATGTTTTGGCAATTAGATAACGACACAAGAAAAAATAAAATTAAAAAAAAACCATAGAGGTAAATCAAAGCAAAGTACATAGCACAAACTATATATAGCAAAAATCATAGAAGTAAATCATAAGCAACAAAAATTGTTTTTATAAATTAATAACCAAAATAGATTGACTAAAAACATCACATAAAATAAAGATAATGTATTGCCAAATCACTAAAAGCCTATTCAACTTTTTAACAAATTTAAATTTGTAAGAGCATGCTTTACATGCTCTTACCCCAGATTTAAACCTAAGCATGGGAAATAACATTCTCTCAAATTTTTCTGATTCTCTGGAATATATAGTTGGACCAAATGTCTAATGAATTTTTGTATTTTTTTTAAATAAATGTTATGCGAAAAAAGATAATGTAGATTTACCATAAGATAAATATTTGCAAAACTAAATTCTCTTTCAAACTAAATCATCATTCAGGTCTTTTGGCGATCGATTAACATTATAAAAAAAACTTAGATTTTATAATAAATCAGAGAGGTAAATGAGAACCAAATAAGTACATTTTATTTCTCTTTATACAACAGAAAATGCATATAATTTCGATAAGACGAATCCAAACAACAAAATTTGCCGTCATAAATAATCAAAATAGATCGATTAAAAATGTCACACCGAACAAAGATGACGCATTGCCAAATCAACAAAAATCTTTTCAACTTTTTAACAAGTTTAATTTTGTCTGACGAAAGGTGTACAGACAAAAAAAACAAAATAAAACAGCTAACGACAAAAAATTAGAGGTCATACACTATCAAATCATTATAAAATTTTTTAATTTTTTTCACGAGTTGGCTATAGTTTCAAGTAGGGGTGGTCACAGGTCAGATATGCTATTTTTTAGAGATATCTAACTTTGTCGTCTTCACCTAGTTTTAAAAAAATATTATCTTATTTCGTTTTTGTAAAGCTCTTGTTAAATCATTAAAAACTTTTTGTTAGATTTTTCAAGAGTCGTTTATAGTTCTTTTTTGGTAAAGAAGAGTTGATAATTTAAATTACTAATATTATATGAAAAAACACATTTAACGAAAACATAAGTATTAAAAACTATTATAAATCATAACAAAATCTGACCTGTAAGTAAATTGTTACAACCAATTATAGAAAACTAGATTTTATGAAGATAAACTACAGACTCTAAAAACTAAGATGATATTAGATAAATGAGGCATGACATACCAATACTTCCTTCGATTTTAGACAAAATATAAAATATCAAAAAAAATTTATTTTGAACAAGATCATGGGTAAATTGAACCAAATGAATGCATTGTAAATCTCTTGATAGTATTATAGTTAATGTAATGTACATCGGATCTGTAAAACTTTCTCCAACGTTTTTCATTTTCACTAGTTTGTATATGAAAAATTTAGCGATTAATACATTGATTTTCTCCAAAATTAGCATAATATAATTTTTTTTTACTTTTTTCACAATTTATTTATGCAATGTTGTATAAATAAAAATAAAAAATACCTAAGATTAGACGACTCAACTGGTAAATGATAAGACAAAATTCTTTTCCAATCCAAATTCGAGTTTCCATTTGAAATAGTATTCGCCTTTATTTTTTTCAATTATTTGAAAGATATAGTTGGTACAATAATTCGGTAAATTTCCAAATTATAAAAATATAAAATAAATAAATTAAAATGACAAAGATTCACATATCATATGTCAAAAGCTAATGTGATAAAAAGTAATATTTTGTAACCATTCAAATTATTGGAAGACTTCGAGATATTAATATATATAAGGATCTTAGATTAGTCAAAATTAATCCATGCACCATCCAAAAATAGTCATTAATAAAGTTTAGGTGACAACAATTTGGGATGGGGTTTGGTCCAAGTCGCTTCGCTTTCAATCAAAAGTGAAGATCGTTGTCTTTTGTGTGTAAAACTTATGTATCCAATCCTAGTATTTCCATTTTTTTACGTATGCTATATATATTATAATAGTTATTTTATATATTTTAAAAATATGTAAAAATAAAAATAAAAGAAAAAGAAAAAGAAACGATCTTTCTTCGGTATTCTTAATAGTTTAATATTTTTTTTACAACGGCCATTACGTATTCATATTTATTTTTTCCACGATCATTACGTCTTTCACTAATTTCTGATTTTGGCATTATGCCATTCGGTTATTTTAGTGACGTAAAATAATTAATGTACACAAAATACGATCCCCTATCATAGAAATAAGCAAATTCAAAAGTTTAATGATATATATATATATATATATATATATATATTTTGTATCAATACGTCGTTACGTCTTTTTATTAATTTTGTTTTCGGTCCTTTTTGGTGTTGGTTATTTTCGTGACGTCGAATGAAGAAAATTGGGGAAAAGGACAAAGACAAACAGAACGGAACAAAAGTGGAAGAGCTTCGGTCGCTTCGCAATCACTCCACAACCACGTGAGCATAACGGGGGATCCGTTCCTGGCCGTTTTCTAATGTCAAATTACGTTTCTGTCCTTTTCCCTCTTCATTATCCTTGTCCTTCCTTTTTCATAATTATCTACACTTGCTTATTGTAAGGAATTTCATAATTATTGCGCAAAACAGGAAAAACCTCAATATTGTATATTAAGTTTAATTATCTATTTGTTTAATATTTAACGTCCAACATTACAATGGTTCACAGAGTAAAAGAGTGAATATAAAATGATTATTCACAGAAGGGCAAAATAGTCTATTCATTCAAAAGATAACGACAAATAACTCTTGTCTTATCTTTTTGTGTCACTATCTATCCTCTAGTGACTTCTCTCAAAGGTCGGCGATAATAAATAAACCTTTTTTTTTATTGTGATATAATTATAATACAACAATAACAATTAAAATACAGAAAAAAAATAAAATACAATAAAGACAAATATTACTGGAATAAATTTAGATATAAAATAATTAGATGGATGGGCAATTTCTATGTAGGTATTGAAAACTTTAAAAAATTAAAATTTTCTTAATAAAATTGAAACTGTTGTGACGTTGTGAAAAATTTGTATTTATCATTGCATAGATTGTGATGTTTAAAATTTCCCAAAGCAAGATACGTAAAATAATAATAATAATTGGAAAATATAAATATGAAAGGAATTGTGGAAGTATTTAACTTTTGGGTCTACATCTAAGGAGACAGCTTTTGTACTTTTTTTCTTTCTAATATTAATATATTTATTTTAATGTTCTTTGGATTTTTATATATTTTCGTGATTGAACTATTGGGGGGTTTTAATTGCACAACCTCATCTGTCTCTTTCCTCTTTTATCTTCTCTGTCGTTTTCTATCTTTATTTTTTTCCCTTTTTCATCTTCTTGATTCAATAACTAATTAAACCCGATTTTTAAAAAAAACTATTCAATAACTAATTAAACCCGATTTCTTAATTATATAAATTTAAAAGTTTGATAGTTTCAACAATTCGATAAAATCAACTTTTTAACTCTTTTAAACTCAATTCTATAACATCTGTAAGATTATTTCGATACACACTATATATTATATAAATTATTTTCGTTCATTAAAATTTCTTAAGTGAATAAGTTACAATTTGTGGCCTGCCTTTCGAATTGTTCTTAAATTAGTTTAATCAAATGTTATTATTCGCTGCAATTATTTCACAACATAATGCAATGTGTGAATGAATTTATACAATTAAAAATCTTACATCCATATAAAAAGGGAAAATATGATTGCTTCATGGGCTATTCATTTTTGGGCCTCACATTGTTACAATAGAACCATCTATTGAAATTGGCCCAATCAATGAATTACGGCCCAACAAAAGCCCATAAAATCTAACAAATATGCGAGCTGCACGACATCGTTTTGCTTCCATTGCAGATATACACACACACATATAATATATGTATATACATGATGTCAGTATATAATACATGCGTAGAACCGTAGCTAAGGAAGACCGTCTTTCTGTGAAGATCTGTCTGATGATGAAGCTGTCTTGTTCCTTGAGGTTCTGTTCTGTGTGTAATCCGTATCTCTTATGCTAGCTCATGGATTTTTGTTGATGTTTAACTACTAATTGCAATTTATTCGAGATCAAATAGTGCAAATGATGGAGGCGCCGTCGTAGAGATGGTAATTATTTTTTATTAGAATTTAGTTTTGTTGATCTTTTGTTTGCTATAAAAGAGAAATCCCTAATATTTCAGAGGCACTCGTGAAATTTTTGATCGGGTCAAATGCCACCACTTTCATGGAAATTTTCCCAGAAACCAAACAGAAAGGTGGAAGGGTTCAAGTAAAGAAAGAAACTTCTTCTTTGAAAGCTCATAAATCCTTCATCCCACGATCACATTTCTCGCTTTCTCACTTGGGTGTTGGAAAAAACAAGAATTGGGAGGAGGAAAAAAAGCAATCGGGGTTTACAAAAATGGCGGTTCAGTGGGTTCTGCTGTGTCACGGGTTGGTGACGTTTACCGTCGTCGTCTCCTTCCTCTGTGGCCGATGGCCCGTCTTCAAAAACACACCAATTGAATGGATCCACTACTTCCTCACTTTCGGCGCCTACGATTACCTCCTGTACTACTCGCCACATATATATATATATATATATGCGTCTGATTTTGGTTGATTAGGGTTATCTTTTTTATCTGATTGTGCCCTGTGATTGTTTTGTTCTTGCAGCCGGTTCGTCGGCGTGGTGTTTGGTTCGAAGGGCTCGGACGCGATTTTGTCTGTGGAGTATTACTGTTGTGATCGGCCCAACCCTATATTGCAAGTTAGTAGTTTTTGTTGTGAACAGTTGGATCGTTTGTTGAGGTTCTTTGCATTGCAATTTATGTTGGAATGGGTGGTTACAGGATCTTAGAAGTAGTGAACTATAATGCGATCATCTGGTGGTTGATTTGTGGAGAAGGTTTCTGATTAGAAGACTCTTTAGTTAGTGTTTGGAGGACTCATGATTTGTGAATAATGTGCCAAGTTTAGCTTTGATACCGCGATTTCTCCCGTTCTCCTCCCTCCTTTCCGGGATAAGCGAAGGTGATTTCTTCATATTCCTGCTTCGGGATTCGAGAGCGTGGTAGCTAGAATATTCGGATTAGAGCATTCAATTTCATGAAAGTGGTTTAGATAATTTGACTTACTCATTCTACTGGTTCATAGAAGTGAGTTTGATTCTTGATTAGAGAATGTGAATGCTTTACGTGTATGTGATTAGACAGGTTTTTAGTTGCTTTATACTAAGGATAAGGATTCTTTGCAGCTGGCCAGTTGGTGAAAATTAGAGTTTGATTTGTTATTTCGGATATTTCCCGCAAACTGAAGTTACAAGAAGATAGTCTGAGTTCTTGGCAATTTCTGTTTCGTAGAGTCTATCTGTTAATCTCAATTTTGCATTGAGTGCAAGAGGGTTATAGTTGTTGTGTTTGAAAAGGTTTTTTTTTCATGCAATACAACAAGAAACTATTCATTTAGCTTTCTTGGCCTGTTGTGTTTCCTCATCACAATTTTCTACAGCATTGTTTTAGTATTTCAAGTTGGATCTTTCTATATTCAATTACAGATTACCATTATGTCATATATTTCTCTGTAGATCATGTATCTAGGGATTATTGGAGCGACGTACTTTGCAATTGCAAAATCTTCCTTTGCCTATATCCCTGGATACTATATTGGAGAAGTTCACAAGTGAGGCATGCTCCTAGTTTGTTATTCTTTTTTCTAATATACCCAGCATTTCAATTCTTTTTAAATATACATACTTACCTTCTTTCCCCCCCTTAATTATCTGTATTTTATTTTTGTAGGTACACAAGTTTTCTGGCTGTTATTATCGGTGTCATACTTTTCCTATTGACGAGCTTTTCTGATCCAGGAACTGTGAAGGCTGAGAATGTTTCGCAGTACATTTGTGCTTACCCTTATGATGATATCATATACTCTGAGAAAGAATGTTCAACATGTAAAATCCCGAAGTGAGTACATAAAAAACCCTGTTGGGAAATCGTGGAATCGGCCCACTTCTTCTGCATGCTCAATTTATGATTCTTCTACTCTTTCCTGATTCAGACCCGCTAGATCCAAGCATTGCAGCATCTGCAATCGTTGTGTGGCTCGGTTTGATCATCATTGTGGGTGGATGGTCTGTACAAAATTCCCATTGCTGAGTTTTAATTTTAAGTTTTAATTTTTCCATTTACGAGTAAGTGTCAGGATGTTGCTTGACATGAAGCTTTCTCTTGGATTGCAGAATAACTGCATAGGAGAAAGAAATACCAGATACTTCTTGGCTTTTCTTTTATGGTGAGTTTTCATTGGAAGACATAATGTACAAGTACCATGTAGACTTTTCTGATTCTGAAATTTTGACGCTATGTTATTAGAAACAATGACTGAGAACGTGCTTAATATGGCTTTCCTGAACTGCTCGCACATAGGTGTTTTCTTCGCTGCAGAACACAGATTCTTCTCCTTGGATCTACTTAGGAAAGTTCTTTGTCTTGTGTGTCCTCATCATTTCTTTGTTTATGTTAAAATGGTTCTTTAGTGATTTGTAGGCATTTCCTTCTTTGCCTGTATGGAGCAGTGGCCATCGGGTTGGTTCTTGCAGGACGACTAAAAGAACTGCGTGTTGTACATATCTTTACCGGTAATAATAAAAATATATGTTTATTCTCGGATCGGATGAGATATCTCCCGAGTTCAGTTCGATGCATTGTATCTTTCTTGAGGCTCTCCGTTACAGATCTAACAACTAAAACCCTGTCTGCTCCCTCTGCAGTCTATTATGGGATAGACAATTCTTTCAGTAGCTTAGCTCCACTTGTTTTAAAGGCGAGTATTCTTGCAATACTTCCATCTTGCTTGTCGTGTTCTCTGTCGCGTTTTCAGTCATAAACCCTGTAATGATTTGTGAACAGTGGCTTATGGGTTCATACAACACTCAGATACTTCTCACGACGTTTCTTGCCATTGTATCTCTCCTGCTTGCTGGTTTCTTCGGTTACCATCTCAATCTCTGCCTAACCAACACTACCACTAACGAGGTAAATCTATAAAGCTCTGTGATTTCTGAATCATATTGTTGCAGTGAGTGAGTGGCAAAATGATGTAGTGATAATTTCTATGATTGTTTGTTTATTTTCGGTTTAAGACATTCAAGTGGAACGAGTACATAAGCTGGAAGAAGAAGGTAAGCGAAGCTAAGGCAAGTGCTGCGGCTCTGAAAGCAAGCGTTGAAGGAATGACCAGTGAACGGAAACTCCCAGAGGGCAAATGCAAAGCATTGTGCAGAAGAAGGTCTGCACTTGAAGGAGCAGAAGCCATTGTCAAGCGAAACATCTATGACAGAGGAAGCTTCTGGAACATTTCAGAAATCGTGTTTCCTTTATCTTCTAGACAGTCTTTTCGAAAGATAAAGCCAAAATCTGGATAAGTTTCTTGACTGGTTTTGTTCTTCCTCAGTTCTTGATCTCAATGCAACTTAGATTTGGTGATATCATATGTGGGTCTTTATTCTTGTGTTTGGTTGTTACAACTAGAAGCAGAGCCATAACCAAATTCAGAACCAGAACCATATATGTCAAGAACCTACAGAAAAACTGAAGAACCAGACCTGACTTGAAGCCAGACCAGGAATAGAACAAGTGTCAGAAACGCAACAAAGTTATGGAAAAGCGTTATGAATTCACAAAAGCTAATATGGAGATGTCAGGTTCTGTTAGCAAAAGACCAAGTTCAGATTCAATATATCCATAAAGGCATAAAAGGCAACTTCCCGCCTGACAGACAGGAAGACAGGATCTAGGAACAAAGCCCTGAACCCATCAACAAGGTCAGGCCACACACTGTGTGTGTCAAGCTCAAGGTTTCAAGCTGATTCTAGATTCTGCCATCTTCACCTAAAGAGCTCCTCTATTTCTTACCCATGGCGCTATGCATATGTACATATGTATAGGCAACAAGAAACAACTACTGCTACTCAGTCTATAACTATGGTCAGGCCTGGAATTGCAGCAGGGTCGAGCTCCCACAACTCGCAACCTAACTGATCTCTTCTGGTATGGTGTCTGAACGCCGGAATCTGATGTGAGAATCTAGCCACATCTCCCTTCGGAATGTCCATCACAACTGTCTTCGTGCCTTGATTCCTCTGAGCTATGTAACGAGTTCTAGAGCGGTTTCTCGTCAACAGCATGGCCTTTATGATCTGCCCATTGTCCTCAAGAACTTCAACAATGTCGTATTCACTTGTGTCAGTACAAGATGCGCTGTCATTGTTCTTGTACATAGCCCAGATCTCGCCTTTCCTCGGGTAAACCTCGAAACTGGTCCTGCCAGTCCTTTTGGCGCTTACCTGATGGGAGAAGCTGCTGGATGGAAAGGCTTTTGGTTTTCCAGTTTTCTTCTTGAAAAGCCCACAGCAGACAGGACGGGTCAGATTCTTTGGTTGTTGATATGGCTCTAGAGAAGTAATAAACAGCCTGAATATAGGCACAGTCTCGATTTTCCTGATCAGACCATACACTGTGGGCATTCCTTTGTCAGCACTGCAAAGAGCCCATATCTGATCGACCTGGAATTTGTCCTCTGATCTTTCCTCCTTGAAGTTGAACGCATTTTCCTGCCCCTTCCTGCAACCAGAATTGGAACGTTTTGACTTTGTCGGGGAAACATATTCCTCAGACCAGGAGAATGGTTTATCGTTGCTCTCATGTTTCCTCGGGTTCGCTTGTAGACTGCCATCTGTTCTTTTGTTTATAGTTCGGGGAGATCTTCTGATTCTTAAGGAATCAGTCATGAGATCCTTCTCAGCTTTTTCCTGGGTATTCATCTTACCACCAGAGAGGCCAACTCGATCAGACTGAGCAGATAACCCACCGTCTTTTGCAGTTTTCTTCACTGCCTTTTGTTGATTCGAATTTGTTAGATTGTTCTTTTCACTTAGAACATGAGTCGATTGTTGCCTCGAACCATCTACAGTCCGATCACTCTTCCCAGACTTCTTTATTGTATTCATTTCATCAACTTGACATGAAGATGATGAATCATGACCACTGTTGAATAAGCCTTCAATCTCTGCAGGTGACGAAACATTAGTGGGAATCTTATCCCGATCATTGGATATTCTGTTTGATACTTCGGCAACTGAAGCATCGTCTCTTTCAATTTTCTGACGTTTCATTGGAGAACAAACACTCTCTGGACTTGCTTCAATCTCAGGAGCTGTAGGACAATTGGCACCGGCTTTGCCATCCAGGTTCTGTCCATCCATCTCTGCATTAATTTCACGAGGATCGAGCTGAAATATATCTTTCGGTAGAGCAATAGGATCTAGCTCAAATGAGTCGGCAGGAACACCTTCTCCTTCTGTTCCAGTCATTCTGAATGACGGGACTTTGTGAGAAAATCTATGCATCTCCGATGGCAAAAAGTTACATGCTAGAACCTTACCCTGTGTAGCCCGAACAAAAAGGGAAACAAACCCTTCCATCTTTTCAAGATAGTACACTCCAATGCCACAGACACCCTTAGCGTCAGCCTTCTCTTTATAGTCAGTCAACACTTCGACAAAGTCATATTTATAAGGTTGTTTGTGCTTATCCGGGTCAGTGATCCAACTGATGTCCCAATCTCTGAAAAGAGCCCAAGTTTCTCCCTTTTTCGGGTAGATGAAAGAGCGAGAGCCTTGTCTGTTACAATGCATCTGATGAGAAAACATCAAGAGATCTCCCGTTTCTTCCATTTCCCCACTTTTAAACACTCCACAAGCAATCGGGATATCAATCTCGTTTTTTGAATTTCGTTTAACTGGTAGAGGCTCAAGCCAGGCCATCTGAAGCTTAAGCGGGGAAGTGGACACTTCACTGATCTGAGCATAGAACCGTGGCATGCCATCTCGAGGATCATAGAGAGCCCACAATTGATTGACAGCAAATTCCCCCTTTTGCTCATCAAAATTACTAAATTCAGGATCTGGGTATTCCTCTGACTTAGGATTTTCTTTACTAGCTTCAGAGACCTTGTCAATTTCGTCAACCTTACTTGAGGGAAATGCCCCCTTACCATTACTTTCACAACTTTCGCTTCGCTTGTCTTTGGTTGACGAGATGTCTTCAAATACAGAACCTGCCTTCTTCTCTGCCTTTTCTTTACGTGTTTCTGCAATGGCAGGAGAACCATCAGAAGTAGCACCTCCAGATAACCCATCAGCCGAAGCTGCTTCTTTCTTACCAGTATCAGATTTGATTTGTCTAAGCAATTTTGATGATTTTGTTGGAGGGCTTACAGAATCATCATCATCATCCTTTCCATCCTCTGCATAAGACACCTTCCGCTTTTTCCTTTGGGAGCTCTTCTTATTTTTTCCATTCACAGCATTTTCAGATCTGATATTATCGCATCCATCAATCTCAAAACTTTCACTGGATTTCTCTGCAACATTTCTCCTATTTCTCTCCTTACTTTTTCCCTTTGATGCCTCATTGCCATTAGGGTTTGTTAAATCAGGTTTAGGCTTTACTGCACTGCCCACTGACTCTTTAAGCTTAGATTGCCCCTTCACTGCATTAGCTTTTGGTACTTCAGCACAACTCATCGTACCTCCCTTGTTATCTGCAGCTTTACTAACTTTGGCATCAGTATCTGCACTATCCTTTTCTATCACTGGTTTTCTTATTTCAGTATCAGTTTTCTGATCTACCCTGCTATTCTCATTGAGCTTTTCCACCTTTTCTGCCTCTGGTTTCCTTACTTCAGTATCAGTTTTATGATCTCCCCCATCATTCTCGTTGAGCTTTTCCTTCTTCATCTCATTTGTATCCATCTTGGTTGGAGCATTTCCAGGTTGCACTCCAGTAGGCTCAGCACTATTGTTGTGAAGAGGCATGTTACGTGGCCCCTGACTTGGAACCTCACTTTGTGCAGAAACCTGACTAGGGGCTGATCTGGGTGATACACCATAAGGTCCCGTCTCAACAGCCACATATGATCTTTGGCAACTGGAACAATGCATTACATTGTCCACGTACTCTCTCAAATACTTGTACCTGTACCCACAGTGCTCACAACACGTCCAGAAGGCAAGATTCATTGGGATTTGATTCCCCACAGAGTTTGCAGCTACATTTGCAGGAGCAAACTGTTTGGCAGAGTTGGTATTTGGCTGCTTGTTCCCTGATTTCAAAGCAGAAACCTCTGAAAAGATCCTATACTTGATGTCATACTGCGAACGTTTTGTCTGATCAGCGAGCACTCTGTTCGCTTCCCCCACCAACTTGAAAGCAGCTTCTGCACCGGAGAATTTGTTCTTGTCGGGATGAAGAAGCAACGCGAGCTTTCTATACTGCTTCTTGATTGTAGCCACATCAACAAAATGCTTGAGCTGAAGAATGCCGTACCAGTTGTCCAGTCCACTGATCTTATTCTGTGCAGAACAGTGGACATCGCATATCGTCACCAAATGCGTTAAATTCTCCAGATTCGGAAAAAGTTGCTGAGCTTTCTTGACAAACTTTTGAGCACCAATAAAATCCCCAGCTCTCATCTTCTCCTCTGCCAATTCCTTTGCCCTCATAGCCTCTTCTTTGTTGCATTCCATTGTTGCCCGAGTAAAATCTTAAACCAATCCCGTTCGATAAGCTCACTCAATCCACAAGAAGAAAACAACACAGGGCAAATAACTCATCCCTACACACAGGAAATAAATACATGACCGTTGTCTAGTTAATCTAATGCTTCCTAATCCTTATCTGTAATCCCAAAAACTCAGAACCGTGAAAGGAAGTATGCATACCATTACAGTGAGAACAATTTCCAAATCTTTAAATACAGGAAGCAGATGAGCAATATTTGTCATACTTCAACAAAAACAATCCTGGGAAGCTTAAAATCTGGACTAGCAGGAGGAGGAATAGACCTGCAAACCAAATTCAAGAGACAACATGAGATCCCTATACCAAGTCTCAGAAAAAGAGTGCAGTAATTCCGTAATCAAATACACAACCCATATTTCATCCGATGCTGGAATCATGAAATAAAATGCAGTTGAACGAAGATCACCATAGAAATGCAGGAAACCAAAATATTATCACCTAGTACTAGTACTACATTTGCAAGAGTATACCCTTTATACAAATTAATCAAACAATAGTCTGAAGATTTAGTGAAACGAGTAGGATCATACCGATCCATTTGCACAAACTTTTCATTTTCTCGGCATCCAAACAAAAAACAAACAGAGACCAACAAAATCCCCAAAAAATTCGTTTTCTCTATGTGACAAAAAACGACATCAAACCCCGAGAAACTTCAGCGCATTTTCAAATTCCCGCACCAAAACATGCGAACAAAGCAAAACCCAAGCGATATTGAGAAACCAGACCCCAGAGTAAAAAAAAACAACCCTCGAAATAGAGCATACCCAAAAACGCAAAATTGCAGGAAGAAGAACCAACAGTTCAGGAAACGAAGAGAAGATCAAAACCCTAGGAAATGAATAGTGCAGATTTGGATGAAAGAGACGCTGCAAGTGATGTTGGCGAGCGAAAGGACAATGGGGGGAATAAATGCGAAGATTCCAACGGAGAGAGGGGAGGGAATGTTGGGAAAGGGGAAGGAGGGAAACCAGAAATTTTTCGGGAGGGTAATGTAATGAAGGTCTGGACAGTTCATAGTGTGTGTAACCCCACACAGATTTCCCGATTATTGCAATTTTAATTCTCTTAATTT
This sequence comes from Tarenaya hassleriana, assembly GCF_000463585.1. Lineage (NCBI taxonomy): Eukaryota > Viridiplantae > Streptophyta > Magnoliopsida > Brassicales > Cleomaceae > Tarenaya > Tarenaya hassleriana. The sequence continues at coordinate 1,440,469 of NW_010966177.1, read as the reverse complement.
CATTTTTTTTTCCTTCCGTTGGATGGGTTGGGGAAATAACATTTTTACAATTAATGACAAAATATAAGCTAATCTGGCAAGCCGTAAATCATTTTCCTCGACTCTATAAATTGATACTTCCATTCATGTATATTTTCATAAACACTTTTAAGGGAATGTAATTTATTAGTTTAAATTACTATTGGTAAGGGAATAATTTCTTGTTTACATCATCACCATCATCACCATCACCATCACCATCACCATCACCATCATCATCATCATCATCACCATGAATCCAACACATCTCTAAACTGATGGATTTGTCCAACACATACTGTCAGCTTGTCAGAGTCATATACTCCGTTTCTGATTTGTTGTCTTGACAAAGCTTTGACCAATAACGTGAACCCAGAAGATGGTCACTGGCAATCATAAATATTCAAACTTTAAAAAAGAAGAAGAAGAAGAAGAAGATGATTAAAGAAACAAACCGGGTTCCATCTTCCTCGATCAATTAAACAATCTGGATCACTGGTCGGTTTTCTGGATCCATTTCTCCGTGGCTCCTTAGAACAAATGGTATCATCTTCTCGCAGTCTAACGAGCAAATGATTTTTTTTATAAATGGCCACCGGTTATGATGATTCCCTGAGTAGAATCCTTGGAGTTCGGGCAATTCTCTTAGTTCAAGGTTGGTCACTGTCAGTTCAGCAACATTTGCGGCTTCACGTTCGGATATAACCCGAACTGATGCACAGTTAAGGATCTTTACCTTTTCGAGCTCTCTACGAGCAGATAGCATGGTTGATGGGAAAATGCTTAGTAGTTTTGCACAGTACTCGACTTTTAAACAGCTCAGACGGTCGAAAGAACCTGGATGAAGACGGTTCTGCCATATCTCTGTTATGTTGTCCATGTGACTGATTGTCAAATTCTCCAACGTCGGGAAGCCCACCTGTAGAAATTTAACGGTTATGCCAGTGGTGAAATATACTCGACAAAAGGGAATGAGCCAGAAATCCACAAGAACGGACATGGAAGATGGGAGATGTTACCTTCTCATCAAATAGAGGGGCAGTAGCATTTGGTCCTCGGCTGGATTTGGAGTCTGTGATGAAGCAATTCATATCAGGGCAGTTCTTTAAGTTTAACTTTTTCAGCCGAGGCAAATCAATGCGATCTCCATCACAGAACCTTGAGAGGCTTGAGAGATTTTCAAGCTTTAGATCATCCAGTTTAGGAAATTTAATTTCAATTGTTTTCTTTGCAGTCTTGCCCAGTCCTGATGCTGCAGCCACGATGCTTTCCATGTTACTGCAGTCACGTATCTCGAGCTTTGCAAGCCGGGTAAGGCTTTGAACCACATAAGATGGAAAGAGATATCTCATTGTATTGCAGTTCTCTAGGATCAACCTCGCCAGCCGTTGAACAGAGAAGCCAGTGGTCAAGGGCTCATCAGGGAACAGTTTTGCAATTTCCAATGAGGACAATATCAACTCCTTCAGCTTAGGGGCCTGAATCTAAATCCAAATAGAAATGTTTTCATAACTTAATGAAACTTGAGGGGAATATAAAGAGCAGAAACCAGATATGCAAAATTGGTTTACCTTTCCATCAAAAAGAGCTTCATCAACGGGGCAAAACCCGTCATCTGTTTTGACATAATTGGTCTGCGCGATCCTTACAAGGTCTGTGTCTCTTGGTTGGACACCAATCAACTCCTTAAACTGTGGACATTTTCGGATCAGCAAATGCTCCAACGATGGAAATTCAGCACAATCTCCTGAGTAGAAACTTGTGAGATTCTGCAGATTATCCATTTTGAGGATGACTAATTGAGGAAACAAAGTTGTTTTGTGACAATTCGGCTCCTCTGCAAATACTATCTGACGCATCTTCTTGCAATTGCTTATTTCAAGTTGTTTGAGATGCTCAAGCCGGCATACCATGGAAGATGACAGAACAAATTCCAAGTATTCACATCCGTCTATGATTAACTTGGCCAGCTCTTTAAACGAAGATGAGGATTCTGGCATTCTCCATATCTTTTCAATGCGAAGAGATACTAACTCCAGAGTTTCCAGCCGAGGGAACTGAAACTGCAAATGCCAATTTCAAGTTGTTTAATTAGAAACTGACATGAACTTATTATCCAAAAAACAAAAAGAGAAGAAAAGGAGGACACAAATGGTATATTAACGGAAAAAGAATTAATCACCTTCTCATCCAAAAGCGGTACAGATTCTGTTCTGCTACTTTGAGATGTAGAAGGAAGACTCTGTTTGGAGCAGAAGCTAACAAGTGCAGGAAGATGTTTCAAAGTTAGACAGCGTAACTGGAGATACTTAAAACCGTCAATCTCTTCACGAATTTCATCCTCCTCACATTCTTCATCCCCAAAAATCTCAGAAATGCTCATGCAATCTATCACCACAATTTCTTCCAGTTGTGTAAGATTCTCCTTGGAGATGCACCAGGGAAACAGGCTTCTTAAACGCTTGCATTTCTCCACTTTTACTGTTCTTAATTTTCTGAAAGAGGATGTCAAGCAGTTGCCTTTGAATATCTTCTTTAACTCGATGACATTGCAAAGGGACAATGACTCCAGCATCGGAAAAACACCAAAAGATTTAGAACCAGAATGCATCGTATCAGCTGAAGAGTCAACCATATATTCAATTTCAGAATTATTTTGGATGTGGAGATACTTCAGCTGCGGAAAATGTTCTTTGTGTAATCTGCAGAAGATACTCCCTATACCCTTGTACTCATCCAAGTACAACTCTTCAGCTTTCTTTAGCAATACAAGTACACCATCATCAACAGGATGGTCTATGTCATGCTTCAACTTAAGCATCCTCGAATATCCACATCCATCGTTCCAAACCCATTCATCTCCTATAAAGATGTTGTATCTGACTAGATTTTCGGTGAATAAGCCTTTTGGAATGAGCTGCTCATCTCGGATATGTGCTTCAAATGTTGTGAGAAGCGGCAAATGCTTCAACTCCGCAAGAGTAGCATTTTGCCTCCTGTTTTCAGCTACTCCTTCGTATTCCCAGTTTTTGAAGCTGTCATTCATATACAATTCCTCTAACTGAGTCAGCCCAGATAAGACATCCGGGGGAATCACTCCTAGTTTAGAACAATGGTCCAAGTCCAGCAGTTTCAAGTTCGTCAGTTGTCCAATCTCCTCCGGCAGTTGTTGGATTTCTGACCATAAAAAACTTAGCACTTCAAGCGACTTCAGCTCCCCGATGCCAGAGATATCCCCCAAGATGGAATGGTCGAGACACAAGGTTTGCAAATTTGCTAGATGAAGCAAAGAAGTTGGCAAAGACTTGATAATCATGTTAGTCAAATCTACAACTCTAAGCTCCACCATTTGTCTGAAAAATTCTTCTGGAATATCTAGAGAAGGATTCTTATTGAAAATATGAAAAAATTGCAACTTAGGGCATTTCAACTCTTTGGGAAGATTACTGATGACAACATCGAATAAAGTGATTGCCGTGCAATTCTTCAGTGTGTTTACGTCTGGAAATAGCTTTGGTCCAACGTTTTCCCGCATTACAAATATCTGTGTATCTTTTGATACAATAGATATTGCAACATCGCGAACAACATCATGCAAGGCGAATTGATCATGTTTAGGCCGACTAAGCAGCAAACTACAAGCTTCAAGTTTGCAAACCAATGCACACACTCGGGTCCTTATCTCTTCCATTGAAGAAACTCTTGGAAATAAGCCCAAACCCACACTATACTTGACCAGGTCTATTATATGATAACCACCCATGTAGCCACAGAGCAAGAAAACCGACTTAAGGTCATAGCCTTGCAACTGTTCGTAACTAAACTCTATAGAACGATATGCATCATTTGGTATATCGGTGTTGTTTTCAGATGCGGATCTTTGAAGCTCCCTGAATGCGTTCTTCCATTCTTCCAAACCTTTTTCCTTTAAAGCTTTTGCAATTGTTACAATGGCAATTGGTAAACCTCCACATTTGGTGGCTATCTTATCTGCTGTGTCTTTCAAATCTGGCCCTTCCACTCTCTGACCGGCTACTTTCTTGAAAAGTTTCCAGGCTTCCTTGCGTTGTAATGTGCCAACTTTGACAATCTTTTGGGCATTCATATAGCCATACAGAACGTCAATGCTCCTAGATGTAAGCAGAAGCTTGCATCCCTTATGAGCATCTCCATGAGGAATTCCAACTTTCTCCAAATCAAGCCCCGACCACAGGTCATCTAAAACAACAAGGAGCCTCTTAAACTCTTTCAACCTGTCACATAGCCTGTCTGCTCTTCCTGAATCACTCTGTTCACGAAATTCTAGTCCTAACTTGTCCGCAATTTCCCCTTGGATTTTTCCAATATCCGCCTTCCATGATACAGTAACAATTAAAACCTTGTCAAACAAGTTTAGTTTCTTGGCTCTTACAGAAGCTTCTTTAACTAACGTGGTCTTTCCAACTCCACCCATGCCATGTACACCAATTGTGTCAACTTCAACATCAGATAATGCTTCCATAAGCTGCTCCAAACCAGCAGACCTTGATTCAAAGTCCATATAGTCTTTGCTAACAACTCCAAATCCATTTGGAGGAGCATCAAATGAAACCGAGGTGAAATTGCTACTTTTCTCATAGAGCTGAGCAATAACTTTTAATTGCTCTACTGCTTCCTTGCTAAGTTTATACCGGGATTTCAGATCAGGACAACATCCCAAGAAACACCTTGCATTTTCTTTCTCCTTATACCGCATGATAAGACGGTTTGCAAACTGATAGCAACTGGCTACATCAACCAACCACTCTTCAACATCCTGATGGATGTGTTCTGCTTTATTCTTAGCAGAGGTTACATCATTCTTGACCCTATTTTCTGCACCCTCCAGCTCTTTAAGTTTTATCTCTACGTCCTGAAATTTTCTCTTAGAGCAAAAGATATAACCAATATGCACTTTAAGGGGTTCATAGAGGCAATCAAAAGCTTTTTCCAATAGAAGTTGCCCTAAACAATCCATCCTCTCTTTATCTCCTAAGTTTTCCAGGGCTGTCTTCCTCAGTTAATGTACAGATATGCTTGATACAGATATTGTGGATCAAGTGGTGACAGAGATCCCAATGAATTGGTGAGTATCACTTCTGCTGATAAGCATTAAAAAAACAAGCCGAGGAAATACATTTAGAAAGCAAGCAAACCATAAAAATAGACGAAGAAAAATGTGAAATTGAATCTCAGAAATGAACAACCAATCTCATAAATTGAAAAGGCAAAACTTGTCTACGATTTAACAACGAGCAAGTCGAAACAAAAATAGATCATGTTACGTCATTTTTTTACTCCGCATTAACTTAGTATGAGATCAATTGACAACTCTGGACACCCTTCACTTACAAGCTAGTACTTATGGTGAGTTTTACTTTAGGCTTTTCAGAGTTAGTTTACACGCACTATGACAGGGGGGATACACCAATCTTACGACTGGTTGTATCGCTTCGTTTAAGATAGCAGTTACATGCATTTGTTGGCAATTGTAGGAATTGACAATAACTTGTTGATAAATTGTTGTTGATAGCGATTGCGAATTGTTACGAAGTGATGGTTTGATAATGAGAATGATTGCGATTTGATTTAAATTACCAAAAAGTAAAGTAAATGATGTTATTATGAATTGTAATAACTTTTTAAATTATTGTTTTTACTATTATTTGATAAAAACTATTTACAAAATTTATAAATAATTAATTACGATTTTTCAAAATTTATAAATAACTCTGCCTAGGCAGGAGCTTGCTCTTATCTAGCCGGTCCCAAGCCCGAATAAAAGATGAGGTTTTTTGTGATAGGTTGGCAGCCATCAAAAGAAAACAAATGCCAAATCTCACATGCAATGAATTCACAAGCTTCAAGGCGCAACGAGCAGAATGAATGAAGAATTCATGCGGCCGACCCCGAAGAAATTTGGGACTAAGGCGAAATTCAAGTTCAAGTTTTCACCTTATTTACATACATATACATACACAAAATATATATACACATATGTACATACGGAGGTATATACATATATTTTTGATGATTTTGTTCGTTATTATGTTTTGTGTTTATCAATAATTTGTTTACAAAACTTTTTTTAAATTGAAATTATTGTGTATATATGTTGTGTATTTTAGGGTTTTAATTTTTTTTAAAAGAGGGTATTTTGGTCTTTTAGAAAAAAGCCATAAATTGCTAAAAAAACAGGTGGTAAGTTTCGATTAGATTTTTCATATTTTTTTGAAATTGCAGACTCTACCTCAAGATTGAGCTTCACATATTTAGCGAGTTTCAAACCTGAATAAAGGAAGAGAGTTGTGTTAAGTGGTAAGTCAACGTAAATCATAATGCCATATCCTCTATACAATGATTTCTAATGATAGAAATGTCGAGGGTCATCTCCTAACGTCACTTAATGAAAGAATTACACCAAGAGTCCGCTTTAAATTCATATCTCTTCACCTTAATTATAGATGAGTTGACTAGACATATACAAAAAGAAATCTCATGGTGCATTATATTTGCAGACGATATAATGCTAATAGATGAGTCAAGAAAAAAAAGTGAATAAACAACTAGATTTATGGATGAATACATTAGAAGTTAAGTGTTTTAGAGTTAATAGAACAAAAATCGAATATATGCATTGAGATTTTAGTGGAAAATCTATTAGAGATGTAAGGGTTAACTTATAAGGAGAATTAATACCTCAAAATCTATATTTAAAATACTTTCGTTCCATCTTTTAAAAGGATGAGAGTTGTGATGATGATGTTATTCATATGATAAAAACGAGATGAATGAATCTGATAAGTACTACAGAGTCTATGTCAGGAGCAGGAGGAGCTCGAACAGGGCTGAAGAAGCAGAGGGAAGTAGCTGATTCAAGGTGAAGTTTCCAAGGGCAAAGGTACGTAGCTATTGTTTGTTTGTTTGGTTGTTTAGATAGTATATGTGTTGTTGGTTGTTTGAATGTTAGTTAGTATTCGTTTTTAGTAATAGATTATTCTGTTAGGAGGGGATTGTATAAATAGATTAGTAGAAGGGAAAAAGGGGTTTATGCATATTCTGTTGGAGAATTGTATTGGGAAGAGAGTAGGGACCTCTCTCTAAACAAAGCTATCCGAATTGTACATGGTTTTGGTGATCAATAAAGCTACTGGAGTTTTTTTCTGGAGCTGATTGAAGACTCAGAACCTTATCAGAATCTATATTTAAAATATTTTCGTTCAATCTTTTAAAAGGATGAGAGTTGTGATGATGATGTTATTCATATGATAAAAACGAAATGGATAAAATGTAAGCAAGCCATAAAGGTTCTTTGCAATCAAAAGATTCCCATTCGGTTGAAATGAAAATTCTACCGTACTTTACATTCATATATGATAGTGAATATTAAGTGACGAAAGAACAACATATGTCCAAAATGAGCGTGGTCGAGATGAAATATTATGATTGATATGCAAACATACCATAATAGATAGAATTCATAATGAGAGTGTTAAAGAGAAAATAGGATAGTATGTATAAAAGAGAAATTATGAGAGGAAAAATAAGATGGTTTGATTATGTAAAATGCAGGTCGATAGTTGCTCTGGTTGTAAAAATACAGAACATAGGAATAGGAACAGGAATAGACTTAGGCTTACTTGGTCGAGTGGTTAGTCATGATTTGCAATGTTTATAGATTTAATCCAAAATTGAAATGAATGAGAAAAAAATTCATATGATTCACCCTAAATAAATTTGGGACTAAGACGTTATTGTTGTTATATTGCGATTACGACCAATTGTGATTAAACCAATCGATTTTCCAACCGTACACAACCGACAGAAATCGCAAATGCCGCATTCTAGTCAGGCCTTACATAACGACAAACAACCGATAGAAACCCTCAGATTCTGTCAGCAGAGTAAGACTTACAAGGCATAACCATGGGGTTTGAGTGAGTGCTAGTTTGGACCGAGTATACGATGAGTCTATGCAAGGCCACTTATTGTTATTGAAGGGAAGATTAGACATTGAAGATACAATAAAAGGGCTAAGAGGAAACAAAATAAACATAATGAAGCAAGAAAAGATATAAAAGCAAGGGAGCATAGATCTGGCTAAAATGACAAAGGAGGATAAGATATTAAGTACATAATTGGGAAGAATCACTAGAAAATTGGAAACATATCTCTTTCAATTATTACAGTTTCATTTACAGAAGCTAATGCATTTTATTGGTTACTTGTATATCTATTTTCAGTTTTTTCTTCATCTGTAGAAGAAGGAAGCGAAAGAGGGACATCATGTATAATAAGGTCTTAGTATTCATCTCAAAATTTTGGTTTGCAATGTCTTAGTATTCATTAAAAGAGTTAAAGTCTAGTCAACAAAAACCTAACACATACCTCGCTATGTCATCCAACCCACGAGAGCCTTGCGAGTCTTGCTTCTTTCACCAATTCACGCCGATACCGATCAAGCAGCAAGGCCAATAGCTCTATGCCCAAAACCTGATGAATAGGAGACAAATTCAGGACAAAGGAAACAAAAGTCCATTTGAGGGACAAGGAAGCACAGTTAAATCCATACCTGTTTTCCCAAGAGAAAATTCACCATAAATTCAATACAGAAAATCAACAAAGCATAAATAGTGCAGCTGCAAACATGGACGTAGAAAACCATTCCTAGCCCGTTACAACAAATAGTACGATATAATAATCTCAACTCGTCTCATAACTTAGTTATCTCATAGCAATTTCTTCATATATATATATATATTATTTTTCTTTTCTTGTTGCCGGAGGATACTAAACAATCAAAATATAAATTGCTTGACCGCCAATTATTTAATCCCTTGTTGTGGATGTTGCAGTTTGTCAACGGTGAAATTTACAGAACAGCATTTTCATAAGCTTTGACTTGCTGAGGGGAAACAGAGCGGAGGTAAAACCTGAATATTCCAAGTACATTGATCAGTGATACTGAGCGAACCAACAAGAACACTAACAAAAACAACTCCACTCCGTCTCTGAAGAATGAAGAGACAAATGCAACTACGAATCTTGCAGGGGAGCTTGTCTAGGTTTTGTCCAAATTGGTATCTATCTTGTCTTTCATTATCCTAACATCTAGTAATTGCAAAATGCCAAAATCATCTAAGCCTCAATAGAATATAGAAAAAAATTATTCCACTCGAACATAGATTCAATACTATATTGGACCAGAGATTGACCTGTTCCAAAAGAGAATAACGATAGAGTGCACGCCACAGAAAGTTGCTTGTATACGCGCAGCAGATAACTTTCTGGTTGAATCTTTCTCAATATGCTTTCATACGTAAGAGCTGCAGGTATTTTAAATCAAGTAGATCTTTTCAGAAAATCTTATGGATGGAAAGAGTTGGCCACAATACTTTTTTATATAAACACCACATAAAAATTTATTTTATGCAAAATAGTGGAGTCCAACAGATTATTTTTATCCGTTTATTTTGGAGTAAAAGCCAATAGATTTTCTCATATCAGACCCATATCTTTCATTGGGGAAGTGTTTCACATTCTGTAAAAAAAGATGTGTTCCTGTCACTTGTCGGGGAGGTAACAGGACAACCTGGAACATGACTTCTACCTTAGCGCTAATCAAGAACCATGAAGAAACAATTGAAAAGATTAGGATCAAGCATAGAATTTTGAGAACTCACCTTTAATGAGCTGCTTGTTTCTCAAATCGGTGTCTCTATGCCAACAGAGACATCTTCCCCACATATGATTAGACATCTTACAGAACCCAACAGAGTTGCTTCCAGTGGCACAACCTATAAACCCCATGTCTGTGATCTGTTCACATTCTTCAAGCATCCGGATTCATAATCTTAACCTGAATGATATTTTCTCAAGACAAATAGATCAAAATCAAAACCTAAGAATCCTGTGAGCGAAGGCGAATCATCCAAGGATCCTAAAAATTCTGTAAAGTCGGTACAAACGTGAAACAGAGCAAGGGTTTCAAGTAAACTGCCCATGTCCAAATTCCAATTCAAGACATAATCCTTCGCAGGACTGATGATACACTGTCGGTGGTTGCTTACCAGAGAGGAAATTTAGAGGCGAGCTCAGTCGTGGGGAGGGCTCCGTGAATGTCCCCAGAAACCACAGGAAACACGCTCTGTTTCTGCAACCGACGTCCGAATTGCGGCCATAGCTTCTTCAACCGATTCAAGCTGTTACAAAAATCACTCTTCCACGGATTCCGTTTCATCTCTCCTTATCTCCGTCACCAAATCGAACTCCAATTCCTCTTTTAATCAATTCCTCCAACGCTTCGGCTTGTCCCACGAGGATCCGAATTGCTACTCCACATCCTTCTCCACTTCGCTGTCTGTAATACCAAGGAAAAAAAAAATTCAATCAGAAACCCTAGATTGAGCGAAGCAGCAAAAAGAAATCGGCACCTCTGGGACTTGAATTCGCAGCTTTGGCTTGTCCCTCGAGCATCCGAACTGCCACTCATCCTTCTCCACCTCGTCATCTGACATACCCAGGGGAAAAAAATCAATCATAAACCCTAGATCGAGCGAGATAGCAAAAAGAAATCGGCACCTCCGGGACTTGAATTTCACGGCTGGTTGTTCCGTTCTCCAGCTCTAGGGTTTGAATCGAGAAAAAGGAGGGAAAGGGAGAAGAAAATAAACACGAGCGAAGATTTTCTCGGAACCCAAACAGAATCGCGTAACATATTAATAAATAAAGTATATATGCAAACATCATTCTAATTTCTGGTTATCAACGGCTACATGTTCCTAGTAATTTTTTTTTTGTGTAACCCCAAAAAAAAAGGAAAAATATAGAAATTATTTCCTAACCCAAAGGACCGTGAGAATGGGAAATATAAGTTCACTTATTTTGTATCGATATTTAATTCGTATTAAATTTTCGAGAATTCACTTATAAGTTCCCTTATTTTGTATCGATTTTTAATTCGTATTAAATTTGGATAAATAGCCGATTTGGTGCAGAAATTATGAATTTGGTGTATTTACTTACAGTTAATTTGGATTGAGTTTAATCCCTTTCTTGCACGAATTTGACCTAACATTAACGCACTTTAATTAAAAACAATTTCATATTCGGTTCTTAATGACGTCGTCATAGGTAAAAAATTGCATTCAATTTCAAAATTTAGATATTTTGTATACATTTCAATATTTTGTATATTTATTTGTCAAATTTAAAATTGGTACATTTTTTTGGTACTCTTTTTAAAATTCATGTATTTTTATTAAATTTTCCCTATAAAAATTTTTAAAATATATATATATATACAAATATAGTTGCTTATAAACACGTATATATACACATATATATGCATATATATACATGTATATGTTATATATCCACTAATACCCATATATATACTCATATACACATGTAATTACATTCATATATACCTATATATAAATATATATATATATAAGAAAATTCTAAAAGAATTACAGAAATAGAAGTAAATATCATATTAGTATTGAATTTCTCCGACTCTAACAAAATAAAAGTATTAAATTTGATAAAAAAATACTGAATTTTTAAAATTTTAACAAAAATCTAATCGACGTTAAACCACTAAAATCACTAACAAACAAAGTTGACGTAACACTAATTTTATGCCACCTTAGATGCTCATTTTTTAAATTAATACTAAATACATTAAAAAATTAAAAATTAAAAAATAAAATTTATATTCACAATATATATAATACATGTATATACATATGTGCGAGTAAAATACATTTAGTAATAGGGATGGGTACAGGTCAAGTATATGAGTTATTGAAGGTACTTAACCTCGGAAGGTACTCAACCTCGCCTTCAACCTCAACGTTTCTTAATTGTAGTATCTCGATTGTATCTTTGTGGTGGTCGAGTACCCGAGGCAAAGCAAAAGCGAGTAGGTGAGAAAGAAGATGATGGTGATATTGAGTCGAAATGGCGAGAATGTGCCAAGAAGGCGAGATTGGAGAGGAGAGAAATATTCGAGAAGCAAAGGGGTCAAGCGAGATGCAACGAAGGCGAGCAATGGACGAAGAACTGTGAAGGCGAGGCAAGCACCGAGCCTCAAGCGGCAAAATCGCCCTCGATCTTTAAGCTCTCTAAGAGTCGATTGGGAGTCAAAACTCATCTCAAATGTATGTTTCTCAAATCTTAATCTCTATTTTAAAAAGTGAAAATGGAAAAACTCTCCATTCATAAACTCTAATATCATCTCGACTTTTGCCCCTTCGATCTTGGCAGCTCTCATTGATGCCATCATGTCGCCTTGCCTCACCTCGCCGCCTCACCTGCCCTTTGCCCTCAACCCCAACCCCACATTAACATGGCTTAACCCCACATGACGCGATACGATGCGAACTCCAAAGAAGCTTCCAAGAAAGAGTTCAATTGTCTTCACGATAATTCACCTGACTCAAACATTGACTTATGGTGTCTTCACGATACTAATATTTCTAATCTAACTTTGGTAAATGGTCGATTCTCAAAAAAAATTTGAACCAAATTTTTTATCTATCACTAGTTTGGTATAAGAATATAGGAAAAAATACCTGAAAATTCCTGAACTTGTAATTTGGTATAATATTAATTCATAAACTTGTAGATGCGACTATTTATTCCCGAACTTATATTTTTGAATAGGGGAAATCGCCATAAAAACCCTGTACTATTCCCAGGTTAACGAAAAAACCATATACTTTTTTGTTTACCAATTAAATCCTATACTTGGTATGATTAACCAATAAAACCCCAAACTTGTTAATAATTCACCGAAAACCCCCCGCGTCTGCCAACTCAAATAAAAATGATGATATGGCAATGACTTGGCTTCCAAATTATGTACACATCATCAAAATTATGACACATCATCATTTTAAACAAAAATAAATTATATAATTTATTTAAATTAATTTATATACATATAAATTTATATATATATATATATATATTAAATATAAAATTACTTATAACTAATAAAACACACACACATATATATATTATAAATTACATTATAAATAATATATATATATATATACATATTATTTTTTAATATATATTGTATATATATTAGTTATAATTACTTTTATTTTAATATGCATATTAGTTATATATATATATATTACATGTATAACTAATATATATATATATACATATTATTTTTAATAGATACATTATATGTGTATGTGTTAGTTATAATTATTTTTATTGTAATATGTATATGTATTAGTTATAATATACATATATTTTATCAAAAAAAATAATATACATATATATTGTATTGTAGTTATGTGTGTAATATATTGTAGTTATACATATAACATATACATATATAACTAATATACATATTACAATAAAAATAATTATAACTAACATATACACATATAATATATCTATTAAAAATAATATGTATATGTATATGTATTAGTTATACATGTAACATATATATATACAACTAATATGCATATTAAAAGAAAAGTAATTATAACTAATATATACACTATATATTAAAAAAATAATATATATACAATATATATTAACAAATAATATGTATATATATATATTATTTTTAATGTAATTTATAATATATATATATATATGTATGTATGTTTTATTAGTTATAAGTAATTTTATATGTAATATATATATATATGTGAATTTATATGTATATAAATTAATTTAAATAAATTATGTAATTTATTTTTGTTTGAAATGATGATGTGTCATAATTTTGATGATGTGTATATAACTTGGAAGCCAAGTCATTGACGCATCATCATTTTTGTTTGAGTTGGCAGTCGCGGAGGGTTTTCGGTGAATTATTAACAAGTTTGGGGTTTTATTGGTTAATCATACCAAGTATAGAGTTTAATTGGTAAGCAAAAAAGTACAGGGTTTTTTCGTTGACCTGGGAAAAGTACAGGGTTTTTATGGCGATATCCCCTTTTGAATACAATAATTCCTAAACTTTTTTAACAGTTCCATAATCGTCCATGCCACTAATTGATCAAAGCAAAGTTGAAGAATTATTGTGTTAAAAAATACAAGTTTAGAAAATACTGTGTTAAAAAATACAAATTCAGGAATTGTTGTGTTAAAAAATGCAAGTTCGAAAATACAAAAACATACCTGTAAGTTCAGAAATTAATATTACACTAAATTACAAGTTTGAGAATTTTCAAGTATTTTTTCCTACGAATATATGACTTTCGTTACGATTTTGAACCAACGTTTCGATCACAAGTTGATTAGTTTTTTTTTTTATCAGTTTTGTCGCCTACTTAGAGAATTTTGACTTCATGTTTGATATATTGTTGTCGGATCTCGTGACAAGTTCTACAAAATTTGCATCACGATATATTCCCCTATCCTTTTTAAGGGTGTCGAAAAATCGAATCGAACCAAACCGAATAACAACGGTTCGATTCGATTATTCGTTTAATAAAACCGATCGATTGAGCAAGTTCAATATAACCATTCGAGTTTGGTTCGCTTAATAACTAAATAACCGCGGTTAACGAACGATTATTAGAGTTTATTAAGTTTTTCGTGTTTTATTCTAAATATTTATGTAATGTTTTTACAATTTCACTTTTAATTTTCATCCATTTTCATTACTATCGCACATTTTAATTTATAAAAATTAAAAATTAATTTTTTTATTTGATTAAAATCTTATTTTATATATATTATATATAATAAGTTATTATATTTTTTGACATTAATAAAAATAAAAAATGGTGAAGGTTGAAACTTTTAATACTTTCAAAGATTTAAGATTTAAAATTTGGATTGAGAATTTTGAAAAGATTAATATTTTATAGTTTGATTTAGATTGATGATTTTAAAAGATTAATATTAATAGTATTATGTAATTCGAAGTTTTTAATGTTATACTTATTTATACTTAAAGGTATATTTGTCAGAAACAAATCAGACTTTCCTTTAACCGCTCTAAATTTAACCGTTCGGTTATCATTTTAATGTGACAAAACCAAAACGAAACCGAACCAAACCGATTAAATTTATATAATCGTTCGGCTTTATAATTGAAATAAACGAATCCAAAATAAAAGAACCGAAACCCGAAATAGCCACCCCTACCTTTTTTCCCCTCTACTTCGGGTTACGACCAACAAACCACATACTCAAACTCCGGGTTCAAGTTTTCGTCAATGAATGACCCGACCTCATACTTGTCGAGTTCCCGAATTTGGGATACCCACCCTATTTAGCACCGAAAACAAAACCAAACCAACCCGTGGAAGAACTCGATTTACTTGTATATATGGGGATTGTTACTTCCAAAGACAGGAGAGATCCCATCTTTGTAAGTTTTAAGACAAGATTAGGCTTAAAACTCATCAAACCCAACACTACTTCCAAAAGGCTCATAATATATGCAAGATTCCTAATAAGTGGTTGTTAGTGGTTACCTTAAAAGTTAAAAGCTAGAAGAGTGACATCTAACACCCACCATTGCCTGGTGGATGCAACCGTCTCACCATATTCCTCCCTTCCCATGTTTCAGATCTATGGCGTTTTACCCCTCCCCTGTTTTGAACTTGACCCACTGCTTGTGGATGTGATAATAAGCAGCAGCGGTGGCTCATCGGATAGCTCGGACCCGAACCACGGCTAGCTTCGGACTGAGTCTGCATCTGGAGAGGTGTCGAGATTGGAAGTTGACTTTGATTTCCCCTCTGAAACATGAACTTGGCAACAAGGTCTCCCGGGAGATGGATATCGAGCTTGTAATCCGAAACGAGCTCGAGTATCGCTCTCATTTTCCTTGCGTCTTTGCCCTTAACCTTACCGAAAGCAACCAGCAGAGGCAGATACCAAAATCAGTACAAATGCATCGGTGAAAGAGATGGAATGGAAACTAACAAAAGATCAAACCTGTATGTTGCAGGTAGATTGTCTCAAATCTTCAATCTCTTTCTTAAGGAGAGGCATGGGGGACATCGGGAAGTTAAGCTCATACGAGTATATCAATCGGATGGCTGGAATATAATGATCTCTTCGAATAAGGCGTAGAACCAAATCTGTCGTATAATGTAAGATTACAGAAGTCATAGAAGAGCAAGAAAACACTACCCCGGATGACATCTGATGAGATACCAAGGGACTGGAATAGTTTCGGGGCATATCTGTAGAAAGCAACCGAATAGGCAAGCTTGGGAATATCAACTTGATTGAAAAAATTCACCAAATTGAATGAGGCGAGGAGCAGAAGGAAGCCCAAAGCCTCGGATGAAGTTGGAGTCCTGGTGGTTTCCAGCCTCCCTCGCCATTGGTTTGCCAGCTTTGATGCTTCCCATTGGACATGGGGAGTAATCTGCCGCGAAATTTTCACGAGCTCTTCCAGTAGGAGGTTGCAATAATTCATTACAGGCTCCTCGATGCCCGTCATTTCTCCTTGCTGAGTAGCTCCCCGGAATGCTTCCTGAATCAGATCAAGAACAAACTTTGCTGGGTCGGGCGAAGACCGGAGAGCAGCAGAGACCTCAGTGTCCATTAGAGCATCTTCATGAGGTCGTAACTCACAGACCAGTTCTGATGCTTCCGGGTTTAGTTGGATACCCGAGGGCAAGGAACAAGTAGCAGCATTGTCGTTGCTATTTATGTCTTCGGGCTGTCCAAACTTATCTTCAGAAGACAGAACATCGTCCACTGGGCAAGGCAAGTGAAAAGCAAAACACCGATAATCATTACATGTAATGATTATAAGAATGAGAAGCTATCAATTGATGCTTCTTCTTAGATTGCAACTCGGAAAGCCGAGTTGTCACCTAAAAAAACTTGCTAATGTACTCAAAGTACCACATCCTGTTGATGCAGATCCTGTCGAAACTTATTTCTATCTTCTTTCTTTCGGGGAAATTTCCTCTTTCTCTGCACTCTCTCTAGCTGCCAATGCAGCATCTTTAGAATTTCTTACAAAACTTATTTACGTTAACATACACAAGGTGAACACACGTACACTTAAAGGAACATGTATGAATATAAAACCTGAATGAGACAACGTCCTTTAGATATTTACTAGACTCAGGCTAAATGTTGTGGATATGGTGCTAAAAGTCAGCAAATCTGTTTGCATTTTAACGCGAAACTACAACCTATATATATTGAACAATCGAGCTTTTTTAACCGAGAAACTTACCAGATGCTAAAGCTGAAAGTCCAAGGGCCTTGACTAAACTCGGAGCATATCTGCGGAGAGTGACAACATCAAAAAGGCTTTGGAGTTCACCGTTGCTGAAAGCATATGCCAAACTGAAGGCAGCTAAGAAGTGCAGAAAACCCATCACCTCAACTGCATTCTCTGCCTTAACCAGAGTTTTGTCCTTAAACTCGGTGGCTAGTTTAATAGCTTCTGCTTGCACTCCAGGCTTGATTTCTGGTGATATAGCCATTAAACATTCCAGTAAGCAGATGCAACCCTTTCTAACAACATCTTCATCGATCTCTGTTTCTTTGATTGTTGGGCTAGGGGAATAAAGCCGTTGTAACACATCTAACACCAGCCTCGCTGGATCAGGAGATGCTTTAAGAGCATCTGAAACTTCGACATGAAGCTGAGGGCATTTCTTCAGATACCCATTTAAGAGTAACAGTAGGCTCTTGTCATCTTTGGGGTTTGGGTTTCTTAGCGAGTTTCCAGATTGATCCGTTTTGCCTTGTTGGCAGAACCTAGACATTTTCTTGACCTTCTGCTCGAATTCATCAACTGTTTTCGAAAACTTTCTCCGTTCGGATTCCAGGTGTTGCTCTTTTAGTTCGAAACTTTTGACACAAGCATTGAACTGTTTCTCTTTCTCCACAAGTTCTTCCTCGCGTTTCTTTAACGATTCTCCTAACCTCATGTATTGCTCCTCTTTAGACTTGTTTTCTTTTACAGTCTCCTCGATCTTCATCTTCACAGAACTTAGTTCGTGCTCTTTAGATGCGAGCTCATCAGTTACGCTCACAACTGATCTTTTGATTGAACTAAGCATGGCCTGTTTCACTTCAATGGAGCTCTCCAAGTCTTGCACTTTCTTCTCTATTGCGTTGGCTTGTGTACGATAATCTGTGATGTGTAACTGTAACGACTTGAAATCCTTCTGTCTTAACTCCAGATCCATTGATGACCTTCTCAGCATTTCCATCAACACATCAAAATCGTTTTGCTTTGAATTGAGTTGAATGGTGCACAGTTGTAGATGTCTTTGAGTTGATTCCAAATGCTTCTCTTTCGAGTGCAGTTTCTCCGACAGCTTCTTGACAGTCTCTTCAGTTCTGGTCAGTTTCTTTTCTCTAGACTCAATTTCTGAGGAGAGACTACGGAGCGACTCCGACATCTCCTCTCGTCTTTTCTCTTTTGCAGCGAGCTCCTCAGTGATTTTCCGGATCAACTCCTCGATCGAATCACGGCGCTTGAGCTTAACTGCAAGTTCGTGCGTTTGTTCGTCGATTAAGTTCTGGATTTCGCCCAATTCGGCACGTTTCGTATCAAGATTCTCACGTGATTCCCTAACCGACTTCTCCAATGATGCCACCTCCTTCCTCTTCGAGTCGAGGTCAAGATTGCAGCTTCTTACAGATTCTTTCACAGCATCCAACTCCATCTCTTTTGACCGTAACTCCGAGGACCGTATCTCCTGCAATTTCTGCAAAGAAGCTAGCTTTTCTTCCGCAAAAGCTAGCTGCTTATTACATCTAACTTGTGTCTCAAGCACCAGAGTGAGATCTGCCAGTCTCTTGTCTGATTCCTCTTTCAAAGTTCTAGCATCATTTTGAATCTTACCCAGATTCTCCTTCTCCGCGTCCACCTCATCACAACACCTCGCGAGGTCAGTCTTCGTCTCTCTCAACTGTTTCTCCTTCAACTCGAGTTCTCCTCGAGTCTCCTCCACCGATTCCTGCATCGCAGCCAGTTGTTTGCTCTTCGAGCACAGATCCATCTCACAACCTTTGATCATTGTCCTAATCTCAGCGAGTTTCGTTTCCTCCGACTTGAACTCGCCGACACATGTTTCAACCTGGTTTCGAAGAAAACCCAGTTCTGTCTGCTTCGCTTCAACTTCCCTCCTAAAGCCCTCGGATTTCTTCTTCCAAACAGCGGCTTCGACTTCTGCGGCTTCTATCTTCAAAGCCCTCGCCTCAAAAACTAAGGTTTTGGTTCCCCACTCTTTCTCCTTCAACTCCAATTACCTACACTTCCGTCGGAGTTCCGATTCAACCGAATCGTAACTACTCTCCAAATCCTTAAACTTTCTCTTCAACCCGGCGAGTCCGAACCCGTCCGAAACCCTAATTTCACCCATGCTTCCCGTCTTCCTTCTTTGGCAAGGAAAACGGAAGGGTAACAAACACAACAATTAGGAACCCACCAGAGAAGGGACAGAAATTCGACAATGAGGAACCCAGAAAGGGATAAACAGAGAGTAGAAATTGAGGAGCCAAAGCGAAAGAAACACAGGAGAACAAACCAGAGAGACGGAGAGAAAAGAGAAACTGTACAAGAAGGGAGAAACTGTCTTTTCGTTTCTTATGGAGGACAGAGAGAAAATTGAGCAATTTATGGGGGTATAGTATCCATATTTATGGCTGTTTATTTAAATATTTCCGCAAATATTTTTTCCTCTCTCAAGGAAATATTAAGAACAAAAACCAAAAAAAGAAATATGAATCTGCGCCCAAAAAAGCGAAATATGGGTTTTGATTTAAAAAAGGAATCTGGTATATAAATATGAATTTATGTATGGCAATAATGCACGGCCTCATAATGGCCTTTTAATTATTATTCATTTAAGGAGGTGAAAAGAAACAAGTGAATGCATTTTATTAACAAATATGGAATTTGCTTTAAATTCATTTGACCAAATACCCTTCTTTTTTCCATCAAACTTATTTAGATACCAATTTGATTATAGAAAATATATTATTACCATAAAACTTGATTCACAAAATCTAAAAAAAACACTTTTAACACTAACAGTATTAGTTAAAAAAAATCATAATATATTGTCAATAAAATAACACAGGATTAACTGTTAAATTACCTTTTTTTTCAAATGGACGAATATTTACCTATATCAATGTAGAACTGACAACCTAGATATGGGCATGTGCTTCATTTCCTTATTTATACTTATTTATACTTAAAGGTATATTTGTCAGAAACAAATCAGACTTTCCTTTTGTGTGGTGTTCAGTCTGGACTCCAGCCTCCAGGCTACCATAATTCATCATTCAATAATTGAGCCAAGAGGAGCAGCACACAACACAAAAACAAACTAAATCATATATGATACAAGTCATATATGTATATATATGTGCATATGTATGGATTAGTAATTTTTCAAACTTGTAAGATAAATTACTGATATATCTATATATATCATTAAAGTTAAACAGATAAAAACAGATTCACACTTTAAAACCTTTTTCCTGATCTTCATTAACAAGAAAGAAAAAAACTTTTCCTGATCTTCTAATATATCATTTTTGACATAGCACAGCTTTACCACACCATTTCTTATTTCTTGCCGTCCAAGGCAACTTGAAAAGGCAAGAACAGTCTGCCAAGTTAGGGTATGGCATACCAAAATTTTTACAGTGACTTCGGCACACATTCAGAAAGCCAAAGAATCTTACATTCTTTGCAACCCTGAAACCAAAACCGAAACCAAAACCGAAACCAGAACTGGAGTGGAGCCCCACGAGCAGCGACAGTCGTTCTCATCGGGAAATATATATATTTGGAGGAGGAGGCAAAATCAGGCCTTGACCCGAACCACAAAAGAACCTGCGAGTACAGTAAGAAAGATAGCCAAGAAATCAAGATGGTTTGTGAACGACAAATGATCAGTTCTGAGAATGGCACAGATCGAGATTTTGGGGATAACTAATGCAACCAAAGAATTAGTTCACACTGAAATCCCGGAATCAGAAGATGTTGAGCTTGATAGAACAATACAAGTGGATTTTAAGAGATTCCTCTCTTTCTCCCAGAGTGTTTGTCCCAGTAAGCGCCATTGTAGGCAAATATCAACAGCAAATATTTTCTTGTTTGGACTAACATGCACTGATGCTAGGTTCTGGGGAATCAAGATTATAAAAGAAAGAACAAAAAAACTGATAATGATTTGGGAAGTATGGAACTCACATGCAGGAAGGTTTGATATGTCGGCGGACACAGCACAAGGGATTCCCAAATTTGAGAGGGCACCCCTTATGATTCCACAAGGGAAATACAGATACATGCTCACTGCTTGTGCCGCCTTGCTTTCCCCTGAGCTAGAAAGATCTTCAGTTTCCTTCTCAGACGAAGAAGGGTCAAGAGAAACACGTGATAGCCACCGGAACCTGTTGTCTTGCAATACAAAAGTACCCTGAAGAACAAACATGCGAGAAAACACAAGAATATCATTCACTCAGAAGAACTTCACAGTTGCATCTCCATCACTCAAGATTTTAAAAAAATCTTACCCTGTGATTTGTCTTTAAGTTGTCTATCTGCTTCTTGAAAACCTCAGACCAGAAGTCCTTGCAGATGAACTTGATTGCCTCAAGATGGTCATTGAACCTCGGCCTTTCCATTGTGTATCTACTAATAGAAAAGACCTTGCTATTACGCACAGTCAAGCAAGTTGCAACATTCTCAACTTAGCTTTCTTTTCTTGGCCATACAGCATGGTAAAATTGCCATAAGTGGCAATACACTTTCTTTCTGAAGCAACAGATTCTAATCCAGTCAATATGATAAGTCTTCTTCACATAAGCAGAAACTGGATGTTCCATGGTATTTATACTAAATCACAAGTTATATGAACATATAGAGTCATAATTCTGGGAAATATTTCATAGACCGATGAGATATGGAGACTTCCTCAAGATGACATTGCAAGTCAAAGAGCAATGAGAGGCCACATCGAACTTAGAGCTTCTGATTTTCGCTGCAGTTTTTTAACCAAGAAAACCAGCAGAAGCAGAAACTGCAAGTTCATTGCCACCGATCATGAAATTACAAATTCTTAAGCGGGGGCGAATTCGTCTAGATCAACATTCCAGAAATGGAATGTAAAATATTAAGAAACAAAACCAGTTAAAATTCCTAGAGGCAGAGCAAAATCTGCAAATGTGATAAGTACTACACTTCATTCTAGGACCAAATTAAGCAAGAAATTTACAATTCTACTATAGTTCATCCGCTCCAAAACTCCAGGGAAATGCAAAGCGCAAATTCTGACCTAGATTATGCAAATCACGGGACTTGTCTTTCCATATTTCACACTCCCACACTTTATCGGAAACCAAACACACGGAATTGCAAGCGCGAAACAACATATCAATGCATCGAAACCCCCTATCACCGCGTAACAATCAAAACCCACATCAACCTCAGATCTAAAACCATCACTACGGCCTGCAAACAGGTTCCTACCGAGCAATCAGCGGGAAAATAGCTGGAGAAAACAGAGGAGAATCCAAGAGAAGGCGAAGAACAAACCTCTCGGAGAGCTGGTGGCCAACCTGGTAACCGATGGCCTCGATTCTCCGGGCGGCGAGCTCCGGCTTGTTAGCGTAGAAGCGATCGCAGTACATTGACACCGTCTCCGTCAACAGAGTATCCACACAGCTCTCCGCCACTTCTCTCCCCATTCTCTCTCTCTCTCCGACCGGTCGAAGCTCTGACTCTGATCTAATGGCAGAGAAAAAATCAGAGGAGAATGCCTAAAGAAGTTCAATAGTTTACCATGTAGTGAAGTGACCCTTATATTTTGGTTCAAGTGCACATGCAAACCGGGTATTGGTTCGGTTTTGATACGTGGTTTACATCAATCCGATTCCCATGTCCGGTACAAATCCTCATTTCGAGTTTCCTTTTCATTTTTTTTTCTTTTTAAACCTCAAATTTAAATAAGACTGAGTTTGTACGAATCTTTTTATTTTTATTTTTTTAAAAAGTTATTTTTTATTTTTCATGGCACCCATGTCATCTTAACATTTCAAATTCACAGGCATGTATGACATTCAGATGGATCGATTACTGCAATAGAGAGATATAAAACGTGTTCCAACTACTCGTATATGCATCTTACATGATGTCAAAGGGTTTACACATGTTAGTATCACGTAGAGAGTTGTTCATAAGATCAAATCTTACAACGCAAAACACACAAAAGGAGATGATCACCACCATCCAATTTAAGACCACGAGAGACATGAACATAGTAAAGTAACATCATCAAATTTAATACACAAGTCCAAGATAAAAACTTTTTTTAGCAGAAACAAACACGAGATCGATGGATAATACGAGAGAGTTCACCATTTTGATGGGAGAGAGAGGGAGAGAGATTGTGATAAGTCTCTGACTGGGGGAAGTTTCGAGTTTTCTTTGTTTGTTTGTTTGGGTTAGAAGGAATGTTCGAGATGAGAGGAAGGGTTGGATTCGTGGTCGAGGCCTTTTCTTGATTTCTGCCATAGCTGTGACTCTATGTTCAGCTTCCTCAGCTCCACCAGCCCTCTTTCAACTGCCCAAATTCACACACACACACACTACACATATATTATGAAAATATCTCTACATAACTCTTGTTGATACGTGTTTTGTTCGTGCAGATATCGTAGCAAAAATCGAAATTCACGGAAAAAAAAAATCATCTTGAGCATTATATTATTGGAAGCATAAGGAGATGAAGTATGTGCAAAAGAAAGAGGGAGCCAAGAGTACCGTCAACTGCATCTTGCGATGAGGAAGATCGAGAGCTGTGGAATATCCAATACTGCAGACGCTCGTCTGCTATGTCAGGTTCGATCTCGTGGTTCTTCGCTCTTCTCCAGAAGTACGCAAGCCATGCCTGTGGCAAGCACAACGACAACAAGTCTTGAAATTTCGAGGTGATAGTAAGATAAATAAGGAATGCAAAACACCAAGGCAGCGATTCTACCTGTTTAAACCGAACATCTTCCATTTCCTCCTCACTTAACCCTGAAACCAAACACGCGTTCACATCATACAAACAGAAACACAGAAGAAAGATGAGCAAGGAATCTCTAGACTTTGTCCCTCCTTTGTAGTGTGAAATCTGGCGTGATAGCCGCCTATTTTTACACAACCAGATGTTCCATATGACCGTATTAGAGCCCAATCACGATAGCGCAAAGCATATCTGATGTGATTGCACTGCCTATTCAGAAGAGTGGAAAAAGATTTGATCTCTTCCAATACATTTTATCACAATCAAGGCGTAATCTGACATGTAAGATGTGCCATATAAGTTTTTTTAAAAAAAGAAGAAGCTAATTTTGTTCTATGGAAATTAATCATTTCAAAGCATCTGGACATTTTAAGTGCTCCAACGTGTTTTATTAACGTGTAGGCTTCATGAATGAGAGCATTGTCAGCGTAAAAAGTTCGTGCACTTACCAAAGGCTTCGCACTGTCCATCCGCAGGAAGTTTCACATCATCTACCAATAGTTCAAATGAAAAGCGGGGGCAAAAGATACGAGTTAGATAACCAATTATAATACTTCATACAATTTAACACTGTTTTTTTTAAAGGAGATATAACACAGAACATGACACGGAAATAAGTGGCGAGATCTTTGAATTTTGGTTTGACGTACATGTTACTACTCAATGGAAGCTCAACATTGATGAATCCAAGAAAGCACAACATAGGTGAAGTAAACGATTTTCAAGTGACAGATTACCTGTATTACTAATTTTAAGTGATGCTCGTCGTCGTTGTTGAGCCATAGCAAATGCCACTGCATCCTGGACCTTCAGATAAGAAACAAGGAAAAATAAAAGACTCCAATGTCTATCATCTTGTCAACCTTTACACACCTTAATTTCCGAAAAGGGTGACACCAGTCTGATGAGTTCTTATGTTAGTTTATACCTTCAGTGAAGCCATTTCCCTTAACCCTTTCTCGACCAATAACATGCTTTCGATGTTTCCCTCTCCAGAAATTTCATGCAAATTTTGCAATGATTTCTCTCTTTCATCGTCGGTGTTACCTCCTGCTCAATAACAAGTTAGATAAGCTTCGCTTTTGAATGGATACAGCAAAGGATCCGAATAACTTCAAAACAGTTTCATGTGAAATAATGGAATGCATCGGAATGAAACATTACTCGAAGAAAACCCCTCCTGAGCCCTTTGTCCTGTAGACAGAACAATCTCAAGAGGAAGAGGTGCAAAAGATGACCAGTATTCATGTTTTGCTCCAGCGATATCTGGTTGAATACCTGCCGAAACATTTTGCCAGCTATAATTCAGAAACTAGCAAAGAATCTGCAGTTGAACCCTCCTTATTCACTACATAACACAAATATCCTCAATACCTAAGCTGATTATAATCTGAGAAGAGCACAATTACCATGTCGTACACATAAGCTCCAATACCATGAAAGCCAACATCTCTTCAGAACGACCTCTTCCTAACACAAAGAACAATAGATGACACCCTATTGACTAAAAAACCAGGATTAAAATAAAAACTATGCATCATTAATCGACAACTTACCATCTCCTCCTGAGTCAGTAGCAGTCTCTTTGTCATGATCTTAATAGACTTTAGTTCTGATTCAACTTCATGAAGCTGCTCCAGAGCAGATGTTGCCTCATCCCTAGCAAGCTGAACCATTACTCAAATAAAAGTTAAATATCACTTCAGATACCATTGGCACTATTTCTTGGGAAATTTTACAATCACAGCGCATCATGAACAAATCAAGAAGACAAATACATAAACTGAAGTACCTCAGCGTCTGTCTGAAGAGCGGAAATGTTCCCACTTTGTCCTCCATGAGTTTGTGCTGCGACTTTCAAAGCAGCCTGAAAAGAAAGTGTTGCTGGGGACTAAGTTAATTTTCATCTGTCAGCATGTAACTGATTCGACAGAATTTAGTTTCCCCTGAAAATCATCCAACTGGGAAAACTTCCTTAGCATATGTGATAGTTCAAAGAGATGCACAAGAGTGCTATTATGCTCAGATGACAAATTTCTTCAGCCTTAGCAGACGTAGCCAAAGAATGGAATACACAAAAGTCAACAGGTGGATTTGGTAGGACATATTTACATACACCCAAGATGATGTAAGAGATCGAGTAGATATACGATAAACAATAATGCACGTGCCAAGCAATTATCCAAGAGATAATGTAGCACAGCCATGCAGTGCACCAGTAGCACAAACCTCTCTTTGTTGAAGAGCAGCCTCCTTTCTGCAACAAGAAAACACTTGCACAAATTTAGTTCATGCCAAAAGCCATTCCAAAGTTGCATAAATGTGAATCTTGCCTGCTTAAAAGACGAGCGTCCAACGTAACACCTTCTCCAAGAATTTCAACCTAACATAAGTGGTTTTAGTTTAACATATGGTATAGCTCGAAGGCAAACAAAATATGCTAAAAAAATGAATAACAACATTGACAGGTAAGGTTAATTATAAGAGAGAACATGGGTGAAATATTCAATCGAAATCTGATAAATGCAAAGTTGTAAATAAATGTGTCATATATACTTCATAATAGTAACATGTGGATTTCTTCCAAACTGGTATCTGGAAACACTGCTACAACTCTAGACTTCACGAGTTACTAATCGTCTTTACTTTTCTACTCATGTATCCAGCAAAAGTATACCTGTTTCTCCAGTTGCTTAGCTCTTGCCTCGGCTTCTTCAAACCTCTCTTCTGCAAGTCGAAGCTGGCGATGCACAAATTACTATGTATGGAACCGGAACATTGGAATACTGAACATAAATTGAGGGCAATATGTAATACTCTAACTTGCCAAGTTCAGACAGAGATAACATATATTCTTTGTTGTGTCCAATTAATGGCGTTGATCTCAGTTGATAGTTCTTGTTTAAACACATTTGTTGGGATGGAACATTATAGATCTTGTGAGGAACTTCATCAATTGCCTCAGTCAACAAATTACCAGAATACCAATAGAAATACCATAAAATCAACTTGAGGACCTAACATCTACTAACACCAAGTGTGAAAATTTAGTCGCATCACCTTTTCCAATAGACTTTCGTTTTCTTCCTGTAGCATATCAACCTGTCACAAAAACAAGCCCCTTGAACAGAGAACATTAAAAAAATGGAAAGCTGTAGCCAACAAGTTCAGAATATATCAGCCCAAACAAGAAAAGATGAATTTGAACAATCATCAAAATGTCATAACCACTCATGTGAGAACAAAAATCCCAAAGGTTGACAGTTATAAGAAACATAGTTTATGAACTTCAAGAGCAATTTAATGAGATTTTAAGGAGGTCAAACCTCATCTTGCAAAGCAGAAGCAGATTGTTGATTCCCTAACTCCTCTCTCAGGCTGCTTGAGCTTCCAAAATCTAGGGAAAATCTGCCAGTTGAAGAAACCACCGATTGGTTACCACTTTGGAAATGATATATTGGGAAAATCTATATGCAGCAGTTACCAGATGCAAGCGTATCCATCTGGAAAATATTTTTGTGGCAGAGAATTCATTGCAGTTTTTCAAGATATAATGCTTGTTTTCATTTGTTAAATCCAAGGGAGATATTGGATAGTATATGTATAGTAAAATGAGCAGAAGGCTCTCATGAGATATAATGAGAGGAACAAAGCATGATGGCCAAGTGAACCTGCTTTTATGCCTTATTAATTTAAATTTAGATAAGCTATAATTCCAACTACCTTTTATCTTTACGAAGACTAGTAGGCGTCTCCGTTTGAAGTACAGGAGTTACTGGCTTGAGCGATATAGGCACAGTAGAAGGCATAAAAGGAACAGTTTTCACTGGACGTCCACTGAATGGAGAACGAGCTGATGTAAGCTGATCCATAGAACCAAGGGACTGTGATGATCTTTTTGAACCTATAGAACGAGCAGATGGAGGTTGCTCAGCTTGGTTGGTTATTTGAGAAGCATGGCGTGCCGGACTTGAAAGAGCTGAAGACGGTTGTTCTATGTATTCCTGAGATACCGATGGTAGGCTAACTGAAGTTGGAAGTCCAGACTGAGGTGGTTCTTCTTTGGTACGAACTGACTAATGGAAAGTATATGAAGTTTTAGAGGACCATTAAAATCACAGTAAAGATTTAAATTGAACAAAAAAATTAATTCTATAGTAGAGATATAGATGTGTAAAACATTAATTCGATATATCGGGGCATATGTGGAAATCTAAAGGGAATTACCAAAGGAGTGTGGGATCTCATTGACCGTCCACCTGCAAGTCCTATACTCGGCCGACCACTGGTATAGTTATATGACTTGTAATTATCATCGTCATTGTCTTCATCAGCCGGTTGCTCAGTTATCATTTGACGATTCCTCATTGGAGTGATTTTGGTCTGCATGGTACATAGAAAAATAAAATGAAGTTTTGAGAGAAAACAACAAGGACCGGGATACATCTTTAACCGAGACACATATGCAAGATTTGGTCCATAGTATTAAAAAAACTAATTACCACAGGAGAGCGCGTCCGGGCTGTCCTTCCACCAGCAAGTCCTACAACTGGAATGCCACTTGAATAATCGTCAAGAATGTCATCATCTTCATTTTCTTCATCGCCTGGCTGTTGAACTACTG
Source organism: Tarenaya hassleriana (assembly GCF_000463585.1). Classification (NCBI taxonomy): domain Eukaryota; kingdom Viridiplantae; phylum Streptophyta; class Magnoliopsida; order Brassicales; family Cleomaceae; genus Tarenaya; species Tarenaya hassleriana. The sequence continues at coordinate 1,411,810 of NW_010966177.1, read as the reverse complement.
TTTGCAGTCGCCCCTGAGGATGAATTTTGCTCTGTGCATTCCAAATTTTAGTACATATGAAAGTCAAATTATGGTTGACCTCAGAGAAACAGACAACACAGATCAAGTAAGCTTCAGTTAAGGATCACTACCATAGAAGATTGTGGTCGCGTTGCTCTTCCACCACCAAGCCCAATACTTGGTCTGCCAATTGCATAATCGACTGAAAACTCATCATCATCATCATCATCCTTATTTTCCTCAGTGGATGTCTGTTGAAAATTCATCTGCTGATGTCTCTGGGGAGCAGCTTTTGTCTGTGTGGAAGAGAAGATTAGCATATGAGAGTAAAGATAAATTTGGCACGAAAATGAACTTTAACACTCACCACTACAGGACACTGAGGTCTTATTGCCCTTCCACCAGCAAGCCCAATACTTTGTCTGCCGCTTGTATAATCAACTGAAAGATCATTGTCTTCATTGTCTTCATCAATTGGTAATGGAGTTTTCATGTGTGGATGCTTCGGATGAGTTGGTCTATTCTGAAACTAAACATAATAGAATCAGAAAGCAGAAAAAAAATCATATACTTAGAGCAGCTTCTCAAAGAATATTTTCATTGCTGAAGGGCAAATGCGAGAATCAAGATCTTAACGAGAAAATTTGGACCAATTTTAAGCCATAGTGAGATGCGAGTGTGTCACATCTTGAAAAATCACTAGAGTGACTTATGCAATTCCGGGACACATTGTTGGTCTATTTGCCTTCAGTTTGTTTTGGCGACTAAAGTCATGTCCTGAAGATATCATGTGGCGATAATTTAGATAAAAAAGATCAAACTCATCGTTGCACATAAAATATACCAGAGCTACTTGTGAAGTCAACAACAATGTTAATCATTTCCTCTGCATCCTACGAAAGCAGGTGTGTTACAGAGCGTTACCACAGGAGCCCCAGAAGGAACGAACTTTACGCCGGTCAGTCCTACACTGCCTGTGCCGCCACCACTGTAATCAAAGGAAAGGTCATCCTCGCTGTCGTCCTCATCGCCCGTTTGGTGCGCCATTACGGCAGCAAGCCTCTGAGCGGCTGCTTTCGTCTGTGCTTTCCTGACGCTCATTCCTGGCCCAGCAGCTGATCCTGACCGTACATGGCGGTTAGTCAGAGGAGAAGACATCACTGGAGATAAGGGAGCTTCTGAACTCTCTAAGATCGAGCTCTTCCTCCTCACGTGGGCGAGCCTAGTGTTCTCCATCAATTGCCAATGATGATCATCTGAACAATGAATATCAATCAAAGCTAATTCATTTGGACTATAAATTAGATTTCACTAAATCTTGAATTTAGGGTTGATTCTCAGAGTGAAGCTGCTTCAGCAACCATTTGTGCCCGAAACCTAGTTCATGTGAATATATCATGACCAGTGAGGATGAAGATTCGACGAAAAGTTACAAAATTCGACTATAAATCAGAAGAAATTCGTTCATATATAAATATAGAAGCAGAAAGGAGAAGAAAAAATTACGTGACGACTAATTCTCAGATGAATCATCTCCAATAATCCATTAGCAACCAAAGCTGTTCTCCTACGAATCCATCTCAAACCCTAGAACATTGCAGGAAGAGAAGACCAACAATCAAAATATCAATCCTAACAGATTCGATCGGAAACGAAAATCCGAAGCGGAATCCATATCAAGAACTTACAGCAATCGATCCTTCAAGAGTACCGGTTTCAACAAAGAATTTGCGAGGAAAAGCTCATAAGCGTGAATCGAATTCTCTGCCAAGTTCGATTCTACAGAAATTTCCAGGAAATTTTCAACAACGAAACCCATGACCAAAATCGCCATTTTTGGAGCGGATATTTCTCTCAAGCGATCCGTTCGTTTAGCCATAAATAGCGACGGCTCTCTTAACGGTCAGCTTTTTGAAAGGACTCTTATTTCTCTTAATTATACTTTCCTACCCTTTATTTAATGTATTTTCATAAGAACCCCGTAATTGTAAAATAATTATTATTAGTCGCCACATCGTCTCGATTTGATCAAGCAAGGCCCGGGAATACGATCATACGTAACGAAGCTTCTTTCTGAGCCCTCTCCAATCTCGAGATTCTTCTGGAATTAGGGTTTTCTGTTCTCGTCTTTCCTTTAGCTCTTCTTGCTATTTGACTCGTAACATTGCTGAAATGCGAGTTCTTGGTGAGATCGCGGAGTCTCCGTTTTCGATTTCACGGCTAACCCCTAATTCGACGGCGATCGGAGGGGAAGACGGCGGATTTATCGCCGAGTGGGTCGACAGGTGCCATGGATTCTTCCATAACACGGTTCTTGTCGCGGCTTCTCTTCTCTTCGTTGCGTATTTGGTGTACGAGGCGAAGAAGAGCTTGTCGAAGCTGTCGAGTCGGAGATCTTACATCATGATCGCTTATTACGGGTGTCTTTGGATCGTTAGCTTACTCAATCTTGCTTGGTGCTGTCTCCAGGTTCGTTGACCTTCGTCTACGATTCAGTTCTCGAGTGATCGTATCCTACTCTATGGTTAATCTCGCGTACGAAAGACCGGAACTTTGGTTTTTTTTTTTGGGCATCTGTGGCGACTATTTTGGTCAGCTTTGTAGAACTCTGATTCCTGGATTGTCTTGGGGATAAACTTATTACACTTCTTCTGCTGACTACAACTCAATCTAGAAACGTACTGGTCTTGAATTCTTCATGGGAATTGCATTTCAGATGATAAAATTGTATTAGTTTGGGAGGATTAGTTGCTGTCAGCTCGTAACCGTTGTTTGTCTCAGATCTTTCAATGGGAATGAATAGGTCTTGGGTTGGAGACGGTGATACATTTGGAGGACACTGGCCTTAACCGTCTTATGTAGATATGAACGAGCTTTGATGCTTTTCTTCCGTTGTAGGACTCTTGATTGAGTTTCTGAAGGGGATTGTTAGATGTATGATGTCTGTGAAGTTTTCCTTGGAAAAAGACCCATTTTCCCATGAAGTTTGGTGTTTAGATTCATCATTCTCATCGTGCACGGTCATTCTGTGGTGTTTTCTTAAGCTAGGTGTTACCACTGAACAATCATCCTCTGTTGTCTGAAGGGTTAGTTGAAGAACCGCATGTAATAAATCCTTTGTCTTTAACTGGTTCTAACGTCTGAGTCTATCTGACTTGTTTGGGCTTTAGTTTTTACATCTGAAAATCTTGTATCTCGCCAGTAACAAGGATCCATGGTTCCTGTTTTATTTAAACTTGTTTTGTCTGTTTTAGGCATGGGAATGCACTCCTGGGAAGGAAGTAGTTTGGAATCTATTATCTCTGTTCACAACATCAGGAATGCTGTTTCTTGAAGTAAGCTTGGTGGCATTTCTCTTCAAAGGGAACTATGCGAGCGGAGTGGAAACACTAACACGGACATTTCTCATCTCAGGGCTTATTGTAGGTCTTGATTTGTTCTTCAAGGTATCGTCTTTTTCATAATTGCAACTTGTTTGTACTTCTTATCTGTCCATCTACCTTGACAAAGAACCAAATATTTTGACCATTTTTTGATTGACAATTTGACAGTTGGCATGTCCACAGCCTTTCATGATGAGCTTGGTTCTGTATAACTGAACTTTGTGCTGCAAAACTTTCAGTTTCTGATCTTTAACCATCGCCTAAGTCCTGGGTTTTTGCTCTTCCTTTCAGGCAATTTATCTCTTTGGGTTCGGCGTGCCATTGTTTATAGACAATGCTGAAAATATACAAAAGTTCAAATGGGGCTTATGGGTCATCCACAAGCTGCTTCTCACAGGTGTTTATGGGATGATATTTTTCATGTACAACTCTAAGTGGAGAGAAAGATTACCGGGTAAGTTGATCAAATGCTGCCGTCTCCATGTTTTCACATGCACACTGGTTTTGATTTTATTAACCATAAATCTATCTTATGTCGTTTCCACAGCAAGACCTGCATTCTACAAGTACGTAACGATCATGTTTGCCTTAAACGGATTCTCTCTATTCGCATGTGCACTTACAGCGAATGGGGCTAGCTTCGGATTCTGGTAATTCTTATCCCAAAACTTCCACATGGATAGAACCCCGCCCCGTGGCTAAACTCTGAAACATTTGCAGGTTATATGGGATCGCGAGTGTTTGCTACCATGCCTTCTATCTTCCTCTTCTGTATGTTACTTTTCTTGCAGACTTTTTCCAGGTAAATCTCTGATACAACCCATCTCAGTATAGATTGATGATGCTAAAAGTTGTTGGTGAACCAAATTTGGTCTGATTTTTCACAGGAGGAAGATCTGAACTTGGAGAATGTGTACTACTCGGAGATGAAGGATGCAGGGTTTTTCGACGATGATTGGGAATGATATGACAAGAGAGGTGACAATGTTGATCTTCTGATGTACACATGGATCTGTACATAGAATGGCGTATACGACTTCCAGAGATCATGAAATGCTGTTCCTTTTTTTTTCTTGTCTTTTTTGTAGTAGTCATCGGTTTAGTCCTTTGTAAGAAGAAGCTAAGAATCTGTCGTGTAATTGTAAATCTACTCGCTCTGTTTTCTAAATAAAAATGTGCAACATTCAGCTTCCGTGAACACTTTTGGCGTACGCAGGTCGGTTTAATCAAATTTATCGTGCATGCATTTTGATCCGTCATCCGACTTGTGCGTAAAAAAACAAGAAGCCAAATTAGTATCAATAATAATCTTGAAAACCCACAAGAGAATCTTACGTTTCTGCAGTGTTTCTCTGATTTCATTCACGTGACATGACACGGAGATCTTAAGATCGTCATCTGCTGGATTTTACGGGTTTGAAATAGTACGATAGAGAATTTGAAAGAACGTCTCAAATGATAATGTCATAATTTATTGAGAGAGAGGGAGGGTCTTAGGTGGACGGAGATGGAAACAACGCAAGGAAAGCAACAAAGACGCATGCAGTTCGAAAAACTCGGTTAGAAAAGACGCTACAAAACGAGAAACATTACCATGAGAGCCGCCTAACGACAAAAGGCCATAGCTTTTGAACTCTCTCTTCTTTGGATTTTTTTTTTGGTGGGTGGGTTTTATTTCCACTAAGCACCCTTCTCCTTCACGAGCTCTTCGATGAGTTCTGCAGCTTGCTCCACTGTTGCAATCTTCTGTGCCCTCTCCTCCGCCATTGTTATTCCGAACTCTTCCTCGAGACCCATCACAATCTCAACCTACAGAAACCCAGAACGCGTTCATGGCAAGAATCAAGAATTCAAACACAACGTTATGATGATGACGAGTAGCGTGTGGTGTGAATTACTGTGTCGAGAGAATCAGCTCCAAGGTCGGTGAATTTGGTCTCGGCGGTCACTTGTTTATCGTCTGCAAGGGACAGCTGCTTCTTCACTATCTTAGACACTTTCTCCACCGTCTCTTGTGTGGCCTAACCGGAGAAAACCATTCTGTAAGTTTACGTGAATCAAACGAATAGCATAACGAAAGCAAAGCAAAAAGGTACCGCGCAAGATATTGCAAGACGAGCGGGCTTCCGATGATGCAGGTTGAAGGAGAGATTTGTCTTCCCAAAGCTGAAACTTGAAACCGGCTTCTGGCGAGCTGATACCTGTTCATCATTCACAAGGACAAGCATTCATTCAGTCATACATTTTCAACAACACAAAACAATGATGATTCAAATGCTTGTTCATATCTAAACCAAAACTCACACCTGAAAATTTTCAATAACAACAAAAGTAAGCAAATGCAGAAAACAAAATTACCATTGGTTCCCATACGTCAGACTTAAATATCGGAGATCTAAATCACAACACAACACTGAAATATTTTTCCCCAGAAACCACAGGTTATATTTGAAAACCCGTCTGATCGTGATCGAACGAAATCTAACGCAAAAACTCAGAACAAGAACGATACCAGAAACTAAGATCTTATATTCTCCACACACAACACAAAACAGCATCGAGATTCTCGAATGAAGAACACAGAAACGATGGGATCGAAGCATGCGATCTGGAAAATACGAGCGAGACATCGCGGAAAACGAGAACCGTGAGACCATTCCCACGCAAATCTTTGGAAGAAGAAGGAGGAGGAGAAGAGACGTACCGAGACAGGAGCTTGCATGGAAATCGAGGCGCAGGAAGTGGTCGCCATTTTCGCTACTTGCAAGAGATCTGTTCGTGAGATAGAGAGAGAGATGGCGGAGAGCACGAAGAGCGTGAAGCTGAGAAGGAGCTGGGTGTACTTTATAGCATTTTCTCCCCCCGAGATAACTGCCGCATAAAACGCCGTCGTTCAAACAACGCCACTTTTGATATGGGCCCCAAAAATGGAATAATGGGCCCCTTATTACATTATTTTTCTGATACCATTTGGGCCGTATTGGGCTTTTCTACAACGCTACATCTAAAACATTAATGCAAAAACAAAATAACGTTTTTTATTGTGAAATGAAAAAAGAAAGTCTACAGACTCTCCACAAAAAATTCTTGAAATTCAGTATATATCAACGCTTTGAATATAACAAAGACGACAAAAAAAATTCAAGCATAAAAATCAAACCCAAAGGTTTTTATTACATAAAAAACTTTCAACAAAAACGGACCGAAAGTCCGATCCTGACCAAAAACAGACCGGTCCGGTTTGAACCGGTAACCAATCATTCAACAAATTCGAAATGTGTAATGAATGCAGTTACAACACAAAAAATATACCCCCCCCCCCCCCCCAAGTTCCCAATTCCCCATGTCTCAAAAAACACTTCAGACGCCAACCAAGACAAAAAGCTCCCAATTCTTGCGATCACAAATAATAATACAAATGCTAATTACACAAATATATATATATGTGTGTATATATATTTCTTGTGGAACACGCTTTAGGGTTTGGTAAGGTCATGGGAGCTACGCTCGGTGGGAGAGCCTCGGACGAACGGGACGAAGCCGCGGCCGCCGAAGACGGGACGCATGAAGGCGTCGTCGAACTTTCTCCAGTAGTGGTGGACGGTTCGTGTGGGACGCGTTAGAAGGGCTCGGATGCTGTTCGGCCGTTGCATCTCGGGCGTCCCGACGAGCTCCAGGAACGAGTCCTGCTGCTCTCCCTCGAGCAGGGGGATCGTTATCGATTTTGGGGTACCACCGTCGGATAGCATGCTCGTCGTTGCTTTCTGTTGCGGCAGCAGGAACTGTATGAGCGGTTTCGTCAGCATACCGAACACCTGAAATCGATGAAACGAGAATAAAAGATGTTTAACCCGGGAATGGTTTAGTCGGAAATCCCCGAAAACGCGAGAAAAAACCCCGTACGACATGCAAGGGTTCAAGAAAAATTGGGAAATCCGATATGGCCTATATCTATGAAACTGAATTCCTAAGGCAAAAACTAGCGGTTTCGAATGAAATTTCCAACGAAACCGCCAAAACCCCAAAAATGAAACTGGCTTTTAGATTACGACAGCGACGGATAAAATATAGCACTCGACACCCGATAAAGAATACGAATGCAACTCGGGGAGCCAGCTTATCTTACCATGGTGCTAACAAGACAGACAGTTATAGTACTGGTGATCATTATCGCATTCCCCCGCAACTCTGTATGTCCCGACCTTGTGAACTACATCCAGGAAAAAAAAAAACACGGAGAAAAAAGTCGTTGACCCGTGAAATATGCTTTCCAAGGAAATCGTTCTTTAGTTTCTTAAACTCGTTTAAGCAACGATTTTTTACCTTATTGTAAGCCAGAGCCATAGATACAGCGCCTCTCATCAGACCGGCCCACCAAATAACGACCTAAACGGAGAGGAACAAAGCCCAACGATAAACAGCCAGATCCCGAAGAACGATGAATCTAGTAGACAAAGCGGGATAGTTTACACACTTGCTGCTTTATGTCGATTTTCTCGTTTGGATTCTTCTTGGATAAGTTGGAGATAAACGATATTCCGAGCATCACTAGTCCGAGCAGAATCGAGCTCACTGCAACTGATGTCCCCGGGCTGTGCAAAAACCAGACAGAGGATATACGTTATCCACGGATAGGATAAAGCTAAGAAGCAAACGGGAAGAAATGAGAAAATACCTGTCGCTCACAGATCTCCACTTCTCAATGTCGAGAGCATCCATTCCGACGTAGAGGAAGATAAATGTCTCGGCAACAAACGACAACGTCGCAAATGTATGCCTGTAATGATATCGTAGATTTATAAATTTGGCATCCAATTAATCGGAAAAAGAAAAACATTTGAACCGAGTTTTAGAGATTGAATACTTGGTAGTGATTCTCGAGCTCTCGGTCACATTGTGCCAGGTGTAATGAGACATCACGATTCCGCAGAAGAACACGGTGAGAATGCCGCTCAACTCGAATAGCTGCAACCCAAAACGATAGGATTATCGTTACAATTTTTTTTACATCAAATGCACGAAAAGGAATTTCATCGAGATTTTTCACAGGACATAAACCTCAGCAAGCATGTAGGAAAGATACGCCATAAGCATCATGAGGGAAACCTCCCGATCAGTTGAATGCCTAAGGTAACATCATATATAGTCAGATCGAATCGTAAGATTGAACAGTAAAGACGCATTACTGTGCCAATTACTTAACGTACCTTCCGAAATATAGCTTCTTGATTATGTACGCACTTACCAGACCAGTCTGCAAGACCCGAAACATGAAAATTGCACGTAACGCACATAAACTTGAGAGAGAGAGAGGGGGGGGGGGGGGATGGGCTAATACAAGAAATTGATCCAAAGAAGCCAAAACCCGATCTAAAATGCAGCCGGCGCTCCATAAATCAATACCGACACCGTATGGGGCTTACAGCGACACCAAGCAAGGTGCTCAGGATAAACAGATACAAGAAGTTTCCGAGAAAATGCAGAGCAGCTTCAAGATTAAGGTGGGAAAGGTCGAAGCTTTGGATCGCGTTGAAGAGCACGACTGAGGTGGCATCGTTCACGACACCCTCTCCGAAAACAAGACTGTACAGCAAAGGTGTCTCGTCCTGATTAAGAATCTGCATCCCCACAGAAACACGAAAAAGAAAAGCTTTTGGTAAACTTTGTTTCTTGATTTTTATTTCCCCTCCATTTGAGTTGGGACAAAACATTACCTGCAATGTGCAAACGGAATCCGTTGCAGCAAATATCGCTCCGATTGCTGAAAATTAAACATGAAAAGAAAACCCGGAACTTCAAGAAAAGAAAATAAGAAAGGAAAGAAACAAGAATAATATAAACCAATATTTTAGGCTTACCGAGATAATCACCCAAATCGAAGGTTCCAATGTCCAGATTCTTGAAGAACTGAGTTACACCTGTGCAGAAAATCAATGATAAGGCGAAGCTTATACCAATCCGAGAGGATTAGTGATCACTAACTCGCTTACTTAGAAGTAGCTTTAGACAATCTGATCCAGATAATGAAAGAAACAAAAGTACCTAAAGTTATGATTATGCAAGAGATTATAGTCCCGATGGCCCCAAAAAGTATAATCGTCACGAAATTACGGAAGAACTGCTTCTTTTTCACTTGAAACCTGAAAATATACAGCGAGAAAAAAAAAATCACATGTAAAAAGCATATATAGTTTCCAATCTAGAACCCAGCAGTGCCTTCATTCATGACAGTGACACACAACAGGACCACCTAAGTCCATGTGGATAAGTCTTAACTTAAATTAGCCATTAACGTATGATGTCCCCTTTTCCTCTCTTCCTATTACACATGCTTCAAAAGATACACAACCGAACCAAAACCACCAAGCACAAACTACAAATCCATCAGGAGGTGAAACTAAGAGACACTAATAAGAAAAACATCACTCTGAACAAGAAAATAAAAGAAAAGAAAAGATCTAATGGGCAATAAACTTACCCCGCGTTGAATATGATTGGTGGCAAAAGATATATGAAGAAGAGATCTTCACTGAAGACCATAAGACGTGAGCTTTTCCCACCACTAATCAACAAAATGACAATACCAGTGCCAAGACCCTGCAAACCAAATCGCCTCAGAACTCGTTCAAAACGAAATCTTTACACGATAAAATCAAGAACCCTAACTGTAACTCTTACAATCAATAAAGCAGTGATGGATTCGTTCATCCATCGGTTCTCTTCCAAAAGGTGCCCAATCACAATACAGGCACAGAGAAGTGCAACAAAGAGATTCAGTGAAACCACGGATGAGTGATCAGAAGTGGACACCGCATTCAATTTAGACAGTAAAGAGCCAAAGTGAGACCCAAGCATTTCCATCTTCTTGATCCGCCAATTTCCTTGCTTTTTTTTCTTGATTTATTTCACCCAAACAAGTCAATAACAAGCTGTCCTAACACCAACAAGTACAATGGCAAGATACAAATCTGCAGGTCGGCTATCCCTTTATCTTTCCGGACCATCCATGGGCAACAAATTCTGCATTCATAACCAATAAAGGTTAAGCATAAGCAAACATACAAGTAAATGTCCATCAATACAATTAAAAAAAAAAAACAACCAAAGATTGTTCCTTTACACGAACACATCGACAACCTCGGAGCTGCAACTCATTCGATAAGAACCATTTTTACTTGTGGAAAAAAGGAAATCTCTTCGGATTTTAGAAATCGGTAAGCCATATGAAACATCATTGACCAGCTAAAACCCAGAAAAGATTTTAAAAAGAACCGACGCAAAAGATCCAATATGACAAACCCAAATTCTGAAATATCCCATTTTGGGTATGCCCAATGAAGCATGATAGAAACCTAGGTTGTGAAAAAAAGCAAAGAATTACTAAAGTCAACCATAGCGTCGAAGAAACAGTGGATTCGAATCGCAAACCTGAAGCGCTTCCAGATGATCTAATCCACTTCCCAGATTCAGCAAAACCAGTGAAAACCAAGAGAACAGGATCGCGCTCCAGAAACCGAAACCAGAGCAAGAAGGAAGCTATGTCTGAGATTCCGCCAAGACCCTATGCCTGTGCATGTATATACACGCGCGTATACACAAATTCTGACACGGGAACGATACGTACACGCCACCAGGAAATGAAGGGTATCGATCGGAAAAAAAAAGGGAAGAGGAGGGCTTCTCGAGTGAGGATCGAACAGATTCGATTTTCTGGAAATAGAGGGAGACGTGTACGGTGGAGCGAGAGCGACAATTGGATTCGAACGGAGGGGAGAGAAATATTTGTAGTTGTTTCAGGTGAAGGAATCACAAACGGAGACTTTACAGCCGTCGATTTGGAATCCTGTTTAAATCAGATCAATCTAGGATGTTCTGTAGTTACTGTGCGAGCCGCCGTATTCGATAAAACCCCTCGTTCGGCAGCAACAATGGCTTTTTTTTTTTTAGAGATTAGTTATTTATTTTATAATTTTTATATTGTATATATTTTGACAGCAGATACAATGGTAATCGACTTCTCTGTCCCTTTTTCTTTTATGTTATTTTATTTTGACCATATTTTTTGAATAGACAGATATTTTAAAATCAAATAATAAAAGATAATATTTTTAAGAATATGAAACCATAGTCGAAATTATTATTTTGGTAGTTAGTATACTAGTCAATAAATCAACTTTTTTCCTTTTAGTTTTTTGAATCTTTTAATTCTATATTAAAGAATGAATTTGTAATATAGCCGGACAAGACTATACGAATAATTTTATTTCTACTTTTTAAATAACTATGCAATATAGATCCTATATTTGTGTGGACTTTTGGAAATTAAAGGGACATATATCATCAAAATTTGACTAACCTTAAATATTAATCTGACCACAACCCTTCAAAGGGAAGTATAACTAGATAATTTGGAATAAATTTAAACGTATGCAGATTATTTTACATTTCGGTGATAATTATACTAAATAATAAGATTTTCGGAGAAATTAGAAACCATCATTTTCTGGTAACTAATGAACCCTTAATTAACGAGTAAAAAAGAGTAAATTCTAAAAGTTATTAATCTTTAAATTTTAGGACGATTTCGAATTATAAAAATGCATCCTATGAGTTATTTGATTGTTGTAATAAGTTAAATTTAGATATCATGATCGGTATCACTGACTGTCGCTTATTAAAAGTATATGATAAAACAAGTTTAATAATGTGAAAAAATCAGATTGTGATAAAAATAAATATTTAGAGAGTGTTAGGAGAGGAATTATTGAAAGAGTCGTATGTTTTACTTGATATTATAATTTAAATATGCGTAGTTGTCAGCTCTTCAACGTGTATTAGTGCCCCAGCAACATCCATGATTGTAAATTGTAATATATTTTTTTGCCTGTTAAGAAGATAATATATATTAATATTGACGTATATATTTCCCCAAAATACATACGTCATGTATGTATGTACGTATTTGTTCTATCTAAAAGTTATTTTCTACGTAGTTAGATACAAATTATTAAAACTCAGAATATAAGTTGAATGATTTTTTTGAATTAAAATTTTTTAGATAGGATATCGTATCAAATTCTCGGATATGTGATATTAGATTCATCGTATTTTACAAATCTCGAAGATCTTGTTGTGATCTTTGGACCATAATGTAAAAATTAAGAATATAGGGGGCTATTTCAATGTTTCTCAAAACTACAGGGGTCGTTATTCTTGTCGTAAAGACGGAATAAATTACAAAATCGAGGACAAAATTCTCACTTACAAACTTAAACCTCAATTTCCAAAATTCTCAACTTTTGGCCATAAATTATGAAATGAATTTTTTCAAGAAGGGGAAAAAAAGAAAATTGAAAAGTTTTCTCCTTAACAAAAAAAAAAACGTGAATTTACGATAAAAATATAAAAACGATTTCCTCGTCGGGTCCAAAGTGGTAAACTTCCTCATATAATAATATCAAAACATATAAAAAAAATGGAAGCTTTAATTGTTCTTCTTCGTTTTGTTTCTCATTACGTATTTTGATTTTAAAAAAAAAAAGAGGCAACCTTTGAATGAGGCAGAAGGATCTATCAGACAATGGCTCTCTTCCCCTTAACCTTAGCATCCAGTCTCCGATCATTCTTCCTGGCCGACGTCTCGCCGCCGTGTCTCCATCTCCGGGACGTGTCGGGGACCGGGAGGGGGCCCGACCATGTCTGGAGAGGCTCGTTCGAGTAAGCAGTGAAGGACGTCGAGCTGAAAGGGATCTCCGATGGGTCAACTCGCCGTGAAGATCCCACCGGAAAACCGAGCGCCCCGTCCTGATGCGGCGGAGGAAACTTCTCGCTCTTGCTCTTCGCGTTCGCGTGCGTAATCAATCTCAGTTTCTGTCGGAAACCAAGAACGAGGAACAGTTTTGTCCGAATGTCAGATGTCAGATGGGTTCTGTCTGAAATCCTAATATACAAAAAAACAGGACAGATTTCTGGTACTTACGTTGATGTTGGATTGATTCTCGGCATTGGCTTCAGGGGCAGGCATGGCTCTCGGGCCACGTTCACGGGGTCTCGCTCTTCTTCCGCTCTCTCCTTGAGCCTTACGAGCTTCTCTTTGTCTGCATAATGCATCAGACAAATAGCTAAACACATTGCAAGTGATCAAAGCAAGAAGGTGAAATCTTCGAAGATCTAAGACGGGTTTTTCATCGATTTTCAGGACAGGGCGAAAGGACGAAAGAACGAACCTCCGGAACTCGTCATCTCGTTTCTTGGCATCGATCTCTTTGGTCGGAGGATATTTGGGAAGATCCGAAGGTCTACACGGAAGAGGCTCCGTTGTAAAGAACTGCAGATATCATAAATATCGAACCCATCAGAAGATCATTAACCTGTAAATATCAAAATTCGGTATCCAACTGTCTGTTTTCTCCGTGGCTACCAGAAAGTTTTATACTTTTCGAAATGAAAGGAAGAAACTTTCTTTCTAATGGAGTCCGGAGAAACTTACATCGCTCATGAGAGAATCCGAGGCAGTCTGGCGCTCAGCCGGGTCGAATGCCAAGAGAGTATCGAGGAGAGAAAGCGACTCGGCCGAGAAATCCTTGAAAACGTCTCTTATCCGCCTCTTGTAAGGCTCTCGTGGCTTGTACACATTCTTATGATGGCTCGGGAATTTAAGCTTTCTCCAATACTCTTCCGAAGGCGAACCACACAACTTGTATATCCTATGTAATTGCTCCACCTTGAAATATAACCAAATACCGTTTTTTAACAGCTCGGGTTCACATTTTCACGAATTTCATACCAATTTACCCAAGAGGTTACCTCGTTACGGCCTGGCATGATGGGTCGGCCAGAGAGCAACTCGGCTAAAATGCAGCCGGCGCTCCATAAATCAATACCGACACCGTATTCAACGACACCTAGGAGAAGCTCGGGAGCTCTATACCATAAAGTAACGACCCTATTCGTCATCGGTTGCCTGCTGCTCGGGTCAAAGAAGGTCGCAAGCCCAAAGTCCCCGATTCTAAGTACCCCTTCATCGTCTATAAGAAGATTCGACCCTTTGATATCACGGTGAAGCACTCCTCGACTATGACAATGCTCGAGCCCCGAGAGCAGTTGTTGCATATAGCATTTAACCTGAAAAACATGAGTCAAAATGCCCGGCTATCAAAATCAGGGCAAGAACCAAGAAGAAGTCCCGGTTAGTTAACCTCGACGTGTTAGGGTTTCTCACCTGTTGGACCGTAAACTTTATATCGGGGCTAGCAGCAAGACCGGCCAGATCATGGTCCATGTATTGGAACACCAAGTATAAACTACTTGACATCCTTGAAGTGACCAAACCTTCCAATTTTATGACATTAGGATGATCCAATCTCCGTAATATGAGAATCTCCCGAGCCATAAACCTCAAACTCTCGCGTTCCACAATGTCGCACCGAACCTTCTTCAAAGCAACGATCTTGTTCGTCAATGTATCTTTCGCCTTGTAGACGTTACTATATGTTCCCGATCCAATCTACCACGAGAAAGAACATACGAAAATCAAGATTCAACTTTCATGAAAAACCAATGTACACAACAGAACTCACCTTCTCGATCTTCTGAAACGAGTCTGCCTTTCGGGGAAGCCATCCGTTGAGCGCCTCCCCGCAAACTTCGGACAGCCACGAAGGCCATCCTGCAGCGACCTGCTCGCCGTGCAAATTCCTCGGCGGGTTGCTCTTTCTCGGATCTGGCTTAGCCCTTCTTCTTTCCCCTTTCGGTTTTCGTTCCTTAGTCACGACGTTCTCCTCCTTCCTGACCACAGCCTCATCGTTCTGAATCTCAGCAGCAGCAGCAGCAACAAGGACGCTACTGCTCTCTGTTTCGGTTTTCGTCACGGACAGATCGTTCACTTCCTTTCTATTAGATTCGATCCGTGTGCTATTGTCGTGTCTAGATTCAGCCACTGAGCCTGAGGATTCAGGTCGTCCCAAAACGCACCCCATTTCGAGAACTTGCTACTCATTTCTCAACATGTTCTGAACATCAACCGGTCCCTGATGAATCTCTCTCTCTCTCTCTCTGATCAGCTATCTACCAAACACATACATACAATCCAAGACCAGAATCGATCATAAAGAACGGGAAATTCTACAATTTCCGACGGCGATTTCTTCCTATACGACACAGGAACAGCCAGATTCAGCTCCAAACCCGAAGATGGTTCGTATCGGGATCAGATTGACTAAGAACAGAAAAAGGGCAAAAGAAAAATTTATACTTTATGATCCAGGAGTAGCGGAATTCAGAACCCAGATGGTCAGATCACGAGCTTGAACAAGCGAGAGCGAGCTGCAGAAAGACCCAAAGAGAAGAAAAAACACACCCTAATTTCAGACAGGAGCTGTCAGGCCGTAAGACAAGTCAAAGAGAGGAAGGATCTGAAAGTAGTTAGATACATCTACATAAGCTGGCTCAACGAAAGGGACAACAAAATTAACAAATGAGGGATTCCAAATTCACAGAGAGAGAGAGAGAGAGAATTAAGAAAATGGAGTCGAGGTCCTGAAGTTTTAAAAAAAAGAAACCTTTAAAGCAAAAAAAAGGAAGATAAATCGATTAGGGCTTTGATAAAGGCAAGGTGATATACATACACATATACGGATGTACATACACACGAACACATACCGCCATTAATTGAGGAGAAAGAAACCCACTTTGGTAAAATCTGAGAAAAAGATCAAAAACAAAAGAGGGAGGATTCGTTAAACTGCTTCAAATTGACTCTCTCCCCCTCTCTCTCCCTCTCTCTCTCTCTCCTGTATTTTTCTTCTTCTTCTTCTTTTATGTTTTTTTCCTGCTTGCTTCAGACAAGAAAAGGGGATAAATAGAAGCGGCCGAAGATCTGTTGGCTGTTTTTATGTGTATTGTCTCCAAAATTCTCTCTCGTTTTTCTATTCAGCAGAAACAGGTCAAAGCCTCAAAAGTTACTAACCCGTCCCCACCGCCCACCAACCTTTTATTTGTTCCCCATCTCTAACGTGGGTTATTCAAAATTTAAATTTAAATTTATTATTATTCGGATATAGGTTTTTAAAATGAAATAAAATATGCTCCATTTAAAGTTTTACATAAAATCAAATGTTACGAACTAAATGTTTCTAAAAATTAATTAAATCTAGTGTTAATTCAAGACAAATTAGATTTTAATTTTTTTTACATTCCGTAATTTTTTAAAATACTTTTCTAGTTAAAAATAAAGGCACAAGATATAAGACTTATCTACGATATTTCTGTATATATTTTGATACTTTATTTTAAAATTTTAAATTCAATATAAAATTTTGGATTAAAATTTTCATCTCCAATCAAAGGAATCTCCATTATTGAAGATTCTGATGTAGACCAAACAAGGGACATAACACTAAGGAATTAGTGATTAATTCTGTCCTTTGAAGAAACCATGCCACTCAACATTATTATTTATATTAATCAAATCTGAAACATTTTATTGTAACCTAACATACTCTATTACTCAAATATATAATAATAATAATAATAATAATAATAATAATAATAATAATAATAATAATAATAATAATAATAATAATAATAATAATAATAATAATAATAATAATAATAATAATAATAATAATAATAATAATAATAATAATAATAATAATAATAATAATAATAATAATAATAATAATAATAATAATAATAATAATAATAATAATAATAATAATAATAATAATATTCTGTTAAAAAAACACACTAAAATATTAATATTTAATCCAATTTCTTTTGCATTTTATTTTAGTTGGGCTATATTTTTAATTAGAAACAATTTGCTTCTTGTTCTGTACAAAAATGCAGTCCAAAATTTCATACGATATTCCAAAAACGGATTTTTTTTTGTAGGTTCAGAGTCTTATCAATCAAACAAACGCTTATAATGGAAAATGATGGAAAATTTGAGTGTCTCAGACAATCAACCTTACACCCTACGCCAAAAATAAGCAAAAACTAAATTTCCTCTTGAAGCCTCTCTTGGTCTTTCAGTCCACAGCCTCATTCATCATTCTTCTTTTTCTTCTTCTCTTTCTTCTTGGCCGGCATTTCTGGTTCTGCTTCCTCTTCCTCGTGCTTTCTCTTCTTCTTCTTCTTCTTGTCTTTGCCATTATCAGCTTCTTCACCTTCCTCCTCAGCTTGCTTCTTCTTCTTCTTCTTCTCCTTCTTCTCTTCCTTAGTTGGTTCTTCTGCTTCTACTTCTGCTTTCTTCTTCTTCTTCTTCTTTGAGGGTTCTTCGGTTTCGGGTTTTTCTGCTTCTGCTTCTGCTTCTACTTTCTTCTTCTTCTTCTTGTCTTTCTTCTCATCTGTCTCGGTCTCTCTCTTCTCTTCCCCTTCTTCAGCTGTTGATTTCGGCGTTTGCCCAAGAAGCGAGTCTGCAGCAGTGTTGTAAGTCTGCAAAACAACAGTAATCAAAAGCTTAATGCTTAAGCTATATATTGTCACAATCATTAAAGAACAAAGACTAAGCAACATAGATCCAATATAAAATCCAACACAATCAGCAAGGGATGGTGGGAAATGATTAGTGACGATTTCACACCTTAGCAGGAGTGATGAGAGCCCCGGATCCTGCCTTTTTATCCTTGTCATAAGCTTCAATCTTGGGTTTGCCTTTAGCTGAACCAGACAAACGTCCAAGATCTCTTCCTTCAAGATTTCTCAACCGTGCCTCGAGCTGTCCAAAATCAACAGACATCAGAAATTGATGATCGGGACTGTTCAATAACACCCGCTAACAGAATTTGACAGGGCTTTTGAGAATACCTTAGCACGGTTCTCGAGCCCCATAGTGTTATCTTGGCTATCGCCCAGAGCATCACACCTAACAGCCAGAGCAGTTTTTGCAGCTAAAGACCGAGAGATCTTGCCCTTATGTTTCGGTGCTGCTTGTCCAACCACAGATGCATGGTAAATGAGACCATACTTTGGTGTGTTGTGTTTTGTCTTAAGCGCTCTAAAGAGGGCCTTTTCGGCTCCAAGAATCTGAACCGTGCTTCCAGGTTGTTTGGCAAGGTTCAACAAACTACCACCATGAGCTATTAGACGAGCACCAACAAGTTCACCGACAAGGGCAGTCAGGTTTGGAGCAATAGTGTTCATTCTGCTCTTTAAGTAGTCGTAAAGCTGAGCTCTGTACTCAGCCAGGGAAAGGACCTGGTCACAGAGTTCTCTGATGTGAATCAAGTCAAGGTCACTGATTTCAGTTCCCATGGATATCACAGCTGCCTCCTTCAGCTCCGCCTCAACTTCCTCCGGCAAGATCTGTAGATAAACATGGAATCAAAAGAGTAAAAATTTAAATAAGACACTTTTTTTTTATTCTGTGCAAAACAAAAGAGTATAATTTATAATCTCGACAGTAAATATCAATGTATATGTAAGTCAAATCCTGCGACTGATTATGAAAAATAAGAGATTGGTAAAACAAGAGTCACCTCAGAGAAGTCTAGCTTTGCAGCATTCGTGCGATTACCCATCAATTTGACAGCCTTAGCATATAGGATATTGTCTTGTACAATCTTAGCAAGCTCAGGGAAATGCCATCCGTACCATTCCCGTACCCTCATTGCGTAGGTGTTCAGCTCTTTGTCGAGATCATCAAGCAGACCGATGGCTTGAATTATCATCGTGTCCACCTGATAGGAAGTGATGTGTTAAGAAGATGAATGCGGGTCCAAATATGGGAGAAAAAAGAAAGGATTTTGCAGCCTATTTTCCACTCTGACTCTGCTTCATGGCATTAACTTGACCATCTCAATTCTAAACAGATAAATCCAGTAATGTTGCTTGGAAACCAGCACAAGAGAAATGTGCATCAGATTCAGAAATTTTGAGAAGTGGCGGGGGATTGTACAGAGATGGAGAAAATGTCTCATCTCATGTTGCGTGGAAATAAGGAGGTAAATTTTAATCCAACAGTGCTATGAACTACCAAAGGCGGCTAAATGGTTAGGCCAATAAAAATCAACAACTTTGACAGAAGAATACCTTATCAGCACTGAACTTCAGCTTGTATCTTGCAAGGCTATGAGACAAACCCAAACTCATCGGAGCCAAATCTTGATCACCCAAACCAGATATGAGTTCGGTAAGCTGACTTCTCACCCCTCGTAGAAGCTCCATAACAGCAGTGTTATGAACACAATCTATTTTCTGCATCGGTTAAGAGCTTTAGATGACAGAAGCACAGAAGAAAATAACTAATTAAAAACTTCAAATGACATTTAACCAACCAGTTTCTCCTTAATCGCATTCCCAAGCTTGGAATCAGCCACAGCCAAGGCTTCACCTTCACAGTTAGCTTTCAAGAACTTGCGAAGACCCTTGCTAGGAGCTCCCTCCATCAATTTAGCCGCTGCTTCAAGAGCTTCAGATGTGTTGTCAAACTTGTTGAAGGCTTTTAGCTTAACCACCTGGGGAACCAAAAAAAACTATGAGAAACTCGGGCTAAACATTTTTCACCGAGGCTGAAAACAACATTTGACATTGTCCAAAACATACAGAAAATGCAATAAATCACAAAACCAGGAAACGGGCATTAATCGAACAAAAGGAAAAACGAATCACAAGTCAATGTATGCAACTGAAAGATCACCTTTCTGGCTGAGTCCGCTGTCAAGAACTCATTCCCCAAGTCCTGCAAAAAACAAAACCGACACATTTCAGAACACCGCCGAACTGAAAAAGCACAAAGGGTTAGTTAAGCAAAAGAGCCTGACAGAATCTACCGAGCCAAGATAATTACCTCAACTTTAGAGAGCTTTCCTTCATCTAATACTTTAAAGAGGGCAAACCCAGCCGGTGTCTCGAAAAGGACAAGCATTTTCGCAAACCCTCAGATCAGCACCTGAAAAACCGATTAAGAGAAACCTTCAGTCAACGCATAAAGAGAAGGAAAATCGTACAGATACACGGTATTGTAACATATATCTCCGCCACCACACCCAATAAACTACACTCTAATAAAAATTGGCAAGAGCGGCAAGCAAAAGATAACATTTTCAAAAGCAAAAATAGCAAGAAAACGCATTAAACAGATACCCTTCTTCGTGTTCTAATCTCATAGACCGTAGCTCCCATCAAAAAACAACAAAACACTACCCAAAGGCAACAAGCGATCGAACTCTATAAAAGTTTTCATATTTCCCCGTCGTACTCAGAACCAAAATCGACGACGCAAAGCCACGAAGCCAAAGAGATATTCCGTACCTCTCAGCGGGTTTAATCAAGAGCTGCGTAAGGAGGGAGAATGAGGAGAGACGGAACCAGGAGATTTTTTAGGGTTTTAAGAGGGTATAGCTGTCGAAGAAAAAGGTCGATAACAACCTAAAACGCTGCGTTTTTAGGAACTAAACTATGGAATGGATGGCATTTCCGTAATTCGCTCTTAGGGTTTAAGCAAATGTCTATTTCCGAATGTGCCGTCGTTTAAGCATTGAGCCTTTTGGGCCTATAATTTGTTTTACTCGGCCCATTACTAATCGCACCGATTTGGTGTTTTGTTTCCATTTCTGTTTCCCCGTCGAGCAGATTTTTCTGAAAGGAAAAAACAAAGCTTGAAGCTTCGATTCCAATTTTCCCTGCTATTTTCCCTCGTTTTCTCGGCAGCCAAACAGGTTATTTTTCTATTAGTGTTGGATATTACGTTCGGAAATTTAGCCTCTGGTTTTGTGAGCAATCGAGTGGGTTGCGTTAAGTGAGTAGAATCGGAGATTTCGGTCAATAATTTAACTGATTTCTCCTGATATCGTGATTTGGATATGGTTTAGGGTTTACGGTGAAATGGTTCTCTGATGGATGTTAGTGGAAGCCTGCTAGTAGTGCGGGAACGTGTGGATTTTTGAAGTCTGTATAATATATAAATTGTTAAAGGTAGGTTTTTGAATTCGATATTAAGGCCGCTAAGCTATGGTTTGCAGGAAGCGATGGCTAGTGAAGATGAATCGATAGAACAAAAAGCGGCATCTCGACGAGAGGCCCTGAGAGCTCTAAGGGCAGCTCAGGAACTGGCCGAGAACAAGGAAAACGAAGAAGATGATGCCGGTGAAGAAAGGTGAGTGTACTTTGTTCATTGGTCCTTGGCTAGAGTTCTCTATCTACACTCTTGATTACAAGAACAGTGACTTTAGGTAGGATATTCAAGGAGAAATGAGTTGATGTGGATGAGAGTTTCTTTGGTTGTGTTGATGGCTAAAGCATTCTCGGAGCTTTTCAGATTAGCAGATTGCCTCTCGGTTATATCCGAAACATGTATAGTTTGTATTATCATCATCCGTGGTCCAGATTGCATCCTTAAGACACAGAATATGTTTTCTTTCATTGCAGCTATTTGTAGTTTCTGTGCTTAAGTAATTTGTTTCATTGTTCATTTGTATCGTGCTTATCGATTTTGCAGTAACCCCACCATGAAATTTAGAAATTATGTTCCCCAAGATAAGCATCTTCAGGAGGGTAAACTTGCCCCACCCGAACTGCCCAAGTTTGAAGATCCGGTTGCTTCCACTCTACCAGTAGCAGAGAAGAAAGAGGTGCATGACTGGTTCTGACTACTAAGTTGTATGCTAAATCACTGTTTTGTTTTCATTTTACTTGTGTTGATTAGCTAACACTCTAATATCTTTATAGGACCCACTTGTCAACATCGCTCCAAAGAAGCCAAACTGGGACCTTAGAAGGGATGTTCAGAAGAAGCTTGACAAGCTCGAAAGGCGGACTCAGAAGGCAATGTTCAAACTCATGGGTAAGTGGCGGCTTTCTCTATGAGCATAATTTTGATTCATGGAAACTTGAGTGACTGAGTGATATTCCTATGCTAATACATACATAAGCACACGTGTAAAATACGTCAATTCTAAATGTGGGAACTGTCAGTTCTTGACTGGTGTAATTTGTTAGAGGCTGTCCAATACAAGCTCTCTAAAGATTTGATTCGATCTGCTAAAGAGAATGACTGGTTGATAATAGTGTGTCTGTGTCGGTTCACTGACTTTGTATTCTTTACTTAAAGACCTCATGTCTACTATAACCATTGAGCGGACGAATTTCGTTTGCATTTGTTGCAAAACCTAACATACGCATGGGTGCCATTTTCATCGCAGAGGAGGCAGAGAAAGAGCATGAGATGGCTGAAGCTAACAGAAACGACTCAGAAAATTAATCTCGATGACATCTTGGAAAAGACGCAAATCATTTATCTACTCGGGATTGTACAACAATTTCTCAACTTCTGAAGACTCTAGGGTTTGATCACTTTCTCTGGTGAGTAGTATTGCCATTGTCCCTGGCGCCACCATGTTTTCCAACTCTGTATGTCAGTTATATTGAGAGAACGGATAGCAAAAGAAGAAGGAAAAAAAAAAGAAATGTGGGTATTTTCCATTGTATTGAATCTGATGGTTTTGTCCAAATCTTTATTATATGCTTCTGGTTGGGAAACGGGATGCAGCCATATGTGAATTGTCTTATCCTTTTTAAGTTATCACACTGGAAGACAGAGAACTCAGATTGTCTTTGAAGCTTGTCTATGATTCTTATTGAAAGGGGTAGAGAGCATCTCATGCTTGTGCACAAGAGAAGTGCCCAAGTTAAATTAAAAAAAAAAAGAAGCAGATTTTGTACAATATTTTTGTGATTGTTATTGCTTCTGAACACAAATCAAAGAACTGTGTTCCACAAAATAAGTTCTTCCCCCAAAGCTTTTGATTTTGACATAATGTAAATGTTACATTACTCAATAATAATAAAGTTTTTCAACATCATCTACCTGATTAACTCTACCCTTTGTTGGTAAAATCCACTTCCACTGTCCATCCAAGCCAATCCTTCTCCTCAGCCAGAACTCCCAATAACACAAACCAACCATCTTTCATCATAAAAAGGTGATCTACTGCAAGGATTCAAGGGATTTATACTTTGTCCAAAGCACCCGAACCATGAGGTTTTGCCCCGAACTAACCAACCAGTTCCCGACGCCATAGATCCTCCAAAATTGCCCCCCTGCGAAATCTGTAATGGATCATTATACGGGGGTGAGATTCAACTCAATGCCCCTTTCCCTTAGTTGCTTCTATCAAGCGTTAAGTGTATTCCTATAGTTTTGAGAATTGAAAAGAGCAATCCATTGAAGATCTTGCTTCAGCAAAAGCTAAACGATACCATCTTTTTACAAACAAGGCACTGACTAGTTTCCCCGCAATTCAACCGTCAATATATTCTTGTTATTGCGGGGAAACGTAAAAGAGAACGTAAACATTTCTAGTTTACTAAATGAGACGACTTTCTGACTGATATCAAGCAAAAACCGAACATTGCCATGATGCAATTAGTTGGGTCTTTACCTTTAAGTTACCTAGCTACAGCCACTCTGTAATTAAGGACTACGTCTTCGGGTTTCTTCCAAATATATGCCCGTACAGTTGCTAAGCTCATATCTGGAGACAACACCTGAAAACCATAGAAGAAGCTAGTTGAGCCTCTGATCGCTCACATGGAGGAAATAATCTTAATCTTTGATCCGGTTTACTATAATCCAACACAGGAGAAGGTGTCTGATTGGTCATGGTTGGAGTAAATTGAGTTTGAAAAAAAATCAATGTAGCTTGTACGCAATATGACAAGAAATATTCTCCAATAATATAACAAGGATTTTTCTATGGAATTGACTTGCCTGATTATTGCATAAGATTTCAATGGAAGGCCTAAGCTTCTGCCAAGGCTTCAAACCAGAATGGAAAGATCCATTTCCTGCAGCTAGTTGCAGTGACTGTCCACCCAAAACACCTGTTCCATCAGCCGCTAGACTATCCAACGGTTTGTCAAGGACCATCTTTTCCACGACATAATTGATAACCTACAGTTGACATGCAGATATCATCTCAACACTGAGATAAACAGAGAGGTGTTTGGCAAAACTAGATGTGAATTCTCTGTTAAACTCCCGAGCAGGGGGTGAGAGCTTTATAAACCAACCTTATTGATTCTCAGGATCCGTGGGGCACTAAGTTTCCCCAGTGTCACTACCTGTGCAGTTGTACCTTCACATGGATGCAGGAAAAAGCTCAACCTGGAAACTCAAAACAATTTCACAGTGAGCCATTAATGGAGAAAAGACAATTCATCTTTACAGAAACGAAAAGGGATCTGTAAGGAAAAGATTTCTGAATAACATTATCCAGTGACCCGTGGTGGAGTAATGCCCTTTTAGATCGGCCCACTATGGGCATCTCATATCACTCTTCAAGGACGTATAGATTGCCTGCTGTGGACATCTTTGTAACCCAAAAAGATGACCCAAAAAAAAAAGGAAAGGCAGAGTAATTTTGAGGAAGTGACATATACTTTGTGTTTTCTCTAGGGGGAAGCCGATTGTTCAAGACAGCATCCAAGCACCACCATGGGAAGTCCTTATCATCCTCAGCTCCAGTAAACTCAGTTATCTTTTTTCTCCATGGACCACCCTGAGAACCTTCTGTAATGATGGAAGGAGGGGAGATAGAAGCAAACTCGAAAGAAGGATACACTGGATCATTATCAGCATTACTATCTTCAGCTTTGGGCAGGCTAACATTTTTCATTGCATCTTTAATAGACGAAGAATCTCCATTGGTGGGAGGTTGTGATTTCGGTCTCTGTTTTCTTTTGGCCAACCAATGAGCCAGCAGACCTTTCAGGGTCTCACGAGCTAGATTAATCTACAAAACACATAAGCAAAGAAAGAAGCATTTTCAACTTTGATTAGCTACGAGCAAACATATTTTCAAGACATTCGATTATATGATAATGATAGACGCATGGAGAAAGACAAAAAAGTTTCCAGTTTCTAAGAACTTGGAATAGAAAAAGAAACGCTTGCATTTTTAAAACATTTAACTCCAGTTCTTTGAAAAATTTTAAAAAAAAAAAGATTGAAAGGAGGGGATTACGATGGACATAGTCACATAGGCCAATAAGTAATATACACTATATTTATCTATTACAATGGCCAGAGGCCCATTAAGGCCGACAATTAAATGTAACATATAACAAACAAGGTCAAATCCCTGACTAGCTTCGAAGAAGGTTTGTAGGGAGTTCAGCCATCCTTACCTTATCATCTTCAGGTCTACCAGTAACTTTAAGGTCCATTGAGTACATCTCAGCAGAGAAACATTGCGGTGTCTCCAAATGTACAGACAAGCATCCAAGTCTAGTATCCACAGTAAACCATGACGGGATGCTAACCTGACAAAGCAGAATACATCACAGAGGCAATCATATCTGCTTGTCTCATTTTGAGAAATGAAACAAGAAACCATAAAAAATGAACCAAAAGGCTTATTACCATCTCAAACAGTTTTTCTTTCTTCTCCTCAAATGAAATCTGCAAACATGGAAATGGAAAATAGTTATTTAACTTGGTGATTGCTTCATACAAAAATTAGAGATGGAGGTCCAATCATGAACTTTCAGAATAATGCAAGCAGAAACATGTAAAATAAAAAAAAATAGTAGTAAAACGGCACAAGAACTCAAATTTCCAAACAGACCTTCCCGTAGTCCTCCACCACGACACCCCTGGTTATCTCCCATAGTTTCACTGAGCCAGCAGCATCCTGCCAAAGCAAAAGCAGACTAATATAATATCATCGATCCAATTCATGCATTTAGCTTAATGATGGTCAGACCACTGCATTAGATATTTCTACTTCACCTTAGTTAAGATTTGCCTTTTATTATTCAAAATCTCATGTTGCACAATTGCTGGAGTTCCTGGAATGGTAAGTGATGGCAGCTTGTAGACGGGGAGCTGCAAATAAGCCAAATCAACTAAATTGGTTTGAGAAAACCTACGCAGAAAAAGCAATTCATATTGTATTCTTTTTTCTTACAGGACTCGATCCTTCCAGTGACACCCTTGCCCTGTTAAAAGACAAATTCCCAGCCAAGAAAGAGCCACCTCGCTGAAAGACCTTCTGGGGGCTTTGTCCTTCAGCAGGCCATCTATCAACAGAAGAGTCCGTTGTAGCAACCCAAATACTATTATCTTGCAAAGCCAAACGCTGAATTGGGTGTTCCTTAGTGCACAGTAAAACGCTCTCTCTTTTCGCCAAGTCTGTCAAGTACAACTGAGGAAAACATAACACGTCACGCAAGCTGCTGAAAAGACGTTACACACAGGAGTGCAAGCTCAGAAAGGTTTGTTGGTTGGCTACTCACACTTTGGTCTCTTCCACCGCTGTAAACATGACTAAACGATGGGTTGCATGCAAGGGCCCAAACAGAATCGGTATGGACAGCATAAGTGTGCAGACATCGCTGCTGACCAAGATCCCAGAGTCTAAAAAATAATCCATAGCCAGTTAGAACCAAAACCATCACTATAACTTCAGTTGCTTGGTTTATTCTCATGTCACAATGAACAAAATAGAGAAAATCTACCTTATCATAGAATCAGATGACCCAGACAAGCAAAACCTGCAGTCGTAAAATAAGAAACATAGTAACACTCGTCGGTCAGATAATAGAACGTTTACCACAGAAGGAGAAAAGCTCAACATTGCACGAATGAATAATCCAAGAAACTTACCTGCCAGTCGAGTCCAGAAGCAGTACTCTGACATTATCTGTATGTCCTCTCAATTTCATAGTCTTGGAACCTGTTCTCGGGTCCCAGACACGTAAAACCTGCAAGAAATAGTAAAAGTTCACGGAATAGCTTTCACAAAACATAAGCCCCCTAATACAGTTACAGTGCTCTCAATGAAGAGAATTGTTGCTTTTTTCTATATCTTTGAAAAACCTAAGTTGTATGAATACCTTCTCTGTTCCACCAGAGACAAGAATTGTTCCAGCATCATTCATCGTCAAAGCATAGACAGACTCCTTGTGGCCTTTGGCAGCTGTTGGTGTATAACCCTGGGATGGAGATGACTGCACAGAAATATTGTTGCTTGAACCAATAGTCCGCAAGCTCGTAACTGGTAAAGAGTTCCCGGAACCATTGACGCCACTTGGAGAACTATCTTCTGATACGTCATTAGATTTTGTAACAGGTGACAAAGCAGCTTCAATATCCCATATAAAAACCTCCCCACCAAGGCCACCAGATGCAACTACATTGTTCTAAAAACGTGAAACTAGGATAGGATCAGAAACCGACCATGAAAATGAAGCTACCGTGCAAAATTTCTCATTGTGCAATTAAAAAACATACATGAAAAGGGAAGAAGAAAAAGGATGGGATCATAAATTACATTTTTTGCCGCAACTGCAAGGCAAGTAACATAGTCAGAGTGCTGACGCAGAGTCCTCTTACAAACCCCATCTGACAAGCCATCCCATGTCTAGTGTCTCGCAGGAAAATTATGTCGCATTAAGTAACCAATAGATGGTGTGGTATGCAGTAACAACCAGGACAAAAAAAATCTGGGCCATAAATGTTTAGAGGCCATAATAAAGTCGCAAACCTTGACGGTAGTGTCTGATGAACAAGAAACAAGAGTGCTTTCGCCAATCAAAGCAGCATCATTTACCTAGAAAGTAGAAAATCAGCAGCAGCTTTCAATAGTATCACGGGTAGGATAGCTCAAAACTCAACAATAACATTTCCTTTAACAATGACCTAAAAAAAAACATTTGATAGTAACTAAAGAGTATTAATCAAAATAACATTGTGCCCTGCTCCCCAAACTCTCAGAAGGGCACAACAATCTATCCAACCAGACATCACGAAACAGAATCCAGGCTTACTAATCCCCAAGTGAAATCAACAAGCAGTAGAAGAAATTTATATACCCAATCAACGTGAGATTCAAATGTAGCTGAGCAGAAGGCAGCATCCTCTTCAAATGCCCATCTCTTGAGCGTACCATCGCGGCTTCCAGTGAAGAGGTAGCTTTTGTCACTGGGAACAGAAGGCTTTAATACAGCCAAACAATTTATGCCAGCACAATGCTGTAGTATGCGCATTCCAGAGAGAGAACAATCAGGATTAAGTTGCAGAGCAGATATAACTTGAATCTACTCCTATGTCTAGCAGAATATGATCTATGGATGAACTAGATAACAGATAAATCACATGAAAGGGTAAAAATTTCGAAGGTAGCAATTCGTATGGATGTAAAACAACCTGACCTTTGAGTCATTGGCATCATTTAACACATATGTAAGCTTCTTCTCTTTGCGAGAACGAACAGAACCGCCGTTGCTCCCGGCACTTCCAACCCGGTGCATCTCAAAACACCCTGAAAGAAAAACCGGCAAGTAAACAAACCAGCAAGCGAGAAACTAATAGACTCCTCTCAGAGTAGGCTGATTCTTATATAACACTGTTGACCTGGGTTTATCATTCCCATCATCCAAAACCAAACAAGACAAACTTCATCATCGGTCAGACAAAAGCTGATTGACTGTCTGTCTGGAACGGAAAGGAGCAATTAAGCCCATGGATTAAGAGTTGTAATTTCCAAAATCCCTCCTTTCTATTTGTTCGTTAAGGGAAAAGGTCGGCTACAGGACATATGAATCGTGGGCAACGAATGTTTTGGTCAAAGGTTATCAATTTCAAGCGCCAATCTTGAATTCGGTAAGCAAGAGACAGTTTACAACATCACTGGACAAACTCTAGACAACCTCTTTCGATCCATAAACAAGAGAACCGAACAGAACTAAACAGTTTCCCTACCCATCGAAAATCTCCGCGAATAATTCGAAACTACTCGCCCCCCAATAAAAAATCCAACAAGAAAAACCCATAAATAGAACAAAAGGCAGCAATTGGAACAAACCAATAACCTAGAAATGCAACGAAACAAAAACAAAACCGTAAAGGAGATGATAATCTCGACACCTTCTGTCTGCACTTCAGATGTGATCGACGACTAGAAGATTCAGCAATCAAAACACACTCATCGGAGGCCCAAAACCCTAAAATCGATCGTCCGTATTGTTGAGATTTGGGAATCCGACTGATCTGAAGAAATTGAGCGGAGGAGATAATCACAAAAGTCAAAAACGAAAAAGCGAGTCTTTTTTTTTTCTTTGCTGGGGGTAATGGGCGCTTGGACGAAGAAGCGAAGATCTTTAGGAACACAGAATTTAGACGGAAAATTCAATTTCTCGACCAGGTAGTATTGAGCTTTTAACACCCTTCATCAAAAGCCATAATAAATAAATAAGAGAGTAATTTTACAAGGATAATAATATACATTTTTAAAAAATTACAAATGACTCTATATTACAAATAATGTACAAATTTTTATTATAATTTTTTATTAAAAAATGACTATATATTGGACCATATGTATTTACATCTTCACATCCATAATAAATGTCGGAGTGATAATATTTCCGAGATTACTTAATCAAATATATAAGACTTTGCAAATAAAAAATAATAATATACATTTTAAAAATTATTTATACTCCCTCCGTTTCTAAAAGAATGTCGTTTTAGATTTTTTTATAATTATTAAGAAAATATATAAAAATCATATATATTTCTATTAAATCTCATTTTAATTAATATTTTATTGAAAGTTGAATATTTTAATTGAGGATAAAATTGTAAGTGTTTTTAAAAAATCACTTATAAAATTTAAAATGATATCTAATTAGCAATAAAAAAAATATTTTGTTATACAATAAATATTTAGAAATGGAAGGAGTAATATATATAGTGTTTTTCTAAATAAAATATAGCTCGGGAAAAAAAAATACAATGTCAATAATTACGCCTTGGAAAAAGGTTTATATTTATCACTTGAATCATCCCAATTTAGTCAAATTTAGAATCGATGTCTCAAATTCCCGGGTGTGACCTTGAGACTGTCCATTATTTGCAATAACATTAGATTGTATATAATATAATGTTTGTTGTCGTCTTCTTCTTCAATAAACTATGAAAACAATGGTAAAAGGGAAAAATAGAATTTTTTTTGTATTTTTTTTAATGGCACAAAGCTTTGGGTCGAACACCGTACAGAACAGATAAACCAAACAAAATCGATCTGTTCAAAGTGTTTTACTTAAACCCCCGGTTTTATTAATGTACAATTTAACAAACTGCAAAAAAGAATTCAAGTTGTTTCATTTAGAAGGAAAACATAATACATTGTATTATTACAGTTTATTATATATTTGTATTTTAATTTAGATTTGTTTAAAATATTTATTTATGTATAGATTCTAATATAATATTTCGTATCCTCGAAATTAAACTTTGGTTTTATTATATTTGATGGAATTAAGGGTTTGTAGTTCACTTACGGATAGGGGTGTCAAGGGAGCCACTTCGGATCGTTTGTGGCTTGGCTCGTTTGGTTCGGATCGTTTTGGATTCAGTTCGTTAGCTCGTTTTCTAACGAACCAGAAAAACATCGCCTCAAATCGCTCGCCAGTTTTTCGATCTGAACGAACGACTCATTGAGCCAGATATATATAATATTTTTTATTTATATTTATTCTAAATTTAGCTATAAATTTAAATAAATACATAAAAAAATTAATAAAATTCCAATATCATTTAATATTTTCAATTATTACCATCATAATAATAATTAGGATATTTATAATATCATATGAATGATATGAAAAAAAGAAATATAAAAATATATTCAAGGTATATAAATTTAATTTATTTAAAAAAAGTCAGCTCGTTGAACAGTTCGCCAACTCGTCGAGTGAGATTCATTGAACACGTGTTCAATGAGTCTGGTGCTCATTAGACTTGTTTTTTAATGAGATGAAAAAATCACGGCTCATATCGCTCGTTTTCTAGCGAGCCACGAACCAATTCGTAAGACAGACTCGTTTTGACACCCTACTTATTTATGTGTTGGTCAGATTTCAATTTGTTTTTTTATATATAATTCTTTGTGGAGTACGTTTATGATCTTTTATATATATATATATATATATATATATATAATCCCTTATAAAACAAAATATTTACGAGCAATCCATGTTTAAATTTTTGACGGGTTTCATGATAAAAAGATGATCTTTTATCATCGTCTATATATATTAGCAAGTTGGATTACATGTATTATTTTAAAAATTAAAAAAAAAAATGTTGTCGATCTCATTGGATTACGTGTCTCCCCAGCCCACAAGATATCAATTTTACCATTTTGCCCTTTCCAGCACCCCGCCCGCTCCTCTCCCACTAGCCAAACAAGAGAGAAAAAAAAACGCCAACTTTTGGCTTGGAACAGTTGACGCCATAGCTGGACCTACCATGAACGAGATTCTTTCGGATTTTTTTTTTTAATAATGTCTGCTCCGATGATGCTCAGAGAGAGAGAGAGAGAGAGTTTCATTTTCAGCCTTCAAATCTGAACACAGGAACAGCAAACGGCAACAAGATTGTTCAATCATTGACAAACACTGCTCCAACTTTCTATAAACCCTTTTTTTTGTGTTCATTTGCTCAAAATCAAACTAGGGTTTTCTCGGATTTTGCTCCTTTCCCTCGCTTTTTTCTGAATCTCCAGCTTGTTTCTCACTCGCTCGATCTAATGCCTGTGAGAAAAATCTTGGTTTTTCTTTATATTTCCATGTGTACATCCATACATAAACATAGATTATCTCATGTCTATGCTTGAATCTATTCTTGCTACTGTAGTTGAATGATTCTTGGGACTCTTCAAAGTTTGAATTTTTTTCCCCTTTTCTGGAATTCTTCTGGGCTAAAGTGAGTTTGCTTCGTTTTCACTTCTCTCTGCTTCTCCCTTCTTTAAATTTGTTCCTTTTGTGAGGGTTTTCTTGATTCTGGTTATTATTATTTTTAATTAAAAAAAAAAGAGCTTTTCTTTTATCGGGAACTTCCAACAGGCAATTATCTACTCGAGTTAAAAGACAGATCAAGTTGTCTTCTTGTTCCAAGCTCTGCAACTAATTGTAATAATTATAATTTATTGTTCTTTTTCTTTGTTTCTAACTACCACCTATTGGCTGATAAGTTGTCTTCCATTCCACTTCCACTTCTCCTAGGCGTTTGTTTTCTTGTCTGAAATCTGAATCTCGTTCAGGTCAAGAAACCCAACATTTTCCCTGAAAAAAGGTTTATATTTTCTCAGCTGAGAGAAAATGTTTATTTCACCTGAACCAGAAGGGATTTCGATGGCGGAATCTCCGGCCGGTTCATCGTCTTTTTCCGAATCAATTGAATCTTCTCCACTACCGGTTCCCATGGTTTATACCGATGTAAACATCGTTCCTGAGTATCAGAAAAATGAGCTTGAGAAGTCAATATCAAATCTTGAAGGTATTTCCTGCCGTGTTTCTACGTGAAATTTGTTTTTCGTTTCATCACAATATTTGTTTATAGCAAATGCCATATGATTCTTGGCATGCCTAACCTCTCGGATCAAAAGGTTCCAAGGTTGACTCTCAGCTTGATTTACTAAAAAAAACAGTAGCATTGGGCAAGTTTGCTCATTTGAATCGGGTTGGATTTTTACAGAGGAAGTTGCGGAGCTGAAGTCGAAGCTAAGGTCCTTGGATGGGAAGAGGAGGGAAGTTCTGAATAAGATAATAGACATTAAAGGTTGCAGCTTTACCGGGTTGTTCTTCTCTTCTTTTTTTTTCTTCTTTTTTTTGAAAGGGGATGGTTAACTCGAGGATTGGCCTCAATTGGCAGGAAGTATAAGGGTGTTTTGTAGAGTTAGGCCATATCTCTTGACAGGAAGGAGACCGATCCGGGAACCCGTTTCAGTTGGATCGGAGAATATCGTTGTTAGATCTGGAGGGTCTCAGAAGGAATTCGGGTTTGATAAGGTCTTTCCTCAATCTGCAAGTCAAGGTTAGTTTGCTGTTACTCTATTGTATTGCTCCTGTTATTTGGTATCTCTGGTTTTCATTGCATTCCAGTTCTGATACATGAGGCCTTACTCTGTTTTTTTAAAACTCTGTAGAAGACGTCTTCACCGATGTAAAACCCATTGTTAGATCGGCCCTTGATGGTCATAATGTATGTGTCTTGGCCTATGGTCAAACTGGGACAGGCAAGACGTTCACCATGGTTAGTGATCTTTGGCACTCAATCTTTAGATTATGTTAAAGGTTTGGTCGGTGATTTTATCTTGCAAGTGATAGAGGAGAATGTTTCTATTCAGGATGGTACAATCGAGCAGCCGGGTGTTGTTCCTCGAGCTCTTAAGGAGCTCTTTAACCAAGCATCAATGGGTCATACACATTCCATGACATTTACCATGAGCATGTTGGAAATATACATGGGTAACCTGAAAGATCTCTTGTCCTCGAGACAGCCTTTGAGGTCTTATGAAGCATCATCTAAATGGTAATCGGCTTCCTCAATCGAATTCTTGGATCTAAAACCAAAGAATAAAGCATGTCTAAATTCTTCTGCCAAACTTTTCTTACAGCAATCTCAACATTCAATTAGACTCGAAAGGATCTGTTGAAATCGAGGGTCTAACAGAGGTGGAAATACCAGATTTCACAAAGGCGAGATGGTGGTACAGTAAGGGGAGACGGTTGAGATCAACGTCGTGGACAAATGTGAATGATGCTTCCAGCAGATCCCACTGGTAGGTTCTCGATCATCGCAATCCATCAATTTGACTCATTCTCACTGGTTTTTCTATTCAGCTTCTCTATAGAGTTTCTTAATAATTTTGGTAATTCAGCTTGTGTAGTCACTCTTATCGATTTAGTTTATCTATAGCTTAACAAGGATCACGATCTTTCGTCGGATGGATGATGATGCTGTTGGATCGAAAACTGAAGTTAGCAAGTTTTGGATGATAGATCTCGGAGGAAGTGAGAGGTTACTGAAAACAGGGGCCACAGGACAAACTATGGATGAAGGAAGGGCCATTAACCTCTCGCTTTCCGCTCTTGGAGATGTTATTGCAGCTTTAAGGAGAAAGAAGGGTCATGTTCCTTACAGGTAAGTTCTTTGGTTATGGCTTCCTCCTTACACTTAGTGCTTTGGTTTATGCTGAGTTCATCTTTTCCTTTTTCCCCTTTCACATGGTTGCAGAAACAGCAAGCTAACTCAAATCCTCAGAGATTCCCTTGGTAGAGCATCTGATTTTTGTACTCTTTTATCTTCTTTTCCCCATGTTCTTGCTTACAGATTATAATTCAGCTATTCAAGTCAAGTGAGAACAAAATATTTGAACTTTTACCATACAACTGATGCTATCTAAGTTTTCAGTCTGTTTTCAGTTTAATGATACCGAATTTGATTCTTTTAGGCACTGGTTCGAAGGTTCTGATGCTTGTGCACATAAGTCCTTGTGAAGAAGACTTTGCAGAAACAATTTGCTCCCTGAGCTTTACAAAACGTGCAAGAGCTGTGGAGTATAACAGAGAATCCACGCCGGTGAGAATGCATACAGACTCAAGAATATGCATATATATATAGAGAGAGAAGTCAATATATTGCTTGAGTATGTATGTGTATATGTTGCAGAGTTTGCTGAAGTTCTAGATGTACATTTTGTAGGAACTTCGGAAGCTGAAAGAGAAAAGAATATCGGAACTCGAAGAAGACATGCG
The DNA here is from genome assembly GCF_000463585.1 of Tarenaya hassleriana. Classification (NCBI taxonomy): domain Eukaryota; kingdom Viridiplantae; phylum Streptophyta; class Magnoliopsida; order Brassicales; family Cleomaceae; genus Tarenaya; species Tarenaya hassleriana. The sequence goes on along the minus strand of NW_010966177.1, from coordinate 1,376,879 downwards.
AGAAACTGAAGAAGAATGCAAGAAAATAGAAGCTCGGTTGCAGGAGGCAGAGCATCTACTGCGTAAAAACAATAAACTATTCTCAATCACTTACGATAAATCTCAAGAAAATGGGGAAAAATGCGATCTCTCACCTTCAGATGATCTGAAAGACGTTAGACCGACACCGAAATCATCTGATAAACCAGTAAAAGTGAAAAAGACTTCTGGGCTTGTTCCTCGGTTCATGAATTCTACAGTGGCAAGCCGCCAGAGGCAAACAACCTCGGAGAAGGAAATCAATGGAAAGGCTTGGAGCTTGAGATCAGTGGCTAAAACCTCGGTACAGTTCTCGACCTCTCACTCCCTTAACCTCTATGACTCTCGTTCAAGAGCTATCCTCAAAAGATCAGAGACAAAACCGCTTAAAGCTGCTGTAGCCAACATTCAAACACCAGAAACCCCGAAAGCTAATGTTAAAGAAACCTCTTTGCCAAGAAGCAAGATGGTAACTTCATCAGATCCAAATGTCAGAGTCATCCTTTGTCGTCACAGAAGAAGAATGTCGAATCTGATCTGATCTGATCTGATCATTTTTTTTTCTCCCGGGCTTTCTTTCTTGTCTTGTTATAGTGAGTTTTTGAGGGGTCAAGGATCATTTTTCTTGTGGTTCTTGCAGTTCTGGTTTTAAAAGAACGACCCTCAATTATTTTTTTTTGCATATGTGAGAGCTTCTCTTGGGTTTGTTTTCGTCTGTTTTGCAATGTCTAAATATGCAGATGCTCTTCTTTTGTGTTCTTGATTTGCTTTTCACCATGGGTTTGTGGCTGTAACTAGACTAGATCTTCTTCTGTAACATACTGGATTTATCATTCAATGAAAGGGATTTCTTTTATCTTACATGGTATATGCATATGTATGTGTATGTATATGTATATGTATATATATTAAACGTATTCTGAAACAAACATACCCATGTAATTACGATGGTAGGAAAAACTCCTGTCTGAAAACTCATCACAGTCTCATTACTCTTATATTGGGGTGCATACTGACTTTTAGAATGGTTGGGGTAAAATATTGATAAGATGGAAAATATTGGGGTGTCAAATGAAAAACGTCATTGTGTAATTTCCCCAACAATTTCAGTCCATTTTCCAGTTCATTTAAATCTGAGCACAAAAATTTTAAAAGGATATAACTTGGATTTGGATTTAGATTTTAATTAAACTTGTTAAAGTAAATACACTGTAACAGGACATGTGTGAATGTGTACCATCCAAAACGCGTGAAATCACAGAGGCCAAACTCTGAAGCTCGAGACTTTGTCCATCTATGGCGCTTCTGTCGTCTTCTTCGTCGTCTCTGGGTATGCAGAAGGGGATTTTTGTCTCTGTACCGGTTCTCGTTCTCTCTGTCTCGTTTGCGGCGGCGATCTTCTTCTTCCTTTTGTCTTCTCTCTCGTCGTGCTCGTGTCCCGCATCTCTCTCCTCCCAGAACGGCGCCATTATCTCGAACGGCGGCGGAGATTTGAGGAGCGGCTTTACGAGATTGGACGAGAGGATATCGACGACGGAAGAGGATATAGAGTGGGTTAAGGATCTGATCAGATCGAACGGTCTGCATATGCGGGACAATGTGCTGCGGAAAGGGATCAATCCTCGCACCAGGGCCCAGCAACTTGAAGATCTGAGGAAGTAATCATCTCTCTCTCTCCCCCTCTCCCTCCCCCTCGTTGTGGGTGAAGCTGCTTGCGTGCGTTTGGTATCAAACATGGCAGAATCGAGTTGCTTAGCTATTGGGAATTTGAATATCTGAAAGAAGAGCTTGAAATTCTGTTTGATGATAGCTTTTAATCTTACTTATTGTAGTTTGGAAACGTAAAACAAGTTTATGGGTATGGATTCAGTAGTTTTAGCTATATGATTCAAAAGTGGAAATGATTTCACTTGTTGAATTCTGATCTAGGAGTTCATGGTGTAGTGTTCATAGCTATTTTCATCTTGAGGAGTGTAGAATAATCTGAGATTTGGGAATAAAATATTGGGGGGAATCTAATTACAGGAAAGAAAGAAACAAAAAAAAAAAAGCAAAGCTTTAGAGTGTTTAACTCGAGATTTAGCTGTCTATGTTGTGCTATGGAGTGGGTTTCCTTTAGGTGCCGAATCTCTGATGACATATTCGTGAAATTAAGAATGTTCTTTCTGGTCATCGCCATCTTTGAACAGCTCATATCTTGCTCATCCGCATCTGAAGCAACTGCGAAATTACATTCTCTGCATACATGTCATTCCGATATGTTCATTTTTGTTCTTCCCTTTGACGGATTGTTCTGTTTCTAGTTTGAATGGTGATAAAGTTACTTCTTTTTTATTTTTCTTACTTATCAGTTACAAGGGTATATCTCACTACGAAGGAGAAGAAGCAAACAACCACACAGCTCTTCCATGCCCGGGTGAGTTGCTCGTCGAGGAACACCATAGCAACTATGGAGAACCCTGGGCTGGAGGGCGTGACGTATTTGAGTTCCTTGCTGAATCCGCCCACCTCAAACCCGACTTCCGTGTCCTGGAAATCGGATGTGGCACCCTTCGTGTCGGTCAGCATTTCATCCGCTATCTCGATCCCGGGCATTTCCATTGCCTCGAAAAGGACGAGCTTTCTCTAATGGCTGCCTTGAGGTATGAGCTTCCTTCTCAAGGTCTCCTTCATAAACGGCCTCTTATAGTGAGAGGTGATGATATGGAATTCAGCAAGTTCGGTTCAGATGTCGTATACGATTTGATATACGCTAGTGCAGTTTTCCTCCACATGCCCGATAAACTCGTTTGGTCCGGGCTCGAAAGGCTAGTAGATAAGTTGAAGCCCGACGACGGGAGAATCTTCGTGTCGCATAATATAAAATTCTGTTCGAGGTTAGGAGGCGATGAATGCACAAAGAGACTAGCTAGTTTAGGGCTCGAGTATATCGGGAAGCAAACGCATGACAGCTTGTTGTTTAACCACTACGAGATTTGGTTCGGGTTTAGGCGTATCAAAGCATAAGCTGTTGCAGAGATTTCAAGTCCGTTTGATTCCTTGCTCTCTCACGAACTCAGCGGTATGGTCACCATGGTTGGTTGCTCTTTCGGTGTACTGTTCCTCCTGCACGACATGTTCAGATTAATGTTTCTTTCTCTTACAGAGAATCACAGGGGAACGAGCATCAGCAAGTAGCAAAGTGTTTGTATCACCTCCTTCTGTGATGATGATGATGATCGATATTCATGTATTAACATTAGCCCATGATTTGAAATGGCAGTTTTAATTTGTTCATATATTTTCTTTTGCACCTGTTTAGTTAAAACAATATTCTTAATGATGAGCTTCTCTTTGTTTTGTTATCTTCAGATAGGTTTGGTTTTTTCCCATAATTCAGGATTTGTGCCTTCAAAAAAAAAAAACAATTCGGATTGAACATAAAACAAATGAGTAGCCAAATTTTATCCCACTCTCACTTAATTAAGGAAGAAAGGAACAAATATTTTCATATCCTTAACCACCAATGATTTTGATTATTCTATTCATCATGTCGACCAAAATTCATCTCTCCAGGATGCTGGAAGCTTCCTGTCTGAATGGTCAAAGGCTGGCATAATCATCAAAAGGAAGCGAAATTCTTAGAGAAGATGGACGGTGTTTGACTTTGAGCATCAAAATCCGCCATTGCTGATTATCCATGGAGCTCTGAATCATCAGCCGACCCTCAATCTTTCAATCCTTCCCGCAGCATCTTCAGAAAAGAAAGCAAATAAATCGTCTGAGTGATAAGGGAAGACAAGCTATGCAAGTAAAAGACTACCCTTTGATCCATATTCCAAATTAATTTCGATACATTACTATGATTCAGTACGAGTCTTCCACTTCATCAGACGGTGTTAAGAGGAACAAGAACAAGATGTTGCATTTAGATGCAGCTTACACGACCATGGCGTTATATACCTTTTATATCTCTTCTTGGAACCGCAGGGACAAAGAGCATTGCGGCTTATCTGCCCGCTTTTGGCCAGATTAGATCTCGCCACATCCAACGGTGTTGAGCCCATCACCTTTTGCAACTACAAGATACCAGAAAGACAATAATGGATCAAACTAGCTAACAAATCATAAGAAGGACACGATCCAGCCAAAACCTCAACCCAGTGCAGATTCTCCAGGTCTTCAGAAACAGAAAATGTCAGATCAAATGAGCTATATGCCGTCCAGACATAATCTCATAAGCTCTACTCAATTGTTTCTAAGCCTGAAGTTAGCATATATCAGAATAATACCTCGCCGATATTCTTTGGTAAAGGTTTCCCTTGTTCTTTTAACTCGGTCATCTTCTTGTTAGCTTGCCTGGCCCAGGTGAACTTGGAAAGTGCATTCTCCACATCTGCTACCGTACAATTACACTGCTTAGCCGCTTCTTGCTTCTGACCCGTTTGGAGATTCTACAGATCAAGAAACCTACCGCCTGAGTCAAGAAATTCACCAGCCATACACATAACCAGATCACATACTTATTTTTCTTTACAGGACGCACATACACATATTACTTATATATTATGGAACAAGCAAGGGATTTGTAATCGGTAAAACTATCAAAGATCCAATAACTTGATGTACAAATACAAGAAACAAGACTTGAGAGTGGCATCAGTATGTGAAAAACCAACCTCTCCTGTAGTATCAAGACCTCCGAGGTAACGGATTATGGCTTCTTGTTTCTCGAATGCATCTGCAAATGTGGCCTCGCTGCTCCGACCCACTATGTACTGCTTGAATTTCCCCAACCTTCTAGCGTTCTTTAACTCGTCCGCGAACCCTGAAACCATTAGTTTCAGTAAAAGAGAAGAGTATCAGAAGTTCCATTTCTCTGGTGAATCATGTATACACACACATACGTGTTTGGGTGTTTTCACTTGCCATTGCGTCTGACAATCTACGTTAAACACATACACCGATAACACATCAATCTATACGTACACCACTTTGTATATGCGCGCGTACACACACAACATGTTTATATATGTCCACGTTTCCATTTTCCGGCAAAATTGTCTCATTTTGGCACTGAAACGAAGGAATTTCCCATAAAAGGGCATTGTTTTAGAGAAATTGATGAACCGAGACTTACGAAGAAGAGTGAACGATTCGGCGGTTAGATTGGACTCTTCCAAAGGAGTATCCTTTTTTCCGGTGAAGACACCTTTAATCGAGTCCATCCATCCACGAAGAGGCGTCGTGGTGGCGATAGAGCGGTGCTGGGACGGAGCGATTCGACCGCCGGCGAACCGAGTGGCGGGGGAGCCCGACGAACAAGCAGAAGAAGAGGAAGAAACCGGGCCAGATTTTAGCCTGAGAATGTTCTTCAGAACTCTGGAAGAAGACGACGACATTTTCCACAAGCTCGCAGATTTCGAAGGTGAGTTTGGACAGAATAAGGTTCCGTACACTAGGGTTTTTGGTGCAGAAGATGGGCTGATGATGGTGATCCTGGTGCGCCAAAACGCAGCGTTTTGGAAGATACCGTTTGAAACGCAACAGGCGATGGCGTTTTGGAACGCGTCCTTTCGTGCCATGCCATCTGGCGACTGGCACGATCATGATTTATTTTTAATAAAGCGGATTTTACACACTAATAATAAACAATTAAAGATTAAATATTTATACGTCTTTCTTTTTCAAAGTCAATTTTTATGAAAGAAAGTCATAAATTAATGATCACAATACGGCAAATGATCAAGCTATGCTGCGCCCGCCGGCGAACCGAGTGGCGGAGAAGCCGAACGAACAAGCAGAAGAAGAGGAAGAAACCGGGCCAGATTTTAGCCTGAGAATGTTCTTCAGAACTCTGGAAGAAGACGACGACATTTTCCACAAGCTCGCAGATTTCGAAGGTGAGTTTGGACAGAATAAGGTTCCGTACACTAGGGTTTTTGGTGCAGAAGATGGGCTGATGATGGTGATCCTGGTGCGCCAAAACGCAGCGTTTTGGAAGATACCGTTTGAAACGCAACAGGCGATGGCGTTTTGGAACGCGTCCTTTCGTGCCATGCCATCTGGCGACTGGCACGATCATGATTTATTTTTAATAAAGCGGATTTTACACACTAATAATAAACAATTAAAGATTAAATATTTATACGTCTTTCTTTTTCAAAGTCAATTTTTATGAAAGAAAGTCATAAATTAATGATCACAATACGGCAAATGATCAAGCTATGCGGTCCAATACGTCACGGTACTATTATATTATATATTATCGAACCAATTAAAAAGGCATAAATATTTGCATTAACCACTTGAACTCTCTCTTCTCTAAAGTCAAACGCATAACAATAACAATCAATGGAGAAAAATCTCTCTCTCCGACCGTTCGAACTGGGGGACGTAAAAGAGTTATTGAAATGGGCGGGGGACGAACGAGTGACGAGGTACCTCCAGTGGCCGAGACTGACGACAGAGGAAGAGGCCTTTGCGTTCGTAAGGGACGTGTGTCTGCCTCACCCCTGGCGTCGATCCATCTGCCTCCGCGACCGTTCCATCGGTTTCGTCTCGGTCTTTCCTGAATCCGCCGAGAACAAGTAGGCGCTTTCAAACGTTCTAAAATTTTCGAATTTTGAATATTCAGATTCGAATATCCTTGGATCTAACCTAGATTTATCTAGTTTAATGTCTGAGATATCTTCAGATATAATTATAAAATATATTTTATATTTTAAATTTTACAAGATTACCTATATTTACTTTTTTATATTACTGAATTGTCCTTGATTTTTTCTTTAGAAAAAAATATCATTCTTTATATTTATTAAAAATTATTAGAATTACTCTTCATTTGTTTAACAAAATTTAGATTCATGAAAAAAATTAATATTTAAATTTTCTTTTGGAAATCTATGAGTCGATTCTTTAAGATAAGAAACGTTTATATATCGATTTATATATCTTTTTTTTAAATACAATATCAATAATGTTGTATAATGATCATACATTCTATATTTTCTGTTTGTTTTCTGCATCTTAGATTTAGATTTGCGTTTTAAATAAGTTCTCGATCTCAAATCTCGAATCTAAATTCATGATCATGGATACACACATTGTAATTTACATCCGAATATTCCGATTTTCCGCAGTTTCAAAGCGTATTTCGGATATGGATTGTCATATGAACATTGGGGTAAAGGAATAGCAACAAGAGCTGTGGAAATGGCAGTGTCCGAAGTCCTCAAGGACTTGCCTCATCTGCTTAGGCTTCAAGCCTTTGTACAAGTGGAGAACAAAGCCTCCCAAAGAATTCTTGAAAAGACTGGTTTTCAAAGAGAGGGTTTGCTCAGGAAGTACATTTCCCTCAAGGGTCAAATTCATGACGTGTTTGTTTATAGCCTCTTGCCCTCTGACCTTCCTCTTGTATATTCCTCAAATGTTTCCACAATTAATTAGAGAGATACTGTAATCTATTCTATATTTGTATTTTATTTATTTGTTACCATATGACCTATGTTGTTTGAAATGTTGATAAAAAAGTATGAAGTTATAATAATTGGGTTTTTATTTTTGTATGAATTATTGAAATTATGATTGTCATTTTTGGAGAGCGGTTCTGAAATTTAAGTATCTTTAGTTTTTATTTTATAATGATTGATGAAATTCTTGTATTTGGACGTTTATGTAACTTTCCATTATATCCGGGCCATTTTCGTGATAAATATTGAATACCGGTGCAGAAAATCGAACAAAATTAAACACGTGACATACACGTGCCTAGAACACAACTCGCATCCGACTCCCTTTGCTCTGGAAGATCAAGATCTCACCTGCGATCTACATATCCTCTCTGTCGTCGTCCCCTGTTCGTCTCTATCGGAGCTACTGTCTACGATCTCGATGCTATCCTCTCCGATTCAGTTCTCTCTCCGGAGAATTTAGCAGTAGCTCGAAACCCTAGCACCGGGCTTCCTCTTGTTCTCCCTAAAGATTCAAGAAATGGCTTTAATGGCGGCGTTGGAGGCAGATCTTCGCGCCCTCTCGGCGGAGGCACGGCGGAGGTATCCATCCGTGAAGGATGGGGCGGAGCACGCAATCCTCAAGGTTAGTTTTTTTTTTGCCGAGTAATGTATTGTCCGTGCGTCGAATGGACTGTGAACACGGAGATTTGTGGGCATCTTTTCAAATTGGTGTGTTTGTTAGTTAGTATGCTTCAGGGTTCCTCATCAGAACGATGGTTAAATTCAGTTCGAGGGACCAAGTGGTCGTGTGAAGCTTAATGTATCGTTTTGGTTTTGTCCTTGACAATTGGTTGAGACTTGAGAGTAATGGTGGAGAAAAGGATCAATCTTGGTTTTGATCTATGTGTAAAGAGTGGTAAATTTACCGACACAGTGAAACTCTGGATTTGATCCGTGTGTTGCACGGTCATGTCAAAATTTTTAATTGGTGGGGCAAGAACGAAATTATCACTTTTGGTTGAGGAGGAACACTAGCTTGATATGAAACCATGGAAATCAAGGGAGGGCACAAATCCAGTATTTGGAGTAAGTTATCGAGAAAGAACTGGATTTGGTTAGATGATTTTTTTATTTATTGTAGTATAGTTACTAAGGACTTCTCATGTTGTGTAGAAAAGTATGCTGAACTTGCCTTAGGGTCAGTCACTAAGTTCTCTCCTTTCAAATAATTTTCGAGTTGTGTGAGAAATACATGAACATTGCTACTTGTATATTTCGACTACCATCTTGGTTAGGTAGTATTTCAAGTCAAAATCTGTGCATAATATAGCAAGCCAATTGAATTGTAAATGCCTTGCAGTGCAAGTTGAAGAATTTATGGTTAACACAAAGGATTGCCTGTGAATATCTGACATTAGATGTGCTGCTGTTACTTCGCAGCTTCGTTCATTGTCAAGTGCAAGTGAGCTTTCAAGCAATGATGACATTCTCCGGATCTTTCTAATGGCATGCGAAGTGAGGAATGTGAAGCTTAGTGTTATTGGACTTTCATGCTTGCAGAAGCTTATATCTCATGATGCAGTTGAACCATCATCACTGAAGGAGATCCTTTCTACTTTAAAAGATGTAAGTGGAAGTTTCTACTGAATATTTGTCTTGTACCTCTTCCAGATGAACTAGGGCTGCTCTCTATTTATTTGGCGATGCAATTTGTGCGGAACCATGTTGTGGCTTTATCTGAAACTGATGGCCCGTTCATCTTTCGTTTCTGCCTCCTTATCTTATATTTCCGCATTTTTAAACTTCAATTGTCATGTTATCTTGATAGAAACCTTCTGAAGGCTGAAAGTCTCTCTAAATAAATAATATCATTAAACAAGAAAGTGTACTTACTTTTCGGTTTCGTACGATGAAGGTCAAAATGTTTTACATTAGTTCTTGTTACTGAACCATCTAATGTGTTTTTCCTGGTTTGCAGCATGCTGAAATGGCAGAGGAGAATATTCAACTTAAGACTCTACAAACTATCCTAATAATATTTCAATCCCGTCTGCATCCTGAAACTGAGGTGATAAGGGTTCACTATCTTATTCTAGTTAGGAAGTTTCTAATGCTCAGC
>NW_010966177.1:1365971-1367299 GCF_000463585.1 Tarenaya hassleriana | reverse complement strand
CAGCAGGAAAACTTCTGGGAGACTGTTATAAATTGAACTCATCAATCAGGCGCAATTCTAGTCATTGGCGCAAAAGAAAATTAAAAAGTCTTGAGTATAAGAGAAATGCACATGCCAATAGTTGATATTGGGAGGCTTGTATTTTGAGCCCAACAAATTACAATGCTATACAAAGCTGTTTGTTGTTCATGCATGTGCAGCTTCTTCCTTTTTTTAGTTATGGTTTGTGCTACTCGTGAGGCTTTGGCCGTTTCCTTCATTTCAGGATAACATGGTTCTGGGACTAGGTATTTGTCTCAGGCTTCTTGATAACAATCGATCTTCTCCCAGTGTATACAAGTAATCCTAGTTCTACAAGCCTTACCTGCCTTATTTTTCCAGGATTTTGATCATCCAATGTCTTAAAAATGTTATTTTTTCCAGCACTGCTGCAGCTACCTTCAGGCAAGCAGTAGCATTGATTTTTGATCAAGTAGTTTCTTCTGAGTCTCTTCCTACCCGGAAATTTAGCTCTAGCAGTTACGCGGCAAGGAGTGGCTCAGTTTCTGGAGAGTTCAGTCAGAATATTAGTAATTCAGAGTATGTCAATCATCACGACTATCATACTCACCCTTTTTCTCATTTTCAAACACTGTTTATTTGTCATGTAAAAGCTTATGTATTCACATTTGACTTGAATATGGTTCGTAGGAGTTCCCCTCATCACATACGAATTGATTTCTGCTTTCCCTGATAAATAAAAGTGGAATAAGCTTTGACATTTTGAACTTTTGCTACCCTCAATTTCAAATGGGACCTTTGCCATTTGGAGCTTTAGGTATTTAAACACTAACACAAAAATTAAAGCAGACCATTGGAGAAGGATATTCTATGTGGTTCATTAGCAACGAGAGAGACCTTAAGCGAAACTGGAAAACTGGGTTTGCGGTTGCTTGAGGACCTAACAGCCTCAGCTGCAGGTGGATCTGTATGTGTTAGTCCAATTGGGTGGCTTCTGATTCTGCATTTGTATTCTGAGAAGACTTTGTTATTAAATTGACTTAATCAAGTTATTATTTTTACAGGCAGCCTGGTTGCATGTTGCTTTTCTTCCAAGAACCTTTGCCCTGGAACTAATTGAGTGAGCCAACATTGCCGTTTTGTTATGAGGTTGTGCATTGAAAGGCATTGACGAACATGTTTTAATTGCACGGCTTTTCGTTTTCCTATTGCAGGTTTGTTTTATCTAACTATATATCAGTTTTCAAGATATTAATTCCCTATGAACAGGTAATACTTGGGCTCTTCCAAACTGAAACATTGTTATATTTTATTAGTTCAGAAAGAGT
>NW_010966177.1:1360117-1365762 GCF_000463585.1 Tarenaya hassleriana | reverse complement strand
AAGAGTGTTAAATTTGTTTGCATATACGACAGGTTTTGCGTCACCAAATTTGTTCCCTTCTAATGACATCGCTTCGAACTAGTTCAGAGGTTTTCCCATTACCTTTTGTTTCCTTGTTCAGTTTCATGTGAACTAGGATAAATTTTGAATAAGCACTAAAGAAAATATAAATGCATGTTCGTATAGCTACTTATTTGAGTTTTTGCTCAGCTTGAGGGAGAAACAGTTGAGCCCTATTTTCGCCGGTTGGTCTTGCGGTCGGTTGCTCATGTTATTCGACTGTATAGTTCATCTCTCATTACAGAATGCGAGGTACACTATGCAAAACTTCATTTGTTTCTAACAAACACGAAATATATTTCTCCAGTTGACTGAGGCATCTGTGATTGTGCATCCGCTCGAATTTTTTGTGTAGGTGTTCCTAAGTATGCTGGTGAAAGCTACGTTTTTAGATTTGCCACTGTGGCATCGAATTCTTGTTCTTGAGATTCTAAGGGTAATCATTACACTCCTTAGTTCTTACTTGCACGTATACGTGTGAGTGCATGCATGCTAGTGCCTAGTGGTTGATTTTGTTTTAGATGTTCTGTTATTTAAATCATATTTCTGAAATTTCTGACAATTATGGTGTATCGAAATTAATTTAGGGTTTCTGTGTTGAGGCAAGAACACTGCAGATTCTTTTCCAGAACTTTGATATGTAAGGTTATCTACTTCCATTTGGTCTCTAAAGATTTACTCAGTGTTGCAAGTTGAACAAACTAATCTCCTCCTACCATTTTCCTTTTTACATTTTTTTGGCTTCATTGACTTTTAGAATAACTCAACATGATGTTTCTTCCAGTTAATTGATCATAGTATGCAGCCAAAATATGCCTAAATCTTTGGAGTTTTATTGTGCTTCTAACGATTTTCTTCATGTTTAATGACTTTTGATGTATAATCTCTTTTATTAGTTTTAAAATTCCTTCTCTGGTCAGTTGCTGATTCTTTGCCTTTCTAGGCATCCCAAGAACACAAATGTTGTGGAGGGCATTGTCAAAGCTCTTGCTCGAGTTGTTTCCAGTGTACAGGTAGACCTGTAATTAAGCTCACTAGTAACTTCTGTTCTTGTTTTGATTTGACCACAGGTGACTTTGAATATACATTTGGTGTGTGTGTTTTTTGTCAGGAAAATGCTTCTAAAGAAACTCACGAATTATAAGATGGTTGAATATGAGTTGATAATGGCATCTATTGACGGAAAGAAAAGGAAAATGACTTTATTCATGAGTTGATTTCCTAGAAATTTAGTTTCAGGAGACCAGTGAGGAAAGTCTAGCAGCTGTTGCAGGGATGTTCAGTAGCAAAGCTAAAGGTAATCATTTCTTTCTTTCTTTTTTCTTTTTGCATTGACGATTACTGATAACATCTTGGGGCTACAGAATTTTATTGATTTCTATTTCATTCTTAGTAAGATGTCCTATGTTGTTATTCTTTTTCTCAATCTTGTAGGAATCGAATGGATCCTTGATAATGATGCTTCCAGTGCTGCTGTTTTGGTTGCTAGTGAAGCTCATGCCATAACTCTGGCAATTGAAGGTTTACTTGGAGTTGTTTTTACAGTGGCTACTTTGACAGATGAAGCAGTGGACCTTGGGGAGGTCAATGAAGCAATTTTTCTTCTGTTATATCATATCAGATCTGTAATATTAGATTCTCTTTCTGCTTTTCATCTGCTTTGATTCTTATTTTGTATTCCTTTTCTTCACACCACCAGCTTGAGTCTCCCAGATGTGAGCATCGTCCTTCAACTGAATATACTGGGAAAACGGCACTCCTTTGCATCTCAATGGTGGATTCGTTGTGGTTGACTATACTTGACTCACTGTCTCTTATCTTGTCGAGGTATCATGTACTGTTTTCCAAACTGTACATTGGTGAACATTGGTGATTATTGTGAAGGGCAACATTGGTGTAGCATTTTATATAATCTAACCCCTTTTGAAGGTCGCATGGAGAGGCGATTGTATTGGAGATACTGAAAGGATACCAAGCATTTACTCAGGTAAATGCAAACGGAATGAAACATATCTGTATGTGATGTTTCTGATTGGCAAATCACATTCCTCATTTTTACGTTGCCAAATGAATTTCTTGTTGTCTGCCGATTCTGTAGGAATGACAGGTTTACTTGTGAATGTTTCGCAGGCATGTGGTGTTCTGCATGCTGTCGAACCCTTGAATTCTTTCCTTGCTTCCCTTTGTAGATTTACCATCCTTTTGCCAAGTGACGTCGAAAGGAAAAGGTACCTTGAAAAGTCTGTAAATGTCATGTCACCATATATTGGGTTAACCATGCTCATTGGCTACATGATGTTTTGGGCTAAAAATTGAGATTTCAGCAGTCTCATGCTGTCTCCTGGGTCCAAGCGTTCAGAAGTACAGCTTGATCAGAAAGATAACATTGTCCTCACACCCAAGAATGTTCAGGTATCCAACTTGGGGTTGTTTACACAATAATAACCTCTTGGTACTTGTACATGTTGAAGTCTCCTTTCGCAGCTTCGCCTTTTGTAATGGATTTTACTGTACAGGTTGGCTAACCTAAAGTCTTCTTTTATGATAATTGTTTAGGCGCTGCGGACACTCTTTAACATCGCTCATAGGTTGCAAAATGTATTGGGGCCTTCATGGGTGTTGGTGAGTTTTCTGCTTTAGGGTTGTTTAATGTAAACTTCTTTGTGATAATGGGATATCCTAAATGAATACAGGTACTTGAGACTTTGTCAGCACTGGATCGAGCTATTCATTCTCCTCATGCCACCACGCAGGTAAATTTTGTGTTGATCCCAATGGAGGATTTTATCTTATTCATGTATAATATAGCTTGAAAAATCTTTAGTAGCTAGGTCTCACTTTTTTTTCTTCTGATGCATGAAAACTCTATAATGTTTCCAGAGCATTATAGTGCATAACATTGTCTGTTTTACACTTGTAGGAGGTCACAACTACAGGCCCAAAGCTTACAAGAGAACCTTCTCGGCAGTTCTCTGATTTTAGCATTCTCTCTTCTCTAAACTCTCAGGTAAGCCAAATCAGTTATCTTCTGTGGTCTTTGCCTTGAAGCTCTCTTGGAAAATGACAGGAATTTATCCGGTTTTGGAGAGATTTCTTGGACAAGAACTACTTTGGTGACCTTTGAGAAATTCCTTTGAGGTCAATTGGTCCTGACTTGTTTTTTCCTCTTGCCAAGCTGTTTGAGAGCTCCGCGCTGATGCATGTGTCTGCTATTAAATCACTTCTGTCTGCGCTTCATCAGTTGTCCCTTCAGTGCATGGCTGAAACTTCGGGCAGCTTTTCATCAGCTTCTAGTCAGAAAGTTGGGAGCATTAGATTTTCGGTGGATAGAATGATATCGATTCTTGTGAACAATTTACACCGTATGTTATGGATAAATCACTTCTTTCATGGAGTCGTTTTTTCAGACTTTGGAACTTGGAACTCTTGGTCCAATTTCTGGATGATTATATTGTGCGCTCCATTCTGAAATTTCTTTCATGACAGGGGTTGAACCGCTGTGGGAGGAAGTGGTTGGTCACTTTCTTGAGGTGATGGCAAATGATTATTGGTGTATGTTAGCATGATATATTAACCTTAGTTGGGCCTTTAATGACACTTCAAGTGCATGTTGCAGCTAGCTGAGCATTCAAATCAGAACTTAAGGGATATGGCACTTGATGCACTGGATCGATCCATATGTGCTGTCTTAGGTTCAGAGCAATTTGGAGCAGATCCAACCAAATCTAGGGATTCAACTCTGGATGTGAGATCTCTCTCCACTTTCCTTAAAGTTAAGAGTCTCACTTGATGGGCAGAGGAGGTCCTTGTCTTGATATTTTTTATAATCTCTCTTTTTCTTCTCCCTAGGTAGAATCAAAGCCAACAGAGTTGAGGTCAATTGAGTGTGCTGTACTCTCTTCTCTGAGAGTTCTGTACTTTTCTACCGAAAAGGCTGATGTTCGAATTGGGTCGTTGAAAATTCTTCTTCATGTTTTAGAGGTATGCATGACAGTGGAGATTTCAGAAGTTAGGCTTCATTTTACCTGTTTATAATTCTCTCGATTCTTCGGCATAAATTTTGTTTCTGCAGAGATGTGGGGAAAAACTGTACTATAGTTGGCCAGGTATTCTTGAAATGTTGAGGTCTGTATCTCAATCTCTTTCGTTGCTTTATTCTTCTTGTGGAACCTTATATTCACCATTGCTGTTTGCTGATTCTTATTCCTCTCCTATTCTTATTAAGGTCTGTTGCTGATGCATCAGAGAAGGATCTGGTTACCCTTGGATTCCAGGCTAGTAAACCCTAGATAAGTTAAGTTGTTAATTATGACTTCTAATACTAATCAGTCCTTTACTGATGTTTGTTCCTCCACAGAGCCTCCGGGTCATTATGAGTGATGGACTTCCTACTCTTCCTGGAGACTGTCTCCATGTGTAAGTTCCTACATATCAGAATTCTTGACAAAGTTCCTCACTCTTCTTGTTGTTTGTTAACTGTCAGTTATATTCAAAGCAGAGATTTTTCCTTGTTTCTTTCGGGTGGGGAGTTGATGATATGGATATTTCAGGTGCATAGATGTTACTGGCGCTTACTGCAATCAGAAGACTGAGTTGAATATAAGTTTGACAGCCATAGGCCTTCTGTGGACCATGAGTGATTTTGTAGCAAAGGGGCTCCGCCATGAGTCTGTAGTGGAGAAAGAATTGGGTAATATTATTGTCACCTAGTTAGTTGCCATTGTCATCTCTGAGAAACCGGGAGAATAATATTCCAGTTTGTTGTTTCCTACAGGACTCAAGAATGCAGAGTCCACTTCCAAACAACCAAATGGTGAGGAGGAGGAAGAGCATATGGTTAACCTTTCCGAAAAAACGGAGAACGAATCTTCATTAGAAGTTGTCAATCATGAGAAGTTGATGTTTCTAGCCTTTTCGTTACTTCAAAAGCTTGGAGCTGACGAGCGACCAGAGGTATTCATCATAGAATAACTCCTCCATTTTGAAATCAGTGTCTGTTTAAAAGATACTTTGGCAATGCATCAATCTTCATTCGCATTTTTGCCTTTCCTTTACGACATCTGTTAATCTTTATACGTATCTTGTTCCAGGTCAGGAATTCTGCTGTTAGGACATTCTTTCAGATTTTGGGAAGTCATGGGAATAAACTTTCAAAAAGAATGTGGGAGAATTGTCTGTGGAACTATATCTTCCCTATGTTGGATCGTGCTTCACACAAGGTGGGGAAAAAGTTATTCAATGTATGCGTAATTATAGGAAACTCTTGTGACTGAGATTCTTCTTCTGTAGGCTGCTACATCATCAAAGGACGAATGGCAGGGGAAAGAAATTGGTACTCGTGGAGGGAAAGCAGTCCACATGCTTATACATCATAGGTGAAAAGGAATTGCTGAAGAGTGTAACTCTTTTGCATTTTCTCTCATCTCTTGATACTTGAACTATTTCAAAAGTTCTTTTTAGTTCCCCATTTTTTTCCAACATTTGACATGGTATTCCACTTCCTGTTTTGCAGTCGAAATACAGCCCAAAAGCAGTGGGATGAAACATTTGTGCTTGTCCTTGGCGGAATAGCTCGTATCTTCCGA
>NW_010966177.1:1303821-1359630 GCF_000463585.1 Tarenaya hassleriana | reverse complement strand
CTTCCGATCGTTCTTTCCCCTTCTTATAGGCTTACGTAACTTCTGGTCAGGTGAGCCAATAGAGAGTTTTGCTGGCCATCCTATTCTTTCCCCTTTTTTTAACCTGCTAAATAGCTTGGACTTTCTACTTCTGCAGGATGGGAGTCTCTGCTTGATTTTGTTAAGAATAGCATTTTTAATGGAAGTAAAGAGGTCGCACTTGCGGCAATAAATTGTCTGCAAACGGCTGTTGTATCCCACTCTGTCAAGGTAACAATACATCTGCTTGAAATTCTAAAGTTCCATTGTAGAGACTGTCAAGTAATAAACATCATTGGCCGTGTTGCAGTTTTCAGCTAACTGTTTTATTGAATCAGGGGAATTTACCAGTACGTTACCTTAATTCAGTAATGGATGTGTATGAGCTTGTTTTCCAAAAGTCATCAAGTTACAGTGGTGATACGGCAACCAATGTGAAACAGGAGATTCTGCATGGTTTAGGTAATTAATCCTTTCTACCGAATTCTTTTTTCTATATTGTTCACGTAAGATTTTTCCTTGGAAAATTCAATGAACTGGAATGACTGGAACTGCAGACGTTTCCTCGGTTGAATAATTAGCCAATATAAGTTTTTGTTTACTTGATTTGTATGTTCCAACTTGGACAGGTGAACTGTATGTGCAATCGAAGAAGATGTTTGATGATAAAATGTACATGCAGTTATTGGCAATTGTAGATTTGGCAATAAAACAGGCCATGATAGATAGTGAAAACTTTGAAACCGAGTTTGTAAGTCTTTGTCTTCTCTCTACTTTTATATCATCAATGCTTTCAAATTGAATTGTCTTCCTTGTATCCATCTTACACCTGTTCCATTAATGATATTAAGGGACATGTCCCACCTGTACTACGTATGGTTTTGGAGATCTTGCCCTCCTTGGGTCCTCCTGAGCACCTTTCTTCAATGTGGCTAATCCTGCTCAGAGAGTTTTTGCATTATCTTCCACGATTTGATTTTGTCGCGTCAAATGAGGAAGGTGAAGCTGAGCAGAGCAGTACAGGTGAACATGCAAGTAAGCACTTATCCTCGATGATATTACTTTTAACTAGGCCGGATTCTGATATTCTTTTCATTTCATCCCAGATGGTGTAGTAACGGAAAAGAAGACCGCCATCAGAGAAACTCCAACATCAAGGATAGGCGGTACTATGTTCGCAGAGAAGCTAATTCCTGCCTTGGTGGAGCTTCTCCTGCAGGCTCCTGCAGTTGAAAAGTATATCTTGTTTCCAGAAATCATCCAAACCCTCGGAAGGTACATTGTACTGCCATGTCAGTCAAACGAAATCAGAAATGTCTTTTCTCTAACGGTCTCGTCATATGTGGGGGCTTGGATAAGAAAAGAAAACAAAAATTGAATGTTAAGATCATGCAAATTTTTAGTCCGCACTATTCCCCTTCACTTGGGAACGAGTCAGTTAGCAATGATTTGAAGTTGTTGCAAATCTCGGAAAATAACCCAAAATCGAAATGAGTGGAAACGATAAATTAATGCGGTCGATCCCAAATAAACTTGGGATTAAAGCGATGTTGATCTTGATGTTGATGTTGACTATTCCCCCTTCAATTGCCCGTCCACACAAGAAAAAAAAAATTGAGCAAAGAAATATGCAACTTGTCTAGGGCAGTTGAGTCACCATAACTATTTGGTTGTTCTCCTGTTGTTTTTGGATACAGGGTATATTTTGGTCCGAATTTTGTTAAACGTTAAGGTCTGCAAATTTTTCCAGGTGCATGACATCAAGAAGAGACAATCCAGATGGTTCACTCTGGAAGGTAGCGGCTGAGGGCTTCAACCGTATGCTGGTTGAGGATGTCAAAAGATGTGCTGTGGGTGGTGACATGGACCTGAAACTTAGCAAAACTGCCCGAACACGCATCTGGAAAGAAGTGGGAGATGTCTATGAGATATTTCTCGTCGGTTATTGTGGACGTGCGCTTTCCTCTAATTCTCTCCCTGCTGCCGCTCTTAAGGCCAATGAAACCCTCGAGATGGCCTTGTTAAACGGTCTCGGGGATGTTATTCTTAAGTCTAATGTTGATGCCCCTCGAGAAGTGAGTACTCGGTTTTCATTTCAGTCATCTCTGCTAACCTAAAAATTGGAATTTGCAATAACCGCCCTGAGTTTTCCTAATCTCTGGGAGAGATTCTCATATGATCTGTCTGTTTCTTCCGTCCATAGGTCTTGGAGCGGCTTGTTTCAACCCTGGACCGTTGTGCATCACGTACGTGCTCGTTGCCTATTGAAACTGTAGAGCTGATGCCTCCCCATTGTAGCAGATTCTCGTTGACATGCTTGCAGAAATTGTTTTCCTTGAGCAGGTAATATCAAACTGGGCAGATTTCTTTTCATAAAAGCTTGTCCATGTACTTTGCCTATGCTTTTGCTCTCTTGTCGTCTTCCTTTACATGAATGACACTAATATCTGCTGTGAAGATCTTTTAAGATTGTTCATCAGTCTTTGTCTCATTGTGCAGCTTTTACTCCGATATCTGACATTCCTGAACTACATTTTTGTCTGTTATCAGTGACGAAACGGAGAAGTGGCATGCGACCAGATTAGAAGTGAGCAAAATCTCTATCATGTTGCTCATGGAAAGATGCGAATACATCTTGAGAAGATTTCTGATCGACAAGAATAATCTAGGTTCCGATCTCCATTCTCCTTATACCATATTCATTTACTGCCCCTTCACTTCTTAAACGGTGGTGTTTTCATTTTGGCAGGCAACCGTCCAATACCGACAGCTAGACTAGAAGAGATTGTATATGTCCTCCAAGAACTTGACCGTCTCACTATTCACCCAGACACCACATCAGTTCTTCCATTAAAACCGTTTCTAAGAACCATCCTACGAGAAGATAACCGTGACAAACGTTCTCACCTTCTCGTTCTTTTCCCCGCCCTTTGCGAGCTCGTTGTGTCAAGGTATCTGTCGAGACTTTTCACTGATCGTATTGTATGTATAGCCAAGAACTTTACGGTTGCATCGAAAACTGCAAACCAGAATCCAGATCCGTGACAATTTTAATGGAACCTCGTGATATTTTTCAGGGAAACCGAGGTGAGAGAGCTCGTCCAAGTATTACTTCGAGGGATTGCAACGGAGCTGGGCCTCGAAAAGGTTAGTTTTACGCAATGATGACACAATTCTGGAATTATGTTTTCCGCAAGGGATAGGAGCTGTGAACTTATTAGTTCCTATATATATACACACGCATAGATTCTTTTGAGGAATTTTGTTCTCTTCCTCTTTGTTTTATTCATTGCTTTGGCTTGGGACCAATCGCTCCCTGGTGTTGTTTACCTTTCTGGGCTGGTTCATGAGACTTGCGTTTTTTCCTCCAAGGGAGCTCACGTAGCCGGTTTAGTGGCCAAATCTTATGTTAACCGGGTCTAACCAATGCGATACTGAGTGACTTCAATTCTCCTTCGGTTAAACCGGTTGAAACCCGTCTAGTTGGTCCAACACACTAGTCATCATCATCATCATCACCACAATGGTTTCGAACTCTAACCGGAAATTCTTCCACTGGGTTACAGATATTCTTGGGTTCACGCAAAAAATGAGAAGAATGCGTTATTGTAAGTCAACTGGGTGTGTTATTTGGGGGAGATACGTGATACATCATCATGAACAAAATGTTCAAAATGAGATACATCATGCATATACTCTTATTTGTGACCGTACCATACCAAACCGGATTCTTGGTTATGGGTATGACCATACCAAACCAAAACGGGTAAAGCCAAATGGCTTCTCATTCAATCGGCAATTTCTCTGCTTCTTCTTTGATTGATTCAAATAACTTAGTCGATAAATAACGTTCTCCACCGCTTGGAAAAACCACCTGCACCAAAATCAGGACCGGTTTAGATCTCGGTTTTGCATCGTTCTTCGACCGAATTGGGTCTGGTTGGTTAAGTAGAAGGAACAGATGAAATCAATGGAAACCCGTATTCTTTTTGCACTGAGTAAATATGTCTCTTGGTCCACAAGAATCACTGTAGATAACCATATGCATTCAGAAATCAATTTCCAGACTTATCGATTGAACAATCTCGCTTACCACGATGAGTTTTCCGGCATTTTCCGGACGCTTTCCGATCTTTATCGCAGCCGTTGCAGCAGCACCAGATGATATTCCAACCTACGAGACGACGACTCGTATCAGAATCCATCCTTTCTCGGAATCCTTAAAACAACAGAAAAAAAAAAACAGATAGACTTGTACCAGTAATCCTTCCTTCAAGGCGAGAAGTCGAGCTGTTTCAATGGCTTCCTCGCCAGTTACCTGACAATGAATCGACACCCGAGTAAGATTTCATCATCCTATGATGATATAATAATATATATTATGTATATATTGTCGTTTTGGAACATTGTGTGGTACGTACTTGAATAATTTCATCTAGGATGCCGACATCAAGAACATCTGGTATGATACCGGCTCCAATGCCTTGAATCAGATGATGCCCTAACAGTTTACAAATCTGTTTGTTAAACCAAACCCAACAAAACCCTAATTTCTTGATGTCTCATGAACCAGAGAAAGAAACTCATCACCCGATCTCCCTCCGCTGAGTAATGGAGATTCTGCAGGTTCTACTGCACAAATCTGATAGATAACAACCGTAAATTTATCTGTTAGATGCCTAACTTTAAGGACGTTTTTCTCTTTTTCTTTAATCTATCTAACGAGTAGATGCAAAAGAACGATAAAATGTGTGTACCTTAATGTCTTTGTTCATCGCTTTGAGGAACTTCCCGGCACCAGTAACGGTTCCTCCAGTTCCGACACCCGCCACAAAGATATCAACTTTTCCGGCAGAATCTCTCCAAATCTCGGGCCCCGTCGTTCGGTAATGAATCTGCACAAATCCATCCGAAAAATAAACTTACAAAAAACCCTAGAAAAGGAAGAGGCTTGGGAAGCAAGAAACCGAGACAAGACATATGCATACATCTGGATTTGCTGGATTCGTGAACTGTCCGACCATGAAGCTGTCGGGTGTGTCGCTGATTAGCTCTTGAGCCTTCTCTAACAATCCCTCGGTGCCTTTCTCCGGGTCGGTGAGATGAACTTCTGCACCAAATGCTCGAAGAATGATTTTCCTTTCGAGACTCATCACTGATCTCATCGTTAGACTGACTTTGTATCCCTTCGCTGCCCCAATGCAGGCTAACCCTATCCCTGTGTTTCCCGCCGTAGCTTCAATCAATGTGCTCTGCAGTATATGACGATGACGACGATGATGAGGATGATGATGATGAGGGTTTATTAGGGTTTTTGTCTGCTTACCTTGCCTGGCGTGATCAAACCCTTCTCTTCTGCATCTTTGATCATACTATACGCGATTCTGCAAGTGAAACGGCATTAAGAAAACAAACCCAGGTTTCATCAGAGAGAATCAAACCAAGAAAAAAAAGTTTTTTTTTTCTTATTACCGGTCTTTGACGCTGGAGCAAGGCTCCATCATCTCGAGCTTGGCGGCGACACGAGCCACGCATCCGTCAGTGACGCTGTTCAGATACACCATTGGAGTGTTACCTATCAGCTGCTCAATAGAAAGAGAGTTCAAGAAACAAACGGATCTGACACGACCAAAAAAAAAATGTCTGAAACAACGCAAGAGATTTGGAGATTGGGTTTTTTACTTACCTCTGTGACATCTCTCTTGATCAAGCAGCACTGTTCTTCCATTGCCAAATGCCAATAATGCTTTCTGAAATCCCCCTGCAAAATTAGGGTTTATGAGAAGTTTCAAGAAGCGGATCTGGAAAATGTTGCCTGTTTCAATGTCTGATTTTTTTTTGGGGGAGTTTAAGTTGTGGACAGAAAAAAAAAAAACAAGAACAGCACAAAGTAACTTCAGAAACAAGTAACGATGAATGACGAACATATAAACATAACCAAATTAAGTGAACAGAAGACTAATACATCATTAGTGGAAAATCAATTTAATTTAATTATAATATCACAAGAAAAAAAAAACCCTCAGATAATCACTTTGGCTTAAAATTGTATAACTTATATAACTTATATTTATATATTATTCTAGTAGCTTAAAATTGTATTAGTTTTCCATTTAAAGATTTTTTTTGTCATTTTTCTACATGAGGAGTAGGAAAGATATGAAGTATTAGGGAATTATCAAATCGAATGTACCGATTAGACTGAATTTTATTCGACAACATCATAATCTTGGTTAGACCCATTTTGCAGGATTCTCCGGACCGGACCGGATCGGGCCAAACCGACTCCTGACGAAACGGGCTAAGCAGAACTAGTCTTATTCGATTGGCAAGTTCTCGGCTGCATGCCTGATTGAATCGAACAATTGAGTCGACAAATATCTCTCTCCACCACTTGGAAAAACCACCTGCATACCGAACCATAAACCAAGATTTCTTAAACCGGTTTAATTTTGGTTATAGCAATGCTTTCCGGTTCTTGCAAATCATCCCAAACCGGAACCCCCTTCTAGTTAAGACAAAGCTACAACTTTCCAAAGATGTCACTGTCGGTTTCTATAATTCTACTTACCACGACGAGTTTTCCGGTGTTTTCTGGCCGCTTCGCAATCCTCAACGCAGCGGCGGCGGCTGCCCCAGATGATATTCCAACCTGCCAAATGCTTGTGTCTATCATAAAAAACCGGTTTTGGTTTTATACCGAAATCCAAATCGTTAACCAAATTGGAACGAAAATTTTACTAGCAATCCTTCTTTCAGAGCGAGAAGCCGAGCTGTTTCCATGGCCTCCTCGCTTGATACCTGCAAAGAAGTCGAAAATCTGCATATTTTAGTATGAGTTGGTGAAATCTTCATCCGGTTCAACAAGACGCCGGTTAAGTTCAAGAATCTGTGACAAAAGACTGTATATTTCAGCGACTAACTTGGATGATTTCATCAAGAAGGCTGACATCCAGAGCATCTGGGATGATATCGGGCCGGATACCTGGAATCAGATGCCGACCTACAAATCAAGAAACCAGGAAACAAGGAAGCTGGCTTAATGGTCGGAGATCAAGAAAGGTTTATCAGCAAGAAAAAAAACCCGGGAAAGAATGATGTTTGCCCGGTTAAAAATTGATGAGATTACAAGTTTGAATCAGAAGCACGAAAGGGGAAAAGGCTCACCCGGTTCCCCTCCACTGAGCACCGGACTTTCTGCAGGTTCAACGGCGCAAACCTGTAGATAGATAGCGATCATAATGAAACAAAACACTGAATCTAATTTGCCTGGCAGGGGAAACTGGAGCCAGTTTCAACTAGTTAAGGCCTAGAACTGTGCAATAGTCTCGAGAGCAAGTGATGTGAAGTCAAATGAAAAAGTTTTGCATTCGAGATATCATTCCATACTTTAATGTCATTGTTCTTCTCCTTGAGGAACTTCCCTGCAGCAGAAATCGTTCCACCAGTACCAGAACCCGCAACCAATATATCTACCCTCCCTGCAGAGTCTCTCCAGATCTCTGGACCTGTAGTTTGATAATGAATCTACGCAAACCAGGTCAGAAAACACTGGTCAGAGAACGAGAAAGCGGGCAAGAGCCGAAGAGTAATCCACTCTCCCATCACAGGTAAAATGTTGATGGAGAATCCTTACATCTGGGTTTGCAGAATTTTTAAATTGCTGCATGAAGTAACCATCCGGGGTTTTGCTTAATACCTCTTCAGCCTTCTCGATCCATCCTTTAAGGCCTTTGCTTGGGTCTACGAGGATAATTTCTGCACCTAATGCTCTGAGAACAATTTTTCTCTCGAGGCTCATTGTTGCAGGCATAATGAGAACCACTTTGTAACCTCTCGCTGCTCCAATGAAGGCTAAGCCAATACCGGTATTGCCCGCAGTTACCTCAATCAGTGTGCTCTATAAATCCAATATAAGCAATTCAGCTCTTCCTGTCAAATTGTAACGAAGAAGAACAGATTCTTGGTTAGTGTTGTACCTTCCCTGGTGTAATCAATCCCTTCTCTTCTGCATCTTTGATCATACTATACCCGATTCTGCAAGTGGAAACAACATCAAAAGCTCGAGAATTTTCAGAACAAATATGTTTTAGGGGAAATAGGCAAGAAAGGGTTTTCGAGATACCGGTCTTTGACACTAGAGCAAGGCTCCATCATCTCGAGCTTTGCAGCGATACGGGCCACGCAACCATCCACAACACTGTTCAGAAAAACCATTGGAGTATTACCTATCAGCTATTCAAATGCAAGACCCATTAAACCTCATGCTGTTATTTCCTATTAAGCAATTGTATAGAAGAGTTGGATTATAAGCTTTTACTTCAGTCACGTCTTTCTTGATCAAGCATTGATCATCCTCCATCTAATCGTCTTTATGCGTTCCTGCAAGTTTGAAACAGTCTATCGGGCAAAAGGGCTACCGCAAAGTGAGATTCAGAAGACAAAGATTTGCCATTTTGGGTATGAAATGTCACGTAGCAAATCAAATAGTACATGTACAGAATCCAAAGAACCCACACTAAACATGAATCTACTTCGACGCTCAAAGGCTTTGTCACAAACCCAGAACCAGAATCTTGAGGTTCACCGAACAAATTGAACAGAGATGGAAAAGCGAACGAAACCATCAAAGAAAGAAACTTTGAGGAGAGAGACGTCGAAATGGACAAACCCAGAAGCAATAAGAGCATACCCACTTGCTGATTCACTTGGAGAAACATCAAAGTTTCATCGCTGGGTTGTTTTTTTTTTTCTTGCAAGAGATGTTCTTATGACTTGCCTGAAATGAGAGCTTCATCTTACCCAGTAACCCTTATCTATTGGAAATTTGTGGGTAATGAATTTAACTTGGGATAATTATACGAGCACATCGGTAAACACTTGTTATCGTGCTTAAGACAATCTACTTCGGCATGTGCTACAATTTTTACCGAAACAAACAGTGATTAATCTTTTGATCTATTTTATTTTCAGTTTTAAAATTGTTTTCAGGAATATAAACACGAAATAAATTAAGAAACTATTATATACAAAATATCGATTTTTTTTTTATTGTTGCACAAAATTCATGTCTGATAGAGTCGAACAAATATCTTTCTTCACCACTTGGAAAAACCACCTGCAATTGCATACCGAATCATAAAACGATAATTCTTAAACCGGTTTTATTTTGGATACTGCAAAGCTTTCCGGCACTTGCATATCATCCCAAACCGGAATCCTTATACTCTGTCATTCATCAAGGGGTATATACATTCATATATACGCACATATATAGGTATGTATATATATATATATCAAATTCGAGTCTATGAGAAGAGCTTCGAACTGCAGCACAGAGTCAAGGATCACATGCACAAGCGAAAGAAAATGATTATTACAAGTATGGCTAGATTTATTAATAATGTTCATGTCTGAAAGTGTTTTTTTTTTTTGTTATCGGACAAATGACATTCTACAAAACTACAATCTAACAACAAAAGGTTATACACAAACTTCTACCATCTCAATTCCATAGTATATGCCATTAGAACTCGAAAGATTACGACTTTGTGAGACTAATAACTTAGATATCAACACAAATCATCACCTCCTTCCTTCTTCTTGTTCATCATCATCATCATCCGCCTCCTCCGCTGCTGGGCATTGTCCTTAACTCGTGCAATGCGACTCGAATCTGCTCCTGCACCAGTTCTAATCGCCTCGAGTACACTTCCAACTCCAACATCTGCTGTCTCCTCCACCGCTCGTCCATTATCCCCTTACCTCCACCCCCACCAATCCCCAAATTCAGCGGTGGCATTGTGATAGGGCTTAAGCTTAATGTGCCTAAGCCATGACCGCCCGCCCCAGGGAGCCCTCCCACCGCGGCCATCATCATGGCCGTTGTCCCATTCATCATCTCCTTGATTATGGGCGAGACGCAGTTTTTCACAGTCTCTTCTATCAACCCTGCTAGATTCCCTCCAGCTCCAGTCACATTCTCATTGAGGTTGATATTGCTGGCAGCATTTGGTACATGCCCATCACATGGAGTAATGGGTTTGTCTTCCTCCATTTTCCCAATTCTTGATCGTGATCGTTTCCTTGACCCACTACTGTTACTCATCGTCGCTTTCTTTTCAAAACCATTCTCGGCATCAATCTCCATGTTAAGATTAGCACTAGGGTTGTTAAAGGTTGAGTTACCATTGGTGGTATTTACATGGTGTTGGTGTTGAAGGTGGTGGTTATTTGTTTCTTCGAAATCGAGGACGTTGTTATCTTCAAACCCTATGATTTTCCCCGTATGGCTCCAGATCTTCTTAGAAATCTCAAAAGTAGCTTGATCATGAGGGCTTTTGAAAAATACCTCTTTGCCGGAATTGATCTTGCTCATCACATTCCGGTACTTCTTCTTCAGTCGCCGGAGCTTCTCAACCAACTGGTTCTTGTTGAAATCAAGCTGAAGCTTTGACTTTATCTGCTCGTAAAACGGAGCCGTGTCCGGCGGATGAGAGCTGCTCCCACGGTGCGTCGTCATATACTCCAGGAACCCACGGAGGAGCTCGATCTCGTCCTCGTCAGTCCATAGCCTCTGGAAAAGCCGTCTCGAGTCGTCTAGCGCGGCTCTCTGCTGAACGATCTCCGTCATATGATGCCACTTCTGATCGGAATCTACAGGAATCGCTGCCACGGCGACGGCGGATCCGGCCGGGAGGGCAACGGTGACGGCTGCAGTCGGGGAAGCCATCGCCTCCGCACCAGAAATCACCGCGGTCGCCGTCGAAACAGCAGAAACCACGGCGAGCGACGAGGTAGAAGGCGAATTCAGATCTTCCTCCGGATCGTCCTCATCGGCGTCGTTGCCCTCCGGGATCACGACATCGTCGTTCTCCCGCAAATCCTCGTCGGAATCAGACGATCCAAAATTTCGGCTAGAAATTTCAACCTCCGACGAGATTTATTTGAGATCGTATATCTAAAACGAACGGCTGATGAAACGAAACCCAGAAAATCGAATCAAACAAAAACCTGCGAACTCGAACCGACGCAACAAAACTCTAGCAGGAAAGCGAAAATTCGATCGCGATCCAGATACCCGAGATTCTGGGCACAATGCTAGGAGCGGAGAAGGATCCTTACCTTTAGCTTCATCCATGATCGGGAGCTTCAGAGTCGGAAGAGGAAGAACCAGATCCGGGCTCGAGCTCCAGATCCAGATGGAGACCGAAAAGAGATAGAAGAGCGTGATCAGGTCACGAGGATTTGGTTCGCTTGGGGATTGGTGGTAGGGCAAGAGAATCAGGGGTAGTTTCGGTATTACACTCAAAATACGATGACGAGGGAGGTGGTCCTACCCGCGCTTGGTCATTGCGGTTGCGGTTAGTTGGGGGGACTTCAGCGTCTTTTTTTGCAAAGGTGAATAGCCTTAAAACCGCTAAAGGGCGTTCCACAAACGCCATTCAGTTGAAGAGCGTTAGCGTTCGCGGTTGACCTTTTTAATTATTTAATTTTGTTAGCAATTGCTACAGAAAAGACGACAAAGTCCATAAAAGAAGAAACAGAGTATTTACATTTCCAACTTTGGAGTTTTTCAAATTGACAATTTCATGTAAGAGAGTTTATTCAGTTAATCGTTTTGCATGATGATGATGTGGATGATGATGATGATGATGATGATGGCGATGGTGATGATCTAATACAAACGGAACTTCTCCTTGGTGTTCTGGAACACTTGCTCGGCGATCTGTGCGCCATTGCCATCAGCTTTCTTGATCTCAAGCTGAGCTTTCTGGTAAAAGCCAGTTCCTCTCAGGGCATCGGCTATGAAGTCATCGAACCCGATGGCTATGGCCGCTTCTGCTTTGGCTCCATAGACCAACCTCTGGCCCCACAAGCATACACTCATCAATCAGACAAAAAGATCTACCAGTTTATTCCGAACGAAAAGAAACGATTTTTCCAGATGGGTTTGTTCCTTTTTTTAGCAGGTTTTACCTTGAGCCTAGACAGATGGATGGCCCCGAAACACATGGGACACGGCTCGCAAGATGCATAGATCTCGCATTCCGACAGCTCGATTCGGTTCAGTTTCTTACAAGCCTGCATTTTCATGAAGCATTAGAAAGATCAAACGGGTCAGACGGCATACAGAGTTTGGAACTCTGATATGGTAAAGCTACAATGGTTCAGAGACATTATGGTTTTTCTTGAGCTAACCTCTCTAATGGCTGTAACCTCAGCATGTGCAGTCGGGTCCTTGTGTTTCAGAACCATGTTATGGCAGCTGACCACTACCTCATTGTTATGCACTATAACCGCGCCAAATGGACCACCATCACCACAGTCAACTCCCTTATAGGCTTCGTCGACAGCTTGAGTTAGAAACTTATGGTCACTGTCCTGAACAACTGATTGAAACAACACGAGAAGGCAATAAGGGCATGTTGCAAACAAAGATTGCTATGTAATTTTGACAAAGGTTACAGATTTTGATCTGCCAATTTCAGAGATATCAATGATTGGATTAGTGGGCAGATTGCAAACAGCAGTCTTTTTGGTGAATCAAACATATACTAAAGCAGACTCTGCCATGTAATAATCAAGACAAGCAACAGATAATATTCCATTACAAAAGCTGTGCACATGATCAAGCTTAGAAGATTCAGCAAAAGAAAAAAAAAACAGAATTGGGATGCTATATCGTCGTTATAACCACTGAATCAAATCCTACCCATGTCACTGATCTATTCAAATGTTCTTTAAAGTCCGTACCTTCTTGGTGTCCGGCAAAGGCAGAAGCCACTGAGATGGTCCCATTGCTTGCTTCCACAACTACACAGTTCAAACACAGAACAATCAGACATCTTGGGTTGTGTGCTCAATTTCAAACAGAAAGAAATAATTTTTAAAAAAACAAGGGCAGTTTCTGTTTACATCTAAGATCAACAAGTCAGGGTTACTCATACAGCAAGTTAGAATCTGAAAGAGCAACGTGATCTTACTTGTGGAACAAGTAAAATTGCTCAAAGACGCAAACCAGAGAAATTTTCCCGAGGAACAAGAAAGAGATTAAGGCGAGTTTCTAAGCAAATTCAGAATCTATTGAGCACCAACGTAAATCCAGCAAGAATACAAAAGAACAGATGGGTAATCACGACGATTCATGAATCAGATTCAGACCAAAGTGCTCTTCTTTTGTTCAATTTAAACCACACGAAACCTGTTTATGATCAACATTTGTCTTCCCCCAAATGTGGCCTGTGATGGATGAGTACACTTGTGATATTGATTGATAACATGTGGCTGATAAATTTCATCTTCATGCAAAATAATTTAAATGATAAATAAATAAATTGTCCAAATCGAACTGAAACTTCCGGAATCAGAACAACGAAAAAGGGGAAACTTAATTCAGCATCGAATTTGACCGGAGAAGAGAGAATCCGGATCCAGTAGTCAACGTTCTCAGGTGCAGATCCAAAATTTCGGCTAGAAATTTCAACCTCCGACGAGATTTATTTGAGATCGTATATCTAAAACGAACGGCTGATGAAACGAAACCCAGAAAATCGAATCAAACAAAAACCTGCGAACTCGAACCGACGCAACAAAACTCTAGCAGGAAAGCGAAAATTCGATCGCGATCCAGATACCCGAGATTCTGGGCACAATGCTAGGAGCGGAGAAGGATCCTTACCTTTAGCTTCATCCATGATCGGGAGCTTCAGAGAAAACAAAAAATGGAGAACTATAGAGAATTCGAGGAAGGACACAGAAGAAAAATAGGGTTTGTGGGTGAAGAAGAGGAGAGGAGAGATGTGAGAAGCTACGTCAACCAGTTGTGGTGTTTATATACAAATCCGACAAGTCCAAAAAGCTATGGAATTGATTTTTTTTTTTTTTTTTAGATAGAGATGAAAACAGGGTGAAGAGAGAGAGAGAGAGAGAGAGAGAGGAATCTGCAAAATAATTGTGGCAATTTAATATGTAATTGGATTATTCCAATTTGTCAGGAAACAAAGAAAATTTGGATTCTCCTCTAAGGTAAGTTTGGATTATAGATCTAAATTGTGTTTTTAGATTTTGATTTGTACTCTTAAGGTTGCTTTGAATTTAGGAATATCAATATAATGATATATATATATAGGGGAAAAAAACGTCGAATATATTATGGGTAGACGCTGAAGCTACCAAATTTTGACATTGCAGAAATTGGGGAAAAAAACTGCTTCTATGTGATATAGTTTTGTTTGATGGGATATTTTGGGTTTTATTATCTTGATTGGATTATCTTTAGAATCATATTTAAAATATACACAATTTTATTTTATATCGTCTTGTTCAATTTGATTTTATTTAAATATAACTTTTATATTTGAAAAAAGTGATTTTTTATAAAATATTTTTATTTTCATTGATTTTATTTTTATATTAGTTTATATTCAATTCATTGAAATTTAACAATAATAACAAATCAATTGTTAGATCAAATTTTATTTAAACTTATATATATATATATATATATATACACATATATTGAAGAATGAAAATAGGGGATAACTATAAGTCAAATGGAGATGAGTCATGGGATCACAATGACACGTAAGCTTCGGTACATAAGAACATAACTCCATAAAACGTGACATGATACGCAAAGTTATTCCTCATTTATTAACTAATTTAATACGAAAATTGGGCATTCATATAAAGACAGGTGAAATTGCTTTTGTTTGAATTAAAAGAGAGAAATGAATATATATATATATATATATATATAGAGAGAGAGAGAGAGAGAGAGATTAGAAGGAATCAAAGATGGCTCATCTATTTTGACTTTGGCATGTGCCACACGCGGCATACTAAAAACGTTACGATCTGTTATACATACACATATATATATATATATGAGCCAACAAAAAAACGCACGAAAAAATAGAATTTAAATAAATAAAGCTTAGAGTAGGAACAAGTCATATTTGTCCAACCAAGGAAAAACAAAAGGAGAAAACTTTCAACTTAAAAGTAGGATGCCTTTTGCATTTTCATTTTATTACTTTATATTCGCAGTAGAATAATGCCAAACAAATGTAAACATTATAAACGCCAAACGCGGAACGCTATTTCTACTCCCAGCCTTGGGCACATGACAAATTCCCGTTCACAAATTTAGAAAGAAACCTACCATAAGATCATTTCAACAACTATCCAACCACGAAACCCATGTGCAGCCAAAAACGATCTCTTGTCGAGAACAACCCTCAAATAAATCACATAACGTCTGAAACAACGAAAATCTTAACAGGCATTTTCTAACCATTAAAACGATATCCAGGTCGAGATTGAACAAGTGAAACATCGAACATCACAAAACCGATATGCAGTAACACAGGTCTAGTTCGATAATTATCTAATTTCAGACATGGAAATAAAAGACGGGCGACGGAGAGCAAAACCGCAGTTATCTGTTTCGGAAGGTTCTCACTTCTTCTTTCCGGCGTCACCAGCCTTGGTCTACACATCGATGAACACGATTACCGTTTAGTAAAATAAAATTTAACAAGAGTGATGCATGATATCAGATAACGAGTTTGATATACAGTGGAAATCTGTATTACCTTCTTAACACCACGGATTTTCTTCGTTCTGTTCTTCCTTTCCTTCATCTGTTTCCTTGATTTCTCAACCTTGGTGTCGAGTCCATTCTGATGATGAATGATGAGCATTCAGTATAACATGGCATGGAACAGTTATTTTTATGAAAAAGACCAAAAACAAATCTTGATTCTAACACCCTAACAACATGGGCAACCTAACAAGACATCGAGATTTTCCTAGTGATGTGCTGATGTTCACAAAAAGAAACTTCAACACAAGCACAACAATGCTAACAATAGTTGCTAACTAAATACCTACTTCCACATGACAATGCTAGCCTAGAAACTATGGATAGTGTTACAGACAGGATAACTATAGATGGTAACGTCTGAGAAATACAAGTAAAGAGCGGAACTACAGAAGCGAAGACTTACCCTAATCAGCCTGTATTTGGGTTCGTATTTCTTGGCATTCTCAACAGAATCGTAGATCAAGCCAAACCCAGTAGATTTACCACCTCCAAAGTGAGTTCTAAATTTGAATACAAAGATTGAGTTTGGGTCCTTGACCTCGTACATCCTTGCTAACTTCTCTTTCAGCTCAGCCTTCATAAATTAACATTAAGTCCATCATTAGAAACTTTTCATCCAGCTACAACAAAAAAACTGAAGAAAAACCGGGCATAATTTGCATCATATGAGAAAGACAACTAGATGAATATATAAGCATATCGGATATACCTTTGAGACATTGGCTCTCCCAGGGTGAAGAACATCAATGACCTATAACAAAGCAAGAGTATGAGACAACAGGTGATTGCAACATCGTTAGAGTTCTATCCATAATTTTGCAGAGCAATGTACGATTAAACTGTTGCATTCAGCAAAAACTGGAATTCTTAAGACCCGATACTTTTCAACAATCGGTACGAGTAAATTCTATATTTTGCCAAAAATTCCAGCTGCTCAACTTAGCATCGAGAAACACGATTACTCCTCACATTCCCCCCATTATCAGATGCCGCATTGGCATCGATCACGCGACAACGGGAACTTTTTGTTTGTTAAAATGACCAAATATCTGGCGGAGGTTCAAGATTAATGCGACTAAATTTTTCTCAGTAACGACGATATTCCGATAACTAGCTCATTCTACCACGAATTCCAAAGAAATCCAACAACAATCTACACTGGGAACGGAATTTTCAAATCGTGACTTTGGAGCTCAGTGCAGCGAATCATTCGAGTTAAAACCTAAAACAGAGAGAAACACACACGCAAGGAGAGAGAGCTCACGAATTGCTTCCTGGAGAGAAGCCTGTTAGTCATGAACTTTCTGGTCCTGATGGTGACTGCTTTGTCCGCCATGGCTGCGATCTTCAGGAAAAGGACGAGGAAGGAGAAAGATCTCGCTTGCAGCTGCTCCCGCACGGCTAAGGAAGAAAGAGATGCGCAAAACTAAAACCCTAGAATTTATATATAGTAGAGCTAATTTTTTTCAAGGACTTAGGGTTTGACTTAATGGGCCTAATTCTAATTGGGTTTGCTACAATTGAGCCCAATAAAAGAACCAACAACAAATCTTTAATTTGGGCCTTTAAGCCCAAGGAAAGCCCTACGAACTTTGACATCTTTGGATTTTGTTAAAGTCCAGTGGATATCTTTGGATTCTTTTTAATAAATGCCTAAAAAAATTACAATTTAATAATCTATTTATAATATCTATCTAAAAGGGTAAGAAAATAATTAAGAATCTGAACAATTTTAAGATAGTTCAAAGTTGTTGAAGCGAAATTAAATACATATGTATTAGAAAGTATTAGGAAATTAAGTATGTTTAATGTGTAGATATATACATCATTATACCAAGACTATTATTCTATTTGAGACAGTAATAGTATACATAAAAAAAATTATAGAAATCTCTATTTTTATTTATCGTAAATTTGCAAATACAATATGATATTATAAGAAACTCCGATCTCCACGGACGGGTATTAGTCAAATTAAAAATATATTTACACCCCATTTTGTTTTGGATCTAATAATAATAATAATAATAACAATAAATGATGGAAGGGAAAGTGGGAAAAACAACAGCGGAATTGGACCGACAATAAAATGAAATGGTGGGAAATGAGGAAATTATAGTTGGCATTGATTTTGGAGTTCGGTACAAAACCGTACGTTTTGTATATACAATATCTACACGTCATCATTGCACAACCAAATGACTTTGCGCCCTTGTATTATATGATTCATTATTATTCTTACCCTTGATGGGTCAACCTAATTCAATTCTCCGTGTGGCCCTACCATTTTCATTTAATTTTACAAATAACCAGAAAAATAAAAAAATAAAAAAGAATAAATTGTAACCATATTCACAACTTCCAAATTTGTCTCGGTATAAATAATAGTACCAAGTTAGTGGTCGAATTTTCTTTCCCCATCAATGTATCTACCAACTTTTCGAATCCCTGACAAAATAATGTATCGTTTGATTTGTATAAAAAATAGAGGTAACCTTTCATTTTCAATTTGAATATCGAAAATTGAATATATATATATATATGTATATATATATATATATCTATATATATATATATATATATTTATATATCTATAGTGAATTTGATTTAAATTTTATTGAATATACGTTTTTTAAATAAAACAACAGAATTCAATTAAAAATATTGATATAATCAAATGAAAATAATAGAAAATGAATACCGTTTTCATTAAAAATTTATAAAAAAAATACATATAAAATTCGAACGGACATCATTTTAAAAAATAAATATAAATAATCGAATCCAAATGTAGCAAAATAAAAATGTTAATCCTTGTCTAAATCAATTTGATTTCTATATATTCACGACAATAATAACTCCCAAAATACAATGATTTTGCTAGGTTCAAAAATCCAAATTGGTCCATAGATGTGTATATGTGCAAGCTCTTCATATATTATTAAAAAAACAGCACAGCCATATATTATTATAATTATTTGTGTAATTTATTACATAAAAACCATTATATATATATATATGTACTATATGCGTGTGCATATATAGGATAAAAGATTTGGTAATGTGGATGAACCCATATTGAAACAGATTGGTCGGCATGGAACATGGCAGTCTGGTGTTGTGGGGTTTTGAGTCATAATTGACTTCTTATTTCTCTTTTTCTTTTTTTTTTTCTCCCCTATTAAATTCTAAATTATAAAACATTTTATTTACTCATTTTATATAACTTTTAAAAAATAGTGAATTTATTTAGAAGTATGTAATATCTTCAGTGAAAGATGATTTCTCAATACTCTATAATTTAGATTACTTTTTTATAACATTATATATTTAATATAAAATGCATAATACGAAATTAAAAAAATAAAGAACAATAATAGTGATGATTGAGAGTATTATTGGCCAGCTAGAGCTCACATGCTCAATAATTCAGACTTATCTACTATTCTTTTCCAAATAAAATAAAAGCAATTTATAAGAAACATTTATTAGAAAATAGACAATAATATATATATATATATATATATATCGAGATGAAAAGGGGTTAAAAAAAAGAAAGATAAAAATAATGGAAACGCTAAAACTAAATCTCCAAGTATATAATTTTTATTAAATTTCCGAGTGTTGGAATTGATAAAGTTATTATATTACAAATCGTAAATTAATGGAGAAGTTGAAATAAACGTGGATAATTCCCGAATTCCTCAAGCCTTTTATTAAACCAAGGTAAATGAAGACCTCGATTAGGGGTATTATTGTAAAATCATTCGGAAAAGAACTACAACACTCTCTCTAATCTATCATCGCTTTTAGAAAATATATAATTTTTCTATGTAAAGGTATACATAAACTATTACCAAGAATGAATTATGCGTCAACTGGAAGCGAACTTGTCCTTTTCAGACATCTCGGCAGCAAATTTTCACCGCCGTACAATTTCTTCCCCTTAACCGGAACTGAACCGGAAAATTGCCCCTCATCCCGGTTATCTGATTGTCGCAACTTGAGTTGCTGTCCTTCAATCTCTCTCAGTTCCATCTGGTACTTGGCTTTGAGCCATCTTAGCTCTTGTTCGATCCGCTCCTTGTTATTTTCAGACAGATCGTTGCTTGTATCGCAAGAAAACATGTTTCCCTCATTCTTCTGAGAGTTCACCTCTTCTTCTTCTTCCTCTTCCTCTTCTGCATCTGATGCGTTTTGTCCCGACCCCAACGAGCTAAGATCGCGACTCTCCTGCCGCTGCCGCTGCTGCTGCTTCCAGATCTCTCTGAGCCGTTCCTCGGTTTGTTTCAACTCAAACGTGATTTCCTCGAACCGCCCGTGCGTAGAGCCGCACCCGTTTCCGCAGCATTGGATGACATTGGCTCCAGGGTTGTTCCTCAGGAACTCCATGACAGAGCCCATGGACGTTCGGTTCGAGGTGCAGTTGTAGCAGATGTTTGAGTTCTCGTCCAGCCATGGAGATTCTTGGAAATCAGGACCAGTTCGCCATCCGGGCACCAGACAAGCGATCTCCCCATCGATCATGTCGGAGATTTTGGTGGCATCGTGCTCATCCATGTCTAGCTCTGCCACCATCTCCGTGGCGACGCTCAGTGCTGTGTCTGTCTCGATGTCGAACGGGAAATATATGTTTCTGACATGCCCTGCAACGACATTACAGTCATTCTCTCTACTCTAGAACTGAAAGAACATATGTACTGTTTGATTCTGGAACTGAAAATATCCGATCATTTTGGAAAAGAGAGATAGGAAATGGCAATGTATCTCACCTTCCTTATCGGCTATTCTAAGGCGTAAGAACAATCCACCGTCATCTCTTATCTTCCCTTTGATGCAAATGTCAACAAAACCAGAATCCGGATTTTCTTCTTCGTGATCATCGTTCTGACATTCAGAGAGTTCTATCCCATGAGTCTCTGTCTCAGCTGCGTTGTACGTCCATTCATTCTGATAATCATTACCGTGATATCCGTTCGGGTACTGATGTTGATAAGAATTACGGCGCAATAAGCGATTGCAGTAGTCAACTACTGAAGGCTGCCTAACTCGAGGGCCAATATAGTCCATCTGGCTACCGATGTCAAGGCCTCTTGAATCACATTCACCATCTTCAATGCTGAGAAAAGGGTCATCTAAAAGTTCCCGGGCCGAGAGCCTAAGTGACACAGTCACCAAGCATTTCTCAATGAAGCGTCTAACCTCAGGGTCCTTCACTTTGTACAGCGCATTCGGTTTTCTTCCCTGAAAAAAAAAATTGCACAACCGGAACTCAGGAAAAAACCGAGCATTGTGTCAGAAAGGAACAGTCTTTGCCATGTTCTTAACGGTCTTACCGACATAACTTTCTTGTATATCTGAGCAGGATGAGTACATTCGCTGTACGGATACTCGGATGTAACCATTTCCAAGATACACATCCCGAACGAGTAAATATCAACCAGCTCGTTATAAGCCTCTTCGAAAACTTCTGGAGCCATGAACTCGGGTGTCCCTAAGACAGCAAAAGAAACGTTTTCAGCCACTGAGAAAAAAACGTTTTCCCTGAGAGATTCAATCTGACGACAGATTGCGTATTACCGACGCAATGATCAGCTTGGGACTTTCTCAAGACAGCAGCCAGCCCGAGATCCCCGATCTTGACCTCGCCTTGGTTCCCGTTGATGAAAATGTTGTCACACTTGAGATCTCTGTGGATAATAGGAGGGTCATGGCTGTGGAGATAGTGCAGGCCTCTCAGTATCTGCCTGCACCATTGCTTCACCGCCCTTATGTTAACTCTCCTGTGCTTTTGCCTGTACCTGCGTTATATATCACCCACCCACCAAAAAAAAACTGTCTTTCTAAGGAAACAATGGAGAATATGTTACAGGGAAAACCAGATAACTGAACAGAGAAACAGAAGCTAGCTAACGGTCTTTACTGTTTCAAGGTGCCAGAGGTGAACAACTCAGTGACGAAGTTGATGTTCCGGTTGGAGGTGTCGACCCAAGAAGTGTGGAACTTCATGATGTTTCTGTGTTTTAGGGTTTTGAGGAGATGGATCTCACAGTAGAGCCTCTCCAGATCCTCGGGGCTCTGCAAGAAATCGTAGAGCTTCACCTGATTCCATGCCACCTCTATGCCTTTATACTCATCAAAAGCTCTGTAACTGCAAAAAAAAAAAAGAAGAAGAAAAATCCATCGGTTGTTTTCAGTATCATCGTTTTTGAAAATCACCCAGTTGGTTTATGATGAATCGGCCAAAAAAGTTCATTTTTTTTTGCAGATTCTGGAATGGATAAGCAAGAAAACAAATGAAAATGATGCAGAAAAGGGATTTTTTTTTTTCTTCTTTTGCGGGAAAAGAATCTTTAAAACGGCAAGTCACTGAGGAAGCGGAAAAGGAGAGAACTTTTTTCTCTTTGGAAAGAAATCTGAAATTGAAAGGAGGATACTTAGATTCAATCAGTAACTCAAAAGATCGTAAATCCAAAGGGCACTCTCGAGATTTCGATGGATCGCAAAATGGGTTTTGATTGGGAAAACAGAAAGTCCGAAACTTTACC
The DNA here is from genome assembly GCF_000463585.1 of Tarenaya hassleriana. NCBI lineage: Eukaryota > Viridiplantae > Streptophyta > Magnoliopsida > Brassicales > Cleomaceae > Tarenaya > Tarenaya hassleriana. The sequence goes on along the minus strand of NW_010966177.1, from coordinate 1,337,454 downwards.
CTAAAAAGGAAGATTAAAGAGGGAGTTAGGCATGAAACTCCATAACCAGATCCAGAAAAATGCAGAATTCAGGAGAGAAAAAAAGGGAAAGACAAGAAATCTTGAGCAAACCCGAATCGAGCGTTTCAGACATAGACAAAAGGAGAACAGAAGAAATCTGGTACGATCGAGATCGGATTCTTACACAGTCTTCGAAGCTCCCTTGCCAAGAATCTCATCGTACTGCAACAAGAACACACCCAAACAACTTTCAAACAAAACCTAACGAGAAAACAGACAAATCCGACAAAAAAACATTTCAGACTTATATAAGATATTTAAATTTTACCCTTCCATATCTTCCGGTAGGATCGACTTCGACGAACTCGGAGTAATCTTGTTCGTGATGACTCAAACCATTCATCTTTCCGATTCAGAGAGAGAGAGAGAGAGCAAAGAGGAAACTTTATTAATCAGTCAATGAAATTTCCTTCCTTTGAAAAGAAAAAAACTGGATATCTGCAGATTGCAGAGTTGGGTTTCTTCTCGTAGCCTTTGTGTTATGATTTTGTGTGAGTATGGACATTATTGGTATATATGCTCTTATTTATACCTAAAACAGAGAGAGAGAGAGAGACTGTATGATCTAAGAAAGACGAGCCTTCTTCAATGGAAGGTTTTTTTTCTTACAGAGAAACACAACCACCTCTCATGAAAGAAGACAAAGGGGAAGAAAAGGGAGAGAGAGAGAGAGAGAGAGAGAGAGAGAGAGAGAGAGGAGTGGTCAAAAAAGAGAAAAACTTATGTTTTAATATCAATTTATTTAATATATCTCTAAATAATAATTGCTGGATCATTACGTTCATGAGTAATCCATAGGATTATAAATATATATTATTAATTTAATCTCCGAAATAAATTGCTTTCCATATTCATATTACAGTCCACGAAATTTAGCCAGTTAACTTTAAAAAAAAACTACGGTTCTATATCATAACAGCAGTATAAATTTGCTAATTGCCAAAAATTAACTAGAACAATGAATTAATTAAGCCAACAATATGAATAAATAAATAAATAAATAAGTTAATAATTTTTTAGTCAACAGTATTAAGAGTGGAATTCAACACATATAATAAATATAAGCAACAAATTATAATTAGATAAACGATATTAAGGTTGAAAATTGATTTTCAGATATAATTAAACTTGTTTGTTATTTATTGAAAACCTTTGAGATCACTACTAAATTTCGACTTTAATAATATTTAGAGAAAGGACTGTTGTATTGCAAGGGAATTCTCTTCGTATAAGGGATTATCTAAATTTGGAAAGGATATTTAAATGACGTCTAATCATATTTTAAGGTTTAAGTAAATCACTTAAATCTATGGATCATCATTTCAGATTTTGGTTCAAATTTGATTTGATTCGATTGTTTGGGTTATAGAAAACTATAATCATTCCGTTTTTATCTAAACTTATTTGTTATTTATTTTTTAAAAAAAATATCAGTTTTTATTATTGTTTTAATCTGTTCGATTTCAAACTTTTTGAATTTAGAAAAATTATAATTTTATGTTGGATTATATCTTATTCAATTCACTTCGATTTAATTATTCGGTTAATAATTAAAATGGTGACCCAAATTAAACCGACATAGAGATTTTAGATACTGCAATATATCTCCACAAAGAAACGGGCGTAGACGTCTATCGTGGCTGATATAGGCTCGCCACGTGGATTTCCCCGTAATAATCTTATTTAAAATATAAATATAATACCTTATACGTACAAATATTTATACACATTTATACAAATATGTAATTAATTTAAAAAAAGAATATCCCCAAACTGCATGAATATCAGTGAACAAGACATAATGAAATAGTTATACGACAAAAAAAAATAACTGAAATGCTGCTCGGGTGATGTGACTCGCGAAATTCGACGCAGTTGCAATGTATCTGTAATTATTTACAAAGTGTAATTATTATAATTTACAAAGTGTGTGTATATATTTATATACCGTAATCACAATTAATGATGGATATTTAAATAGCTTTTCGTTTTGATATAGTTTGGACATGTGATTTCCGCATAACCAAAAAATATTTTAGAAAAAATAGCTATATAAACTATTGTTTCTTATAATATTTGGATTAATCTAATATTCTAGAAGTTATTACACTACCCACACATATTGTCTAGATGCAATTTTTTTAAAAATAACTCAAGTGGATCATGAAAGTATAAAATATTTGTTTTTATAAATAAATAAATAAATAAGGTGACATACTCACTGTCAAGAGAAGTAATAGTTTTTCTATATAAAAAAATTCGTAGGTGTAATTGTATATTATATAGTATTATTAATAATCAGAAGAAAAATGAGAGAGAAGACAAAGTTTGTTAACATGACGATAGGATGGTGCAGAGGATAGCCCAATGCGATGTTACGTAGGCCACATGCATGTCCATGTTCACGTTCACGTTCACGTTCACGTTGTATGTGTTAGGGCACATTCTCCTTCGCACCCCATTTTCCCATGTAAACTCGTCATGACCGTGATGTATGATGCATGGATAGATGCGTTTTCATTGTTTTTTTTTTTCAAGTCATTATTGTTCTTTGGTGAGGGGTGAATTTTATAAATAAAGTAATAATATCCCATATCTAATTTATAAAGCCAACCAACATTCAAATTTAGTAACGAAATGACAGAAAGATTCTATCGTTTTTAGATAAAGACAACGTTAGTGATGTAGAGACAAAATTAACTAAACAAAAACTTAATAAGTTCAGATTACTACGAAAGAATGATGAATTTATAAGTAAAGTAATAAGATATAATATTTAATTTATACTCCTTCCTTCTCAAAATATTTATAGTTTTAGGTTATTTTCCATGTTTTAAAATATTTGTCATTCTATATTTTCAAGATATTTTCTTACAATAGTTTCTAATTTTATCACTATCAAATTCCAATAAAATATTAATGATAACATTGTTTTTATCATTAAATAAGGGTATATGTGATTTTTTTTCTCTTTTCATAAAAAAATGTGAAATAACCTAAAACAACAATTATTTTAAAACGGATGGAGTAAAATAAATCGATATTCAAATACAGTAAGAAAACAAACGTGAGTTTTAATTATCTTTTTCCTAATAAAGATAATATTATTGATGTAAGACAAAAGTAACTAGCAAAAAATCTTGATAAATCTAAATTATTATCTCTCATAGGATGAATTTATAAATAAACTAATAAGATATAATGTTTTTAATTGGGACAATATTATTGATGTAGATGCCAAATTAACTAACCAAAAACTCGATAAATCAAAATTACTACGTTCATCTCACGAGTGGAGGGCGGATTTATAAATAAAATAATAATATACGATGTTTAATTTATAAAATAAACCGACATTCAAATCTAACGAACCAAAAGACAAATTCTATCTTTTTCAGATAAAGACAACATTATTGATGTAGAGACAAAATTAACTAAACAAAAACTTAATAAGTTCAGATTACTACGAAAGAATGATGAATTTATAAGTAAAGTAATAAGATATAATATTCAATTTATACTCCTTCCTTCTCAAAATATTTATAGTTTTAGGTTATTTTCCATGTTTTAAAATATTTGTCATTCTATATTTTCAAGATATTTTCTTACAATAGTTTCTAATTTTATCACTATCAAATTCCAATAAAATATTAATGATAACATTGTTTTTATCATTAAATAAAGGTATATGTGATTTTTTTTCTCTTTTCATAAAAAATGTGAAATAACCTAAAACAACAATTATTTTAAAACGGATGGAGTAAAATAAATCGATATTCAAATACAGTAAGAAAACAAACGTGAGTTTTAATTATCTTTTTCCTAATAAAGATAATATTATTGATGTAAGACAAAAGTAACTAGCAAAAAATCTTGATAAATCTAAATTATTATCTCTCATAGGATGAATTTATAAATAAACTAATAAGATATAATGTTTTTAATTGGGACAATATTATTGATGTAGATGCCAAATTAACTAACCAAAAACTCGATAAATCAAAATTACTACGTTCATCTCACGAGTGGAGGGGGGATTTATAAATAAAATAATAATATACGATGTTTAATTTATAAAATAAACCGACATTCAAATCTAACGAAGCAAAAGACAAATTCCATCTTTTTCAGATAAAGACAACATTATTGATGTAGAGACAAAATTAACTAATCAGAAAACTCGATAAATCCAAATTACTATATTTCACGAGTGAATGACGAATTTATAAATAAAGTAATAAGATATGATGTTTAATTTATTAAACAAATCGACATTCAAGTCTAATAACAAAACAAAAGATAGATTTATTTGTTTCTAATTAGGACAATATTACTGATGTAGAGACAAAATTAACCAAGCAAAAAACTCGATAAATTCAAATTATTACGCACATCTCACGAGTGGAGGGTGAATTTATAAATAAAATAATAATATACAACGTTTAATTTATAAAGTAAACCGACATTCAAATCTAACGAAACAAACGACAAATTCCATCTTTTTCGGATAAAGACAACATCACTGATGTAGAGACAAAATTAACTAATCAGAAAACTCAATAAATCTAATATCTCACGAGTAAATGGTGAATTTATAAATAAGAAATAACATACGATGTTTAATTTATAAATCAAACCGACATTCTAAACCTAATAATGAAACAAAAGACGTATTCTATCTTTTCTGATAAGGACAACGTTACTGCTATAGAGACAAAATTAAGTAATCAGAAAACTCGATAAATCCAAGTTAATACATCTAACGAGTGATGTAAAACCAGTCTTCTGATAGCAAATTGTTAGATCGAACGCCAGATATCTTCACTTACAGTTACAATATACAATTCCTCACCTTACCATCTTCGGATTTTACATAACTTTATCTTTTATATATATATATATATATATATAGGTTAGATATTGGTAATGCATTTCGAATATATGTTGTATTTATGGTAGACGGGATGTAGGCCAAAAGTAATATTTTTTTGTTATTGTAATTAGATCGTTTAATGATACATGTTGTGATACTTGTAAATAAAAGATCCAATAAAAAAAGAAGTAAAAACTCGAATATAGTATGCATGCAATCCTAGTGAATCCATATTCCACAACACACACACACACACACCTATATATATATATATATAATCCGACATATATATATATATATATAATCACGACTTTATCGTATACTATCATAGCAATAAATAATGATGGATGGCCTATTAAATGTTGTACACACATGTGCATGTGTGTGTACGTACGAAGACATGCACAATTATAATCATAGCCTTTTTATGGAAAGGGCAATTAACTAGACTATTTTTTGTTGTGATAATGAAGTAGAACCACCAATAAAAAGCTTTATCCACTTGGTCCCTTTCCTAACACCAACTTTAATATTAAATCCTAGTTAATTGACACTAATTTTCTGTATTAATTTTTTTTTATAATTTTAATTTTTATTGATTTTTTTATGGATAATTCAGATATATACATCCCAATTAAAAAAACTGTAGGGATTTCAAAAAATAAAGTTAAAAAAAAATATTTTGTATCAACGTTTTGTTTAGTTTGCATCAAAATTTGTTTTTTAAATTCCGATTTTTTTATTAATGATTTTTGAAGCAAATACTGTGGGCGAGAGTATGCAACCAGACAAATGTATAACACGTACAAGCGTACTGTGGGTGTTTAGATTTTTTATATACTTTATTTTGGATTTTACATTCTAAAAACTTAAATGCATTAACTTTTTTTTATATTTTAGATCTTGATAATATCTGGATTTTTAGAAGTTAATTTTTTTATTGCTATAAAAGTTTTATTCAAAATCTTATTATTTCATGTTATTTATTTTTGCATCTGTTTAGTTAAATTTTAACATATCATAACCAATTTATCGTATACTATTTTTGAATCCCGTTTAATTAAATGTTATTTAATTATACTTGGTTTAAAATATTTGAAGATCGATCAATGTTGCTTTCACGAACTTCGTTTTCATTTAAACTTTTGTTGTTAATATAAGTTTATTTTCTCAAATTTGGTTAACAGAGTCTTCGACCTTTGATTTTTTTTCTTCGGAAATATGTATGTATGTATGTATGTATGTATGTATGTATGTATGTATGTATGTATGTGTGTGTGTGTGTGTGTGAATGCGCGCGCATAAGAGCATAAACAAACTATGAAAAGTTAAATTAAACGTGATTTGATAGTGATGGTGGCGATTAAGTTAAGCAAGCTATTGAGATTAGTGATTAATTAATTGACTAATTAAATGGGCCTTAATATGTTTGACTGCTCATTCGGAGAATTCCGTGCTTGCCCGTACGGAAGGAAATATTTGTCAAGTAAATGAAAATGACCACCTACCACCGTTTGTTTATTTATTTATATATTTTGTATTTATTCATTATTTTTTTTACAGAAACTTATACAAATTTTTAATCTTAAATAACGTATAATTAAGTCTCACCACATTCCTAATTAAATATAGTTGTTCAATTTTGATGGTCGCCCATGAAATTCATGACAAAATATTGAAATATCGATGATAAATATTCATTATTTAAAAAAATTAAATGCAAATCAAACATCAATTAATCTGATGTAGCTTTTGGACTTAGCTATAGTTGGATTATATCCTGACATAATTAAACATGTACACTTTTACTAATATACAAAATTGATTCATAATTGTATTTAAGCCAAATCAAATCCAGACCAAATATAAAAAAATTCAACAAAATTTGAAATTAAATTTAATAAATAATTTGGAAAATAAAAATCGCATAAAAAAACATATCAGGGTAGGAATGAGCCCAGCCCACCAATGGATATAAATTCTCGAAAATAGTTAAATAATTATAATTTTTATATAGGATAGTAGATTGTATAAAAGTGGGAGATAAAAGCCGTGTAAGTGTTAAATTGAAATATCTAAATAACGTGACAGATGAATCATGAAGGAGATGGATCGTGTGAATGCGATCATATTTCATTTTCGTTATAACATCAGATTTGTAGTATATTAATTATCAATTAGTTAATTATCAATTATACTTGTGGTTTCCCCCATTAATTATTTTAAAATTTCAATTCATATATACTTATGGGCCGAATTTATGGGCCTAATGAACAACGGTTGGTAAGAGACGGTAATGGGCCGTAAAAGGCTTACAGGCCCATCAGTGTTGGGATCGTACGACCGACGTAGAATCTTGATCTGTGACTGTCCGAACAATTGTGGATAATTTTTTTTCAATACAATGTCGAATTTAACAGCTTTGGTATGTATATATTTTAGCCAAATAATAAAATAAATATGTATATATTACGCCCACGAATGAAATACGCACATATTTTTATTTGGTAAATTGGAAAAGATATATACACATTACACCTAACTTTTAGCAATTAGTGATAATATTTTATCAGTCGATGTGATCGATGAATAAGTTTTTAAAATGCGTTTTTTTATTTTTTTTAATGAGAAAAATTGATTTTGAATAGAAATTACAGAGTTGTTGATTGAATGATACGTATGTGTCAACTACGAAAATAATAAATAGAGAAAATGAAACTAGGATAAAAACCAAGAAAAATTAGTAAAGGGACCGATGATTGCGCTAAGACTGGTGGGTCCAATCATGGATATAAATGGGATGCCATATTGATAACAAAATATATTTAATCAATTATGATATCCAAAGTCACAAAGCGTGGCGTGGCATTAGTTACAAAGTTGTGTTATTTAAGATTGTCATGTAAACCATCATCTATGTGCATCACAAAACCAAGAAAATAAAAAGAAAATTATAAATATAAAATCGAAATTAGTAAAATTTTTCCATCGGATGTGAATATATATGTATATATATAATCTTTATAATATGTATATATATGCATATAAAAGAAAATAAACATGAAGGCTATGAAAGGCCCAAAATAACCCAAGAAAGATGGGCCCATTGTTGGGCTGTAAGGCAATGACAACTACTCGTCGACAAGCACACGTGAATACCATTTCCTTCTTTCCATTGAAGTTGCAAAAAAAATAATAACAACAAAGAATAAGAATAAATTTTTTTTGTTAAATAATAAGAATAATTTTTTGCTAGTAAAATTAGATAAAATATAATAAAAATGGTCCATATTATTTTTAAACTTTTATTTCATCCATGGTAAACTGTATATATACACATTTTTTAATTTGATTTGATAAGAAAGACACAAATATTGTTTTCTTATATATATACACGTACACATTGTATAACCATTATAACATCTTTGAGATCTATTTTATCATTTTATGTTTCCCAATAATAAAATACAAATTAAAATTCGGCTTTGAATCACATTATTAGACAAATAACATACTAACTAGATATGCGATATTAATTTAATTCGAGTTCAACAACATATGATTATATCTGAATTGGATTTAACTAAAATATAAAAATAATAGTAACATCAATTAAAAAAATTAATATTATTATAAATAAAAATGATATACCAAGATAAAAAGTTGAATTGAATTCAAAATAAAAAAATGATTGTAATTTTCTAAAACCGAAACTTAATAAAAACAATCAATTTCCAATTAAGTGAAATTGTAAATGTGGAATAATCTCCGGATTCAACCAAAGAACACCCCTTTTCAAATTTTTATATTGTATTGAAAAAGATATATCATAGAGGGAGGGAAAAAGATAATAGATTTAGAGAGAGAAAGAATGGTGGTGATGATGATGACTGATGAGGCTGGCTTTTTTTGGAAATTGAATAAACATATTTTGATTTTGATTTTTAATTTTTTTTATCTGGGACGTAAATAAATACAATATATTGTTTTTTTTGTCCATATATTTTGCAATTTTTATTTTTTAATTATTAATATTTGTTATTTCTTTGTTCCTATATGATTGATTTCTTGTGGTCGAAGCATAACATCTGAACCGTAACATATCACAAATTCTACTTTTCTTTTTCAAATCTCATTTTTATATCTTCATTTATACATTAGAGAATTTAGTATAGAATATCCACTTTAGTTTTTTAACAAATAAATACAGTTTTTTATTTATTTTATTTTGTTGTTTATTACTGTTATTTAATTTTTAGAGGTGTGTGAATTCATTTTCTATGAAGGCATGCTTTTGATTTTATATCCTTCGTCATGCGTTATTTATTCCTTTTTTCACTCGAAGTTAATTGTTTTTTGTTGGTTAATTTTATTTCTTTTTTAATTTCTTTATTTTTGTTGACAGTGAAACAAGTCTCCTTTTTGTCTGTTTCTGTCTCGTTTGAGTTATTTAGCACACATTCCCCTTTACTTTGGCGATTTGCTTTGAACTTCTCTCTCTCCTCTCTCCAAAACAATTTATTGGTTAATGGATTTCCCTGTTGAACACGGATCGAATTGAGAAAACCCAGATCAAATCTATTGAGATTTTGAAGATTTCGGAGCAATTCTGAGTCGGGTTTTCCCCTGCTTGGATGAAATTCATCAGTTTCTGGTAAATTCTACAATCTCTCTGGTTATCTTTTCTCTTACAGCGTCCGTTACTATTTATGTCAGTGTCTGAGGCAAATCTGCGGTGTCTGATTCTTAGGGTTGAGCAGTTGGCCACCAGGTGTTTGTCGAAAAGTCGAAGAGAGGCTGGAATTCAAAGTTTCAAGAATGAGGGATTTTCCTTCTTGTTTTGCTGAAAATGGCGTTCAAGTTGCGGATTCTTCGTCTTCGAATGCTGGTAAAAACGCCCAGAATTTGGTTACTTGCATCTACCAGTGTCGGATTCGTGGCAGAACTTGCTTGATCACAGTCACATGGACCAAGAATCTGATTGGTCAAGGCCTGACAGTGGGAATTGATGATTCTTGTAACCAAAGTCTGTGTAAAGTCGAGATTAAGCCGTGGTTGTTCACGAAACGAAAAGGGTCTAAGAGTCTAGAGGCATATTCCTGTAAAGTCGATGTCTTTTGGGATCTCTCATCTGCGAAATTCGGATCCGGACCTGAACCCTTGGCTGGTTTCTATGTGGGCGTTGTTGTGGACAAAGAAATGATCCTCCTTCTGGGTGATATGAATAAGGAAGCTTTCAAGAAGACGAATGCCACACCTTCATCTTCAAGTGCCTTGTTCGTGGCCAAGAAAGAGCATGTATTTGGTAAGAGAGTGTTTGCAGCAAAGGCTCAGTTTTCCGGTAACGGTAAAACTCATGATCTGGTGATTGAATGTGACACCAGTGTCAGTGATCCTTGCCTCATTGTTCGTGTGAATGGAAAGCCCATGATGCAGGTGAAGCGGCTTAAGTGGAAGTTCCGTGGCAACGACACCATAATTGTCGATAGAATGGCTGTGGAAGTTCTATGGGATGTTCACAGTTGGCTCTTCGGGATCCCATCGACGGGAAATGCTGTGTTTATGTTCAGGACATGTCAATCTGCGGAGAAGGCCTGGTCTTTCTCACACAGCCTGACAGACGCCAAATCTCAAAGTTTTGGTTTTTCATTGATTTTATATGCTTGGAAGAATGAGTAGAGCAGGGTTTCTAGAGATTTCCTTCTTGTGAGCTCTAACAAAAGCGTAAAAGTGACTGTTGATTTTTGTCAACATTTGTTATTTATCATAATTAGTGGGTTTGATTTGTTTGGCTTTCTTCTTGTTTTTCCATTAGAAGTTGCAAGATAATCAGTCAGAACCTTGATCTTCATATTGTATCTGCTACTTAATTTATTCTAAGTGTATACATGAGACTTGAAGCAGGTAACGTTGTTCAGAGCCGCTCTTGCTGGCCCTGTATCGTGGAATCAGCTGCCCAGAAGATCTGTGTTTCCTTTTTCAGATGCATAATGTTTCATTCCTGGGCAGTTTGGGTAAATTTAAACCCAGATCATGCCTGACATTCAGTTTCTTCCCTTTTGAATGTTCTGCTGGTCGTTTGGTAAGAGGCTATATCGGCCTATGCTGAAGCTAATGACTTTAGAAACGTTTCGTATATCTGTGATCATGTCCTCGAATCAACAGGTTACTCATGAAGATTGTTGATAGAGAATCATGGAGATTTGATACAATATTACTTGCATTTCTTGTCCCCCTTAGATATACATGGACAGAACATCTCTAATTAACTCGTTTTTTCATGGAGTTTCACTGTGCCATGTCTTGTCTCTCGCAATCTGGACTTTCAGTTCAGAGAGATGAGAGAGCGGGAAGCTTCTAGCTGTTGTTTATAACTAATGCTATTGTCAAAACCCTTTTTAACTGGTCCTGCAGGCATAAAAGGGTATTCAATCAAAGTGTCTTTGGAGAATGTCCTGTTCTGGATTCCTGAGCCGCGAAATCAGTAAGTCATCTAAGTTTAATGTCCACTTTGCTGTTTTCCTTGCATTGGTCCCCTCGTTTTGCTGCCTCATAGATTCCCAAAAGTTTCCAGCTTTGTCAGTGATAGACATTAACTACTGTAGACAAGAATTCAGATCTTGTCCAAACATGGTTAGTAAAAAGGATGAACCAGAACCGAACTGAACAGACCCAGAAACTAAATGTTGAACCTTGAGAGCTCGCAAAACTTTTCCGGGTCTGTCGATGTTAGACGTTAACACTTAACAAGTAGGAAAAGGGTTTTGGTCTAATATTGTTCAAATACTAGTTTTCAAAGCAGCCGTTCATGTTCTTTTTTATTCAATCTCCAAGCTAGTAACCATCAATCTGATGTAACACACACAGGAAAATGCTTATGTTATTGTTATCCATAACATCACCTAATAAAGTATTACCCCCCCCCTTTTTGTAATATCCATTGGTTTGTCACAGGGAAAAAAAGGGGGAAGAAGAACTGCATTGCGTGCCGTTTGATGGAGAATCTCTGAAACTCCTTGCCGTTTGATCTTCCTTTTTTTTTTGTCGCAGAGGAATCTTGAAAAGTTTCGAAGAGATGGGGTCCCCCCCCCCCCTCGCAATGCTGTTGAAACATAACAATCTTTTCGTCCCAACTGTCTCTTGTGAAATCATCACATCACAATGTTTGCTTTTCTAAAAAGCCATGGCGAAATTGCATCAGAGGAGCATGCCGTAGGCCCCGCCTGGCCCACCGACCCGACCCGACCCGACCCGACCGGACCCGACCCGAAGGTTTCTCTGTGAACCGGATCCGGAATCGTGTACCCGGTCCGATTGTTTTGTTCACACCAAAACTTGAAAAAAAAAAAATTTCAAAATTCTGTCATGTTGAAAATACATGGGCTTAACTCGGAGGCCCATATCTTATTAATTAAAGGCCCATTTGTGTCTCTCTTTTCGCTTATTTTTTTAAATAAACAAAGTAGATGATTTATTTTGTTTCACTTTATTTTCGTAATTTTCCCGCTTTCCCGCCCCACCGCCATTGAAATCTCTACCTTTTTTGTTCATTGAACAACAGAGAGAGAAGAGCCTCTTCTTCTTCTTCTTCTTCTTCTTCTTTGCTTAGAGCTCTTGCCCTAGCTTCTTACTGCGCGTCCATGGCGGCGCAGGGAGGCGGTATCGTGTAGGATCAGTGGGCAGAGCAAAAACCTCGCTGGTGATGGATACGCCGGATAAGAACCGCATCGCAGCGGTTCCTCTCTGCAACTTCGAGGTCTTCTCTCTGTTCACCGTTTTCTAACTTTTCTTTGTTTCTAATTTCTGCCGAAACTTTCTCTCCGCTTTAGAGTTATTCTGAAGGTCTACGAGAGGGTTTGCATGTATATTTTTTCCCGGATTCGTCGGTCGGATTGTTTTTGGTCCGTATTTTACTCGATTTTGGATTTTGAAACGGAGATTTCGCTAGATTGTCTGGTTCCGGATTCCGTTCCGGTCATTAGTTTTCTGGTTAATTAACCATTATTTGTGCCATTTAGGGTTATATTCTGTGTTCTCTCGTTGATTGAGACTTTCCACATGCATGCCTTCTGTGTATGATTGAAATCGCGTATCTGAATTTTATTAAATTTGATATTTCCCATTCAATTCCATCTTTAGTGCATGCGGTTTATTAGTTCTGGGTTTGGTCATGCGGCTTTTTCTTTGTAATTGTTGTGATGCTTCTACTGAGTTACATTCTAATTTCCATTTCTATCGTTATTGTGCAGGATTCTCCTGTTTTTAAGTACATCAACGATCTCTCTCCCATAGAGCCGGTTAAGTCAGCTCTTGCTGATAACATCTTGAACTCTTTTGCCTTTGCATCACCTTCGGCGTTATTCACTTCGCCACAGATCAACCCTAATCGAGAATCTAGGTTTTCAATTAAAAGGTAAAACTGGGTTTCTGTTATTCTCATGGTTGAGTTGACATAAGAAGGGTTTTTTTGTTCGTTTTCGTAATCTGAGATGGGTATTGTATGTTTGTTTGTTTTCCTTCTTTAGGCATCGATCTTCTCCGGACATACCGAATCCAGTGTTCCTCCTTGATGGAACTGTAAATAACTCAAGGGATCTTCCGGAAGCTGTTAAGTCATCCGAACTACGTGGTGAGCAGGTCAAGTGTGATAAGTTTAACCAGTTGGATAAAAGTTCTGAAACCAAGCCACTCAAGGAGCATTTCAGCTTGGCAATTGAGTTGGCAAAGGCCTTGAAAAATGGAGGTGATGGATGCGATATTCAAATGGTTTCTTGTGATCAAATATCAGCTGGCACTGAAAATGGAAAAGGAAGCATTGAATCAATGACAAAATCTGATGAAGATACACAACCAAATTATCCAACTGAACTTGGTGTTGATTTGACACTGTTTCAAACTGATGAAAGGGAGAGTTACAACGGGTCTGGCATGACGAACTCGAACTCTGATGATGGTGGTATCCTGGATAGTGAGCAACAGAATCAGAGGATAGCAGATCCTGGAACCAATTCTCTTGCTTTAGCTCCCCTGCAGTTTTCACCTGTTTGTCATAACTCGGAGAATGTAAATGCAGGAGGTTTTTGTGGTGTACAAGATGCTTCTGGAGCTCCAGACATCACTTTTAGCTGTTCAGCTGAGGTAATTGTTAATGATTCAGATGCCAAAACCGAAGACAAGGAAGAAAAATGCTTCCAGCCCAGCCGAAAGGTAATATGCTAAACAAAATTTCTGCTGTTGATTTATGTTACAAGGTCTTTTTTTTTTCCTTATGTGAAATATTATCCATGTTTATATGAAGCCCACCTAACAATGGTTCATCGGTTCAGTTAGACATAATGCAGGAAATATGCTAATTTGTAGGTGTACTCTTCCATCTGGTTTAACAATGCATATTTCATTATTCTTTTCTGATTTAAATGTGCTGGAATCTAATGCTGGGAAAGAATTCCTTCCACTATATCCTATGTTTAGGGGTTCAGGTGGTGGAAACATGTTTGCTGATGTTGTATTGCTCAGATAACTTGTGCTAGTCTTGAAATCCAAACCATCTCCTTGTTTATTGACTAGAAATTTTCTAATAAGATATACTATAACTCCTACAGCAACGGAGTATCCGGAGGCGCTGTTTGACTTTTGATGTGGGTGGATCTTGCAAAAAGAAGCCTCTGCGTGATTCCACAAATGACCCTCCTACAGAACCGGCATCCGTCAACAAGGTTCCTTCTCCTGAAATGCTGCCAGTCCCCAGCAAGAAGGATCCAGATGATATTCCACCAATTCCAACGATTGGTTTGCACTTGAATGGTCTCGTGAACACCTCAACCAATCAGAATAAATTAATATGTAAAGTTGGTCGTGTTCTTTCTCTTGCTCCTATGACATCTAATCAGATACTTGACAGTCAGATCTCAACTCCGGTTTCCACAAAAAGAGTTTTGGCTTCTTGTGATAATGAAATTACAGAGGAGGGTCCTGAGAAATTTACAGATGCAGAATGTTTTGACAATGATGTTCTGACAGGAGAGAGGTGGAGAACTTAATGTTTATGTTGTCTTTTACAGTTATCGTTTATGTACCCTCAAATTTCGAACTAATCCTTAAGATATCTTTATGCAGGAAGCAATTAGATGGACTCGATGAAAGCGTCAGCTGCAAACGCTGTAAATGCAGAAGGTCAAAATGCTTGAAACTGTAAGTCCTTTTTTTTACCAGCTTGAAGAAATCTCCACACGTTTTTTTTAATGTCAACAACTCAGTTTCCTGTTGCTTCTTCTGCTATCAGATATTGTGACTGCTTTGCTGCTGGACTGTATTGTATTGAACCTTGTTCATGTCAAGATTGTTTCAACAAACCCATTCATGAAGAGTTAGTTATGAACACACGTCGACAGATTGAAGCTCGTAATCCACTAGCTTTTGCTCCAAAAGTGGTCACCTCAGTCGATTCTGCTTCAGATTTCAGGGTAAGAAATTCTCAAAATTTATAAAATCATGCCATGAACCATAAAAGGCTCAAACTTAGGACAATTGACAGAAATAGGTTTTTACTTGCACCCTTATGACAGTACTGAAACTGGGATTTCTATCAATCTCATGTTTACGCTATTTCTGTGGTTCACTCTATGGCTTTGTCAATATGTAGGACGAGAACATCAAAACTCCTGCTTCCGCCAGACACAAACGAGGATGCAACTGCAAAAAATCAAGCTGCTTAAAGAAATACTGTGAATGCTTTCTGGTAAAACAACAGTGTCAATTCTTATTATCTGTTTTCCGCAACGCAAGTTTCACTCATGTCAGTTAAAAAAAAAAGGTTTCACTCATGTCATGTCCCTTCTAAACCGTTGGACTTTATCTCGCCTTTGTTGTGAAGATGGGTGTTGGATGCTCTCCAAGCTGCAGATGTGTAGGCTGTAAGAATACTTTTGGACATAAAGATGGTGAGCTTTCTGCACTCCTTTCTCCACATATTGTTTCACACAAGTTTCCTGACTGCTTTTTTTTTCACGTTTTTCTCAGAGCAATTCCACTTTCCCTGTGCTCAAGAACCTGATGCAGTCATGATCAACGAGGAAGACAGAGAGCAAGATGTGAAAGATCCAAATGCGCATCATGATGTTGATCATAACGATATTGGTGCTCCTAGGTATTGTCTCTCTCTTCGTTGTTATGCACTTCAGACTGAAGTAACTCTGAATATAAGGATCTCCAAAAAGGTAAGTTACTATGTATTGCTTTCAACTGAAGCAGGAAGGTACTAGAATGTCCATATCTGGAGTCGGAACGGTGTCTGCAAGTCATACCAGGAGAGGGAACATCAGAAATTATAAGCAGTAGTAACCAAATGCTGCTCCTGAGTTCTATATCACCATTTCCTTCCCTCACATCACCATGAGATTTCGAAACAAGAACAACAACAATTCGGTCTCCTGTTCTTCCCGTTACTCATGCCGGGGATGATTCTTCTTGATTTTTGCCTCTGGTCTCTGTGGGAAAGTAGAAGAACAAACCAAGATTCTATGTTAGAAAGCTGTGTGTGTATCAGTGTGGGTTATCTTCATTTCATATTTGTGTTGTAGGGTGTTCTGTATGTAGAAGTTTTGCTTAGGATGCGATATGATGTGTATATGTGTGTTACTTCAGTTGTAAGAGCTGGTTTGTATTTCTGTCTTCAACTCAAGTTGGTAATTTTCTTCCAAGCCATTGGCTAGTTAGTGCTGGGTCGACTATGTTTCCACGGTGCAGCATTTGGTGTTATCTTCTAACTCTTGGTTGTGAATACGATAGAGCTCTAAACCAGAGGATCAAATTCTGTATCATGGCAGCAGAAGATTCTTCACATTGAAGAGTAAGCAACATTTTGGGAGCTTACAAAGAAATCCATTTGAATAACGGAGACAGAACAAAACGAGGATGTGAACTTGTGTATAAAAACACACCGAGGCTAATGTCCTGGAGAATCTCTGTTACTGTTAACCAAAATCCGGACCAAAAAAAAAAAAACTATTGCGAGACAAAACAATGAAACATTACATTCCTGCAGAGAGATAAGAAAAAGCAGTCCCGTATCTTCTAAGCCCCGATGACTTCTGTTGGTTCATCGGCCATAATCTCATCGGTCGGCCTATCCACCTTCACCCCGACATCCTCAGCTGAGTAATCGCCGTGAACCTGAAAAAACAGTTAACATATAATTGCCAGATTTTAGATCCATTTTGTCCTTCAAGGCAACCAGTTGATGCATCAGTGATGACAAAAAAACATGATTTTTTTTTTTTTATGTTTTACCTCCATGAGCTTGCCGAGGTCGAATTTGGGAGCCTTGAGGATCTTGACTTTACGGATGAAAACGTTTTGCAACGGGTAGATGCTCTGTGTTGCTTTCTCGATCTCTCTGCCAATTGCCTCCGGAATGAACTTTGCAACAAGCTCCTTGAGGTCACATGATGAAGCTTCCTTCGCCATTATTTCCCTCATCTTCCTTCGGATCTGCAATTAGTACCAATGGAGGCTGGACAGTGAGTGAACCATGTGTCGGACAGGGATATGTATACAGGTGTGTATATATATACCTGACGGATCTGGCTGGACTGTGCATAGCAAGTACGCTTGACCTGGTTGGCACGTCTCTTGGTGAAAGCAATGCAGAACAACCTGAGCGTGTAGTTGTCAGTGGTTTTGACATCAATGTGGGCTTCGATCAGAGTCTGCCACTTTTTGACCAAGGACCTGAGCTTGTCCGTCGTGAAATCCATGCCCTACAGAAAACACAAACAGTGAAAAAAAGCTTAAGAATTCACCTCTCTAATGAGGGAAAACAAACAAACAAAGCTTCTCGTGTTAGATATGAATCATCAGAAAGAGGCTTTACCCAGAAGTTAGTGAGCACGTTCCTACCCTGAACATCCTCGGCTCTTAGACGGATCTTCCTGTAAGCATTATCCTCATCACCTTGAAGATCAGCAAGAGAGATCTCAAAAACCCTATGCTTCAGCCCTTCAGAGGCTATCTGATAAGTATAGGAACACATAACATAGTTAGATATAGTCAAGGACGCGGCCAGAGTCTACAACATTACTACACACAGAATACAGCTACAACCAAATGTCTGGTTCTATACATTCAACTTAATACTGCAACACAGAAGGAGATGTAATAACGAATAAGATACATGGGGGCAGCATTCACTCTTACTAATAAAACACTATCCGCTTCAACAATCTAAAGAGATGACCATTATCTCAACCTACAATGCTCTGAATCCTTCAACTAATATAAAAAAAAACTGTACAGAGAATTCATACTCTCTACATTAGCCACGTATCGATTTTTTTAGAAAATACAATTCATACCCAAGAAATGTAGGCTTTCTCAACCACACCACAGTATAATATTCACTATATAAGGCAGGCACAATACACTAGGAACCAAACTTGTAAGAAAACGCAATGACACGACTCGGGAAATTACCTTGGTACCCTGCGTTCTAGAAACAAGGGTTTTCCCGACATTCCTTACGCTGAAGACTGAGGGTGCCTTAATGTCATACCAATCCTTCTTAGAGAAAGGATCAACCCTGCATCATCAACACAGTCGCCATCAACCGAATGTGGAACAATACGAGATTCAAATATCTTGTAAACATTCGAAACCAAGAACATGTAAATTATATGTACGCATATATCTGCACAAATACGAATAAATGTAAATCGAAAGTCAGAAATCATTCTCAAGATATGAACTTACACTTTCTTCTTTCCTCCTTTCCTACCCTTGGAGATCCTCTTGTTCTTCCTGAAACACAGGAAGAGACGGGTCAGAATCAGACAATTTCGAAGCTAGAGATAGGTACACCGATACACGTCCATATTGCATCCATATCTACGCTCTGATAACAGCCTCCGAAGAGCATTCGAGGGAGAGATTGCGTACCCAACGGCCATGGTTAGGGATCTTCAGGTGGGTGTAGCAGCAACGACGACCAGTGAAGAAGAAGCCGCAACAGCCTAATACGAACCCTAATCCTCCGAGCCCGTAGAGCATCTGAGGACTTTATACCGAGAAATTGCTAGGGCTTTAATTCGGTGCATGTGAAATTACCAGAAAACCATCGTTTGCCACGTCACTTATAAGTGTTGGGCCTACCATATCATCAGATATAACGGGCTTGGGCCTAAATCAAAATTACTTGTGGTTATGGCCCATGTAAATAAGAAGTTCTCCATACAGAGTTTATAATTTATTTTTTATTAGCTTAAAATTAAAAACAGAAAAAGAATTACCAAGTGACAGAATCTCAATAATTTTAAGAGATGCAGAAATTTAAGGGAAATAGAAAAACCAGACACTAAGGCTGAAATCAGAAACACCAAAAATGTTTGCAGAAACCTCCAACTGATAGTACAGTCTACCATGCATGTTCCACATAATCCACGACCGACCCAACCAGCGTTTGCGTTTGCGTTTGCGTTTGCCGGCCTCAAACGGCGTTTCCGATATCAAAGTCTCAAGCTTTTCAACGCGGAAGAGAGGAGCTGAAGCTTAGAAGGAGCGTTTTGCTTGTACTCCTTCTCTAACGCAGCTGCAGCCAGAGACTGAAGCTCGGGCGCCGCCATGTCTCTATCCTCTTTGTTCCTCCCCTTTGACAGCTGCGAAATGGCCGAGGCACACTGAAACGGAACAATGGCAATTCATGTTTTCAGGCTCAAACTCGAGAGAGAAGATGACGAAAAACCTGAAGAAAATAGGAAGAGATGTAAGGGAGCTTACCAGGCAGATCCCGAAAAGGGCTCGGGTGTTTCTGCCGCCCGTCAAGTCTATGGCAGCTGCATAGTACTTTCTCGCTGCGATAAGGTTCTCTACTCCGCCCATTGTGTAAAGCACCTAATTCGGGACACATCACAAACAGATTAAAGTAACAAGGTGAGGACGAAAAAAATCAAACTTGATTCCAAGTTCTGCATCCGATTTTCTAACGATATTTGCTCTCGCATGGAGGTTTTACGTGTTTACAGCTTCTAAGGGCAATTTCCAAAGGGAAAAGAGAAAGGAATAGAGTATATTATCAACTTCCTAAGTAAGATGCAACCTACAAGAATCACAATTGAAGAGTACTTCCTCATTACAATGCCCTCATACTTTATTTACTATGTTCAAAATGTTGAATTGTGTCTAGACTTACCATACCTAGCATCACCGACGAACCCCATATGTTATATGATGACTCAGGTATCTTCCTTTTTTCATTTTCTTATGAGTTTGCTGTCCAAACTATAAAGATGTATGATAACAATCAACTGAGAATGAAAGAATGGCCTTACATCGGCATATGCTAGGTGGTACAGTGGAACTGTAGGCTGAGATAGTATGAGCTCCTCATAGCAGAAAGCCGCTTGTTTGTACCTGTTACGCATATATAAATGATGAATTGGGCTGAAACAAGGGATAAAACCGAAAAGGAAAAGTTTGTAATTGTCGCTGAAATGATCTCGGAAAAATATGTTGGAGATGCTGACATTTGCAAGGAAAGGTAAATTTCTGCAAGCTCTCTCCATGCATCGTGATCAGCCATGAATCTGCATAAAGGGAGAGTCGAAGAAGTGAAAAATATCAGCCGGTGTGGTTCCATCCTCTGTATGTACATTTATTGAAATGAAGCTCAGTATAAGCAAGCAACACACAGCTCAAGATATTTGTTAAGGAACTCAATGGCTAAGGAAAGATTTCCCCGTGCTTTGGCCATAGCCACCCTTCGTTTGTGTATCACCTGTATGAGACATCGAGTTGTAAGAGAACTATATTATCAGAATTAGTTGGTTGTAGCTTCATCAAGGTGAGGTGCATAGGCCTACTTGATCGAGTGGATTGTCCTCCAAAAGGCTTGAATATGCTTTTTCAGCCTCTTCCCATAATCCCTTTGCTTCAAGCAACAATCCCTCTAGCTTGCCTGGAATTCATTAGCAAAATGCAACCAAGGGATACTGTTATCATTACATATCGATATTGTAGACCAGACCAGAAGGAAATGCAAGAACATACAGCGGAGAAAAGTGGAAAGAGACTTGAAAACCATTAAGTTCAGCAAAATCAGAAAAGCATAATTGTACAATTTGCCAAGGCTCAAATTGACTTACCAACCCTCTTGCTCTCGGGAAATTTCTTCTGCAAAACCTTTATGCAATTCTGCAAAAAAAAAAAAAAAAAAACCCCGAAGGTATACTGGTGGTAAAACATCCCCTGATTTCACACTAACAAAGATGACCAGCTCGAGAAGGAAAAGACAAAGGAAATTAAGGCACATGAAAATCAAAATTCACGATTTCCAACTTCTTCATTCTTAGTAAACATTGTACTACACAAATTCATATCACAATGTATCTGCAATGTGCCCAAGCTATACACCAATATATGGAAAATTTCAGAGGTCACAACTTCAGCATGAGCTTCAGTCCAAAACAATAAACATAAATGGAAAGAGGGATGATCCAAATCCAATATAAAAATTTGCTTCTTAAGGTACCACTTTAATGTGCAAAGGCAAGGCAAAGATATACACCTGTGCAACGTCAAGGCGTTGGCAGTCCATAGCCGCTGTTGCTACCTGCTCGTATAGGGTCCATTCTGAAAAGAAAATGTAGGTATATTACCATTTAGTTTAATATATAACTGTAAGGTTAGCAAGCAATATAACCGTTTAATTCCTAACCCTTAAAGCTAAAAACATCTGTAGATAGGACACCAAGACCAAAGCTCTAATCTTATCAGCTTGTAACATAAAGTCAGATTTTTCATCTGTACAAACACGGAGATGAATATCATTCCTGGCAAAAGAATAATATAGGGTGTCTGTTCGTAATCTATCAAAGGGTATAACTTAAGATTTTGAATGATAAACAACAATTTCTACTCTTTTTCCTCGGTCAAATGATACAGAGTAACTATAGGCAAGATATGATCTTTTAACTAAATTTTCGAGTTCTCGAAACCCAAAGTTGCTGAAAGAAGACTGTCCACATTTCATAATTCTTGACACTTATTAAAATCAAACTACTTTAAAACAGAGCAAATTTTACAGACCAATTATAAGCTTGCTCAGGCCCCTGAACAGCAACTAGTGTACAAGCCTGATCAGCAGCAAGACAGATGCTTCTAAAACAAGATGTTCAATTTCACAAGCAGGGACCATACAATAAAGAAATCAATCTAACTACGAAACCCAGATTTATCACAAACACATGTCGACCATACTACAAGCAAAATCAAGTTTTTTTGGTCGGAAAAGAATCACAGCATCAATCCCGTCGACAAAAGCGATATGCAGCCAGACTTAAACCTAGTTTGAGAGATTTTCAATTCAGATAAATTTCAGAATACCCAGAATTCAACCAACAAAACCCACCAGGACTAATCGAAATCGCATAAAAACCGAAATCCGAAGAACCCAACTCAAATTCGGAATCAACAAGTTAAGATATTCGGAATCACATCACACAAAGGACTCAACTTACCTTCTGGGCCGAGAGCAGATCGTTTTCCAGGATCATTCAAAATCGAGAGACCGTGCTTAAACACCTTCTCCGACCGACGAACCTTCAGCTTCCGAACAAGGCAAAGGTACTCCCACGCGCCGCCTCCGCCATTATCGACCTGATTCTCGAGTTGATTCAACTGCGTCTCCTCCGTTTTCGTCACCATCTCTCTCAACACTGACTCGATCTGATTCCGCGGAAGGTTTGAAGCCTGAACCTAGAGTTCTCGATCTGTAATAGTGGAAGGCCAACCAGAGGAAAGTCGCCTTTTTTGCGTACCGTACTTCCCCGAGTTAGACGAGACTGAACCGGTTCGGTACTGTCCGATTCCGGTTTAATTCGGACCAGTATCGGGTTTGGTTAACAAAACGCTGCGTTTAAAAGTTTCTTTTTTCACATCGACTGGAGCAAATGGAACCAAAGAAAACTGTATCGTCATGTCTTGAGTCTCTGCTAAAACCCTACTTGAGCAACCACTGCACTACAACAACAATGGCGTCAACTGCTAAAACCCTAGACAAGATGAAAACCGTGGAAGATCCCGATGTGGGTATTTCCTGCTTCATCTTCCAGCTCCCGTTCTTCTGCGGTATTCTCAAACAGAGGTCATAAGATCCGTAAGTGAATGGTGCATGTTCTCTTCGTTTTTTGTTGTAGTATATGCCCGATGCATGTTCTTCTAGGTTGTTTCACGGGTCAGGAATTTCAAATTTTGAACCTTTTTTTTTTTTTATGTTGGGTAGTTTCTATAATTTTCTGGGTTTGTGGGGAATCGGTGAAAGTGTTCTTTTTTAGTATGTTAAATGTTTGGCCTAAGTGATTCTTTACATGATGTTTTGTTTACTTCTGAATTATATTTTTTAAAAGGCTCACCTTGGGTGTGTTTGTGATGACTTTTGCTATGAACCAGCTTCGTGTGTATGAATTAGCCCTTTGAAGCTCTGTTCGTTTATTAAGTTATATCTGTTCAAATATTTTTTACAGTTACTCGGATTATATTGTTAATGAAGTGGACATGGATGGCAATGTTGTTCACCTGACATCCTTAGATATGCCCCTCCTGAGATGGTTTGTCTTTGCCTGTGATTTATGTCTTCTATCTGCATTTACATCTATGTGTTCATATGTCTGTTCTGGTTGTGCTGTTAAACCATTGTTCTTGTTCTTCGTCCACTTAGGATGTGGAGGAGGAAGAAGAAACAAAAACTTCAGATAATCTGTAACAGATGTTATGCTTCTGGAATTGAGTCGTTCAGATCAAATTCCGGTGCCATGGATGCAGGGCGGTTGGAAGCCATGATTAATCAAATCACGTCAAGAATTGATGGTGAAAATATCGTCAATTGTTCTCCTCAAATCTTTAGTTTTCTCTGCATGAGCATGTTGTGTTCTATGCACGACTAATCTATAGGTTTCTTACAGGGAATTCTCAATTGCTAGCATGACTTGGTGGTCATAGAAGGGATTTTCCAGAAGCCAGTGGACTTTCGAATGGTTTTTAGCTTAGTTCTTCCTCTAGTTTTGGTGTCTGGAACTTATGGTGGCAGAGACTAACAACCTCTGGTCATTGATGACTTAGACTGACAGTAAAGGGCCATTGCCATCTCGACAGGATAATCGAATGTAAGACATTTGAATGATGATGTCAAAGATGGATCTGTCCAAGATGAGTTCCTTAAATCTGATACTACTAAGTACGAAACCACCTGAATCGTCCGAGAATGATATGAAAGATCAAACAGAAGGTGAAAGGGGGGAAGAAGTACGGATATGGGAAATTCTTCTTTTCTTGAATGCGTTAGATTCTTGCTCAACGTTTCTGCCCGTATATCCTATGTTTACTCTCATTGAGTCTCTTTCTCTGGCTGTTTTTAATCTGTGGAATATGTGGGGATCCTTCTGAATCTTGTTCTCCAATTCAAGAGGATGATTCAATCTCTGTGATACATCATCTAGTGAGTTCTTGCAGGGAGGGAAAGCTGGCTTTGATTTTCTGACCAGAACAGAACGGAACAGAACACTGATTGCTTTCGGGGTCTGGTCCAAAAGTCACTGTAATGCGCGCACGTACTTTGTGCTTGAGCTGTCTAGTTCACAAGCATTGATCTTGAATAACGTAAAGGTTACAAGAAAGAAGCCATAAAACTGCATCTTGGGTCCAGATTTGCTTGAGCTTAAACGCATCAGATACAGGGTTTTGCTCGAAGAACACAGTCTGTGTCCAAAATCCCTGTCTTCTTCTCCATATGAACAACTGCCGTGTCATGGAAACAGGATACATATATATAAACATGTCTGAAGAAGATCAAGGAACCGTATTTGTATGTGTAAGCAGAAACAGATTTCGGAAAGAAGAAAAAAACAGAGCCAAACAAGACAAGAATCCATTCAAGAACGCCATTAATATGCTCATGAACTCGCAGAAGAGCTGAACTCAAATCACCCTTTTTTTCCAATTTGCTCAAGAATCTCATGTTTGTTCCATTGAAAGGTATTGAGGAATTTACGTTCAACTGATGTTTACTGACCCAAGACGACGTAGTTTAAGCTGAAAGGAAGGAGAACGAGAGTAGCTGAAAACGACGCCGTTTAATAGAGATTATGTCTATGATGAAAAAAATCATTTTTTTTTAAGAAATGATGTTTTTATTAGGTCAAACAAAATAATTAATATGCAAAAGGAAAGGAAAGAAAAAGAAAAACAAAAGGGAATCTGAGCCGTCGGATAAGGGGGGGACCAGAGGACGCACGTGCGGCGATAGAAGAAGACAATAGAGCGGTGCAGAGAGTCTTTGCCCTTGCATGTGACGACGGATTCTGCATCAGAGGAGAGTATCCCTAATCCCTTTAATCCAATTTTAAATTGAATTAAATTACATTACATTATAAATGTTGGAATTATGTGACGTGTGGGACCCACGGTCTTCTTGGGGTATCTAGGGTTTTTTTAGGACATTCACTGTACGTGTTTGTTTGTG
The DNA here is from genome assembly GCF_000463585.1 of Tarenaya hassleriana. Classification (NCBI taxonomy): domain Eukaryota; kingdom Viridiplantae; phylum Streptophyta; class Magnoliopsida; order Brassicales; family Cleomaceae; genus Tarenaya; species Tarenaya hassleriana. The sequence goes on along the minus strand of NW_010966177.1, from coordinate 1,312,015 downwards.
AAGTCTGGGATGTATTAGGCCACGTGGTGGGGCCTTTTCTAGCCGTAGATCTTGTCCACGTTCGAAATCAAATATCAATAATAATATCAAATATTTTTTAAAAAAAATTGATTTCGCTTAGTTTTGTATGTACAATTATGGAGAAAACAACATGAGTTTATAATATTTTTTTTTGTAAAAAAATACACTTTTTTTTATATATAGAAAATAGCTGCACGAACATGTTATATTTCATATTAATGGGGAAATAAATGGCCGTCTCTACCCAAAATAAATAAATAAAAGCCTAATTTTTCTAAAATGAAGCAGGTTGCAATGTTGACAACTACGCAATTGTTCCTAAGGGGCATGTTAGCAACAACACTAACGATGGTCCTTCAGAATTGTAATAATAACATGTACATGTCTCCTCCCACTGACATGGCATTCAATCCTTGTCCTATATTGGAAATTCATGCTGAACCAAACAGCTCATATATATATATATATATATTGCTGAAATTAATTAATTTTAGGTTTATTATTTTGTAGAAATGTGTAAAACTGAATTCTACTGTTTGTCGGTGCTCACTACAGTACAAGAGGGTTCCCTTGTTAATCGCACGATTATGACGCTTAATTCGTATCTGCATGTCGATATGTATAGATATATAAAACTTGAAATTATGACAAAAATTTTAAAATTTCCAATCCGACAGAAAAAAAAAACTAGAACTCAAAATCGAAACCCGAAGTTTGAACTGTGTTCTTCTCGTAATCATCACCATTCGCAGCTACGTGCATTTTTGGATCATCTCCAGACTCAATGTTCGAAGATACGACTCGGGTTTCCGGGTCTTGGCCGCCGGAATATTCCTTTCCGGCGGTAGCGCCGGCGAGGGAGCCTTGGCTGTACAAAGCGCTTAGTTGGTAAAAATAAGGGCAAGTCCTAGAGTCAACTGGCCTCTTCTTGCTAACGTCTTTGGTCTTCCTGAAGTACTTATTGATGTTCTCCCATTTCTCTTTGCATCTCTTGGCACTTCTCTCGTACCCCAATTCCAGCATTTTCTTCGAGATTCTCTCCCACAGAGGAGGAGCCTTTGATGTTGATGATGGTCCATCTTTATGATGTTGGTCTTCATGATCATGATGGTCGCAATTGATCTTGGTGCTGATGCTACACCTGATGTTAACCAGAGCCAAAACCTCATCCCTTGGCCATCTCTTGCCAAGGTCGCAGTTTCCATCACTTTTTGGCGGTTTGGGGTTATGGGTATTGGTTTTTAGGGTTTGAACTGAAATGGGTTCATTGTTGTGGTGGAAAGATAAACGACTTTCGGAAATCCGGGTTTGAGATGATAAAGTTTGAATTTTGCTGTTTGGGGTTTCTGGTAGAACCAAAGAAGATGAACTTTGAGAAGTGCTAGGGCTTTGGACCTTATTCCCATGTCGATGTTGTTGTTGTTGATGATGATGATGATTAAGATGATCATGGTGATGGTTGTCATCTTCACTCAAAGATGTGAACTTGGAGATGAACTTGATGATGGTGGAGTTTCTGTCACTTGCTAGGGCTTGTTCATGTGCCCTAATCTCAAGCTCCTTGTTGATCATCTCCATTTCTTGTTTCTTCCATGCTTCTTCTCTTGCCACCTTTTCTTCATCTCTCTTCACCATATCTTCTAGAACCTTCCTGTGAAGCTCCTCTTGTTGGGCAATCATGTTCCTCACGAGACCTTCGCAAAACCCTTTCAACAGCTGAAACCCCTCCTTCTTCCTCTTCTTCTTCTTCTTCTTCTTCTTCTCGCCCATCATCATCATCATCATGGCCATCGCACTTGATGATGATGATGATGATTTCCCATCATTTTCAATGTTTTCGCTTTTGCCATGGTGTATCCCCACTTCCTCCTCCTCTTCCCTCGGGCCCTCTTCCATGTCTTGTCCCATTCTGTCTTTTGCTTGGTTTCTTGGCTCTTCTACTGGCTTCTGCCTCTTGTTTTGACCGTGCCCATCTTCACATGATACATGATCATCATCATGGACATGTTCATCATGACCATGATGATGATAAAACTCTTCAAGCTCGCTAAACATTCTGATATTGCCTTTGCCATTGTTGTTGTAATGGTTGATGTGATCATTGCTATTATTATTGCCGAAATATCTTCTCTCCTCTTCTTCGAACTTCTCTTTGCATTCTTGTGGAGTCCTTTCAAACCCAACCTCCATCAACTTTCTACGCTCACCATCATTGCGAAAAAAAGCCAAAACATCATTACACACATGTATACATACATACATACATACACACACATATATCCTATATTCACGCATCATCATTATCCGAATTTAATATCTATGCAGTTGTACAGAATAAATATGTGAGTTTGCACATGTGATGGGATTTTTTTTTGTTTTATCTGATATCCATAATTCAAAAGAATTTCAAATCTTTTAAACTAAAAAAAAATGTGAGACCCCCCACAATGCATACATACATACATACATATATATATATATATACATACATACAAATTGTCATGTCAAGGTATAATTGGAGATTTATCACTCGGCATTATCAATGATAAGCTTCTATACTAAACTCAAATTTATAGAGCTCCAAGAAGAAAGGAACAAAACAAGATTTAGTTTGCTTCCATCAACTTAAACTCAAATTCTCATCCACAGTTGATTAAAATTTTCACAAAATATGGGATTCCTTTATAACACAAACAAATTAATTGGGCTTTTACGTGTCAAAGAACCGAATAATTTGCTGAGCCGTATAGGTACATAATGGTTATATATATGTATGTATGTATGTATGTATATACCAACTTATATATGTACATGTATGTGTGTATTTATACCTGGAGATGTGCTCCCAAGTGAACCCAGGGAACCAATTCTCCACTGTAGATCTGAGCCTGAGAAGGGCAAGAACCTCATCGCTAGACCATGGATGGTGATGATGATGATGACGATACTGATGACCATCGTCATCATGATTCATGGGACCCATCCATCTGGAATTCCCAGCATCTTTGATGTCAACATGATGATCATGGTGATGAATGATCTTGTGGTTGTTATTACCCAAGACGGAGTTCATGAAATGGTCGGTGGTCTCAAAGGAAGAAAAAGACACAGGGAAAGGTGTGGCCCTTGTCGCCGCCGCCGCCGCCATCTCCGGCGTCCGTGGCTGCGGAGGCGCGGCTATGAAGCGGCGGAGCTGCTCCGGGACTCCGCCATGGAACATTTTTTTTTGGGGGGGGGGGACGAATTCGGTTTTTTTTTTTCTGTTCTTTCTTGGAATGGTTTTGTGTTTTGGGTGTTTGCTTTCACTTAGCTCTTCTTCTTCTTTTTAACTCTATCTCCTTACCTTCCGTTATTTCTCTTTTATTTTTATATTTTTATTTGAGGAATTAAAGATTCAATTATCATTAAAATATAAGATGAAGGTGTTTGGTTGGTATGAATTCATAAATGAATAATTATAGCGTACGTACGTATTGATCTCTGTGCTTTTCTGCTTGTTCTAGTTTCTATTTAATCTGATTGGAAAAATATATATATAATTTTGAGTAATTATTTGGAGGAAAAATATTCCAAGAAACTTAGTAATTATATTACATTCGATGTTTTTGTAACTTGTCTTTCCCGTCTTGTAAATATTTTTTTGGAAATATATTCATATTTGACTAAAAAAAGCAGTGGAAAATTTAAAATTGATTAATTGACAACATTAAACTAAAACTCATTTGATATATAGATTTTCACATCCAACATAACTTAAATTAATTTACAACATTTACAAATTTTGATTTTTGTCGACCAAATGGATTCAAATGTGTATATCTATAATATATTAAAGTGTATCTCATTAAAACAATTACATATTTAAATTCAGTATCTTGTTACGGAATCATATATAGATTATTTTGTACCATGACAATTGACTGATATTAAATGGAAAGGAAATAATAATATTTTTAAAAAACAATGGGCAAAGACAAAGACAGTAATACTAAAAAAAACACAAACATCAACCTCTGTGTCAATCCCTCTCGGCTATCAATGACTTCTGTCCAAATGCATAAAAAGAGATTATAGCCCACACATTGATTGTACCATTCGTACCTATGGAAATCACACCCTCACTTTCATTTTTCTATATATAATCAAGAAATAATTATATTATCCGAATATAAATATATATTTACGATCCAACCTCAACAGCTATCATATAACGCCGCCTACGAAGAAAATACTGTATGGCAAGGAACGTAATTTTCTTATAAAAATGTAATTTGATAATATCCCTTCCCGGTCCTTCAAAAAATGTTTTATTTATTTTTATTTACATGTGTATATTTTCTTTTTAAAAAATATGTGTGTGTGTGTGGTGATGGGGAGAGTATAGAATCCTATGCAGGGAGCCAGATGCAGATGATAGTGTAATTAACGGCAACGGTGTTGGCAGGGCACGTGAATGCATGCTGCAACTGGGCCCCGTTTTTATTTAATAACCCACCAATCCTTCTTCGGTTTTCCCCCTCTGCTCCTCACCACACTCCCTTTACGGTGCACCCCTCTCCCTTAGCTGTCGTGTCGGATTTTCATTGGCTGACAAACAAAGTTTTATATATTTTTTTCAACTCGATATTAATTTCAAACTTTATAAATGTAAAACACCAAGTGATTTGTTTATGTTCTATAAATGAGTCAATTTTTAATTTAGAATAATAAGGTTATGAGTGGTCATATCGCACTTTGGTCCGGTTAGGTTTGTTTTTGGATTCGCATTTTTCGATTATATAGAACATTCTAAATTCTGTTTTTTTAGGTAGATTTGAATTTATTTCATTTCGATTTTTATTTTCTAAAAAATATCCTCAAATCAAAATTTAAATTTATTTTTATATTCCAATTGAAATATGTAGATAAATGATATGGATTACCGCTAATTGCGAATTCCATATGAGTATTGAGACTACAGTTAGACTAAATTACCTTTTAAAATAGACGATTATATATATAGTTGGGTTTCGATAAAGGCCCAACGAAAAAGGAAAAGAGATTAAATACGAAAGCTAGAGGAAGCCCATTATTTTAAAAATTTACGTTTCAAGCCCGACATTTTCAAAATGCACTACAAGGCCCATATCATAGCCCAGCGAAAAAGAAGACGACATTAAATATGAAAAAGCCCAAGTATTTTCGAATTGCTCTACAAGGACCCAGATTCTTTGGCGGTTTCACTTTCAAGCATTGTTCTTCATATGCTTATGAATCATTGGATAAGTTCCTCTTTATTTGTTGTATAAAGTTTGAAACTTTTGATTCGATCTTCACATAAAGTTGCAGACTTTGATACGTTTTCCATGGAATTGGATTGTTTTCATAACAAGGCTTGATCTGGGTGAGACACTATGCGATTTCTGAAAAACCATTACAGATGAAGAATTCGGATCGGCATTTGAAGAAAGTTTCAAGTTTATTCTCAAAATCTTACAGATTCTCCGATTTCATCGGCATCATCAATCAATATACAGAAGGAAAATTGTCATTGAAGAAGAAGAAGAAGAAGAGAGAGAGAGAGATTCCGTTCATCATCTTCACTTGTTCTTCACTTCAACGCCGTTCTTACCGGCGATGATGACCGACGTCGCCATGCCCAGAAACAGGCCATGCTCCACCACTCCCTGAAGCTTCTCGATCTCCTTCGCCGCCGCGAATCCGTCCTTCAATGGATCCTTGAAATACAAATCCACAATGTAATTGCTGTTGTCCGTCACGTAGGGTTTCCCCTCTCCATCCACCCTCAGCGTCGCTTCGCATCCATATTCCTTGAACATTTCTCGCAATCGTATCAGATTGTAGTTCCAGCAAAACTGAACCACCTCCACCGGCATCGCCAAACCGCTTCCGCCGAGCCCGTCCACGAGCTTCGTCTCGTCCGCCACAACGATGAACTTCTCCGCCGCAGCCTCCACCATCTTCTCCCGGAGAAGCGCGCCTCCTCGGCCCTTGACCAGATCCAGGTTCGGATCCACCTCGTCGGCCCCATCGATGGCGAGATCGATCCGAGGATGCGTGTCTAAGGCCACGAGCGGGATGCCCAACGACCGAGCCTGCTCCTCCGTGCGTTTCGACGTCGGGATTCCGACGATGTCGGAGAGTTCACCGGAGTTGAGGAGCTCACCGATCCGGTCGACGGCGAAGGCAGCGGTGGAGCCGGTACCGAGGCCGAGGACCATGCCGGATTTGATGGACTCAACGGCCTTCTCGGCGGCGAGCTTCTTGAGGTCGTCCTGCGTGAGAGCGACGGATTGGGCTCTGACGGAGAAGGGGACGTAGGTTCTGGAGGAAGAAGAGGTGCGCTGGGAAAGGGAGGGGGTGCGCAGGTTAAGGTGAGAGGAGGAGGAGACGAAGGATAAGGAAGCCATTGGAGAAGAGCTTACGCACTGTGTGGTTGGAGGAGAGGAAAACGGTGGTTTGAAACCGGATATCCGCGGGTACCCGCGTATTATGATTATAAATAATTATATCTTATATTTATATAACATTTTTATAAAATACAATTATTTTAGATGAAATAATTTCATATTTTTTTAATATTAATTCAAAAAAATTAAATTTATTATTATTTGTCTCTTATTATCTCTTTTGTTTTATATATTTTATCATAATTCATCAATTTTTATAAATATATCTTCATGTTTTAAAAATTTTATATATGAATATTGTTGTTTTTCTTAAATAAATCCGGATCCGGATATCCGCGAGTACCCGACTATTATTTCGGATACCCGTACCCCGGATACTCGTAAATACCAAATCCCGGATACAAATCTTATAGTTAAATACCCGAGTCTCCCGGATCCGAATCCAAATCTCTCGATTTTCTCGGGTATCCGACCCGTGCTCACCCCTAGTTTGAGGTAGAAGAAGGGGTAATGGCAATTTTGGAGTTTTATAATCCTTTGTGGGGTATAGTTGGAAAATGACATATAAGGTATGTATTGGGTTGATGATGATGATGATGATGATGATGATGGTGATACCATTTTCTTCCCTTTTACATACTCAGTGCTCTAGATTCCCTGACCATATCAGTTTATATTTAAACCTCAATAATCCACCCGATTCCTCCAAAATTTTAATAAATCGTCTCCTTATTTATTTATTTATAAAATTTTGGAAAAAAAGATTTCAGAAATTTTAGAAAACATAAAAATTTAGATGCTATTTTTAAAGTTCTAAAAAATGGGATAGTTTTATTAACATCTAAATTTTTAAAGAAAAATTATATGGTATCTTAAAGAAAAGTAATTGATATCAACTTCAGTAAAAAAGGATATTATGGTAATTGAGAAAAAAAATGATTTTTCTCTCATATTTTAAATTTTTGTTAAGAATAAGATTGAATAGTGAAAGGTCAAAAGACAGGAAACCTTAGATTGCCTCCCAAACGACACCGTTTTAGGGTCTTAAGGAACAGCACCATCATATTTGGGCTCTCTGTGTAATCCGTAATATTCTTCTTCCTTTCGATCATCCCTAGATTTAAGTTTTTTCAGCCAAAAAGCTCGCAATGTCCGCTGAATCAGCAAGCGGGATTCCGAAAGGCCAGGTTCGTATATTGATTATGGGTTTTGTGTGTAAATCCATGTTTATTCCTTATCGTGTGGATCTTAGCTCTAGGGTTTTCGATGTGGTGGAGTTTCTGATCCGGAAATTAGAAACTTTTTTGAAGTTTTTGCTTTGATTTCGACGTTTATGTTCTGATTGTTCGTTTTTCGGGTGATTTTCAGGTTGATCTGTTGGATTTTATTGATTGGTCTGGCGTTGAATGCCTCAACCAAAGCTCCAGTCACTCTTTGCCCAATGCTCTGAAGCAGGTAAAATGTTCGAGAGTGCGTGTATAGGCCTAGGTTTTCTGTGTTAGTGTGTGTTTATCTGTGCCTTTAAAGGATTATGTGTATATGGACCTTTGAAGTCTTAGCCTTCTTAAGTCTGTTCGATGATGTCGACCATGAATACATGGCTTGTTTTCCTCTCTTTATGATTCTCAACTCTGCTGTAAGATACTCTGATTAGAATTCAAAATTCTTGGGAAAGTGTTGGAATTCTTGATTCCCGGGGTCAGTTTTGGTGGCTGTGGCTGAGGGTGATTTGCTTGGTCGTGTAGGGGGACAGAGAAGATGAT
>NW_010966177.1:1294532-1303474 GCF_000463585.1 Tarenaya hassleriana | reverse complement strand
CGTGTAGGGGTACAGAGAAGATGATGGATTGAATTTGGAGAGTGATGCTGATGAGCAACTTCTCATCTATATTCCTTTCAACCAAGTCGTAAAGCTGCACTCTTTTGCCATTAAAGGCCCTGAAGAGGAAGGTAATGTAGATTTTGGGTACTTAGAGATGGTTATTTTTCAGCATTTCTTTGTAATTGTATGTCCGGGATATGATATGAATGATGTGTTGGTGTGGACATGAAAGATTTAGACCCCTGGAGATGTGTCTCGTTCTTGGTTTCATGCGAGGATTCTGAGATTCGGTTTTTGCTCTCTTCAGGTCCGAAGACTGTGAAACTCTTCTCGAACAAGGAGAACATGGGATTCAGGTAAGGTGAAAAACGCCCTTTTGTGTATCGAATTTACCTTCTTTTCTGCAATAAACTGGAATTTGTGGTGGTTTATCATACATAACAGCAATGTCAACGACTACCTTCCGAGTGACTTTGCCGAGCTATCTGAAGATAACCTCAAGGTATACGTTCTGCTTTAGGTTTGACTCTTTTGCGCATAATATCTAGAACAAAATTCTATCTTTTAACATCAGCTTTTAGCAATACGTCGTGATGTTTCTAATCGATCTTTCTGTGCAGGGAAAGCCGGTTATCCTTAAATATGTCAAGTTTCAGAATGTTCGGAGGTAGGTTTACCTTCTCTGTATTTTGTAAATTTATTCATATGGGTGGCGTTAGGGCCTGCCTGAACTGCATGTATATATGTGTTTCGTCCAGCTTGACGATATTCATTGAAGACAACCAGTCAGGTTCGGAGGTCACAAAAGTTCAGAAAATCGCACTCTACGGGACAACGTAAGTCTCCAAAATCTTAAAAAAACATTTTATTCAAGAAATCTGAACAGCTGATTCATGAACTTGTTGAAATATATCACGTCTGGTAGAAATCAGTTTAGGGATGATCCTTTGGCTATAAGACAAGTTATCATCTTGTGCACATAAGACATTTCTCCACATATATATTATGCAAAGGGGAATGTAATCTTATTAATGTGGGAAATACAGGGTGGAGACGACTGACATGAAGGGCCTGAAAAAGGTGGAGGATCATTAAAAGCTTCTTTCCATCTAACAAGAGGGAGAGGGAGAGAGAGAGAGAGAGAGAGAGAGAGGCTCTTTTTATACATTCAATCCCTTTGAACCAATGGAATGATCAAATATGGGGTTCTCATTGTGTTGAGGCACTCTTTATGTTTGTTTCACTGAACGCGTTACAAAAAAAGTTTTTTTTTTGGTGGGCACAGAAAGAATCCCTTAAAAGGCTTGCAGAGTACAAACAACAGTTAGACACAGGATAAGGATATGAATGATGATGGCAACGTAGTTACAATACAACAACATCGATGCGGTTGTACCGCTTTCATGTACTTTTTGTTTGTTTTTCTTTTTGGGTTCAAGATTTGTAGAGATCGATGCTACCTAACTGTAGGCGGGAGGTGGAGCTTACGTCTCGTACTGCCAGAAACCTGAACCTGCAACAGAAAACATACGACGTACAACGTTAGAAAGCTGAAATCATCTCGAAGCCCCCGAGAGGAGGAAACACTGTCGGAACCTGAAAAGATTTGCTTGGAAGACAGTCGTCGGCTTTATTCTGTAGGAGTTGCGTTGGAAACGGGCTTCGAATACTTGGGAAGTTTGCTCGTCTAGAACACGCCACGTGGATCCCCCATCGCTGCTTCCTTCAAGAATCCTGCAAAACAACAGCAAGTACAGAAAGATAATACCATATGGGCATTGTTCCAACGCTTGAAAAAAACTCAGCTCTTAATGCGGAATCAGGTAAAACTACAAATCAATCCAAACCCAAATTGCATATCTGAAACGTTGGAGCTCAAAAGGGGTAGAAAAGTACCAATCTTTTGGGTCTCTTTCTGGGGCATCATTTGCAGACATGAGCTCATATTCTGCAACTTCTTCCATCTTGTTGTCCAACGTCTTGTACATGATCCAACAACCTATAAACCAAAAACGCGTTTCTGTAAATAAAAAAAAATGTACAACCAAACATTGGAATCGGCTCGGAGAAATTGAATTCTTTTTACAACATACCTTTCGCACCGTTTGGTTCTTCCCATTTGGAGTCACGGATCCCGTCGAATGCTGAGCTTGCCTGAGACAATTGTGTAGGAATGATGTCTTACAAACCTTTCTTAATGATGGAGGAGCATATGTGATGAGTGATGTCTTAATACTTACAATACCAGAAGGAAGCTCTTCCCCACTTGCTAGGACAGAACCTAAACATACTCTGTTTCGTTTCACAAGTGGAAGAGAGAGAGACTCTTTGTTTAAGTTCTGGCATTTGCCGAGGTCACGGCTTAGTTCTTCCAATGCGTCCAATGCAACCGGTAGCGCTAAGGAAGTTTTCGTCGGTTCACCGTCCAAATATATGGCCAGGCCTTTATCGTCTGTGTCACTCTTGCCCTTTAATGAAAGAGCATGAAGCAACTTGTCTAATGAAGGCAAATACTGCTTCGGAAATGAACTCGAGCCATCTGAACCTAAATTCAGACGAGCCTTCCTTGTTTTGTAAGATGTACTCTTGAGATCCACTAGGGTTCCCTTGACGATCTGAAGTAGCTCAATCGCTCTTGGTGTAGGCAAAGAATCCTCGACGAATTGAGTAAGGATAGTCGAGAAAGAATCATAAAGCTTTGTCACATGGTCGTCAACACATATACGAACCGGGCAAGAGGTAGAGCTGACAGAGGAATTTTCGTCCGAACCAAACTCTGATCTCAAAATGCGCCATCCCTTGTCACCACTCTGCCTTCCAGGTAAAGAAACCGAGGCATCATCTGGGGAATGAAGGTCTCTCTCAAGCTCTTCCTGCTCATTGCTGTCTCTGAGTTCAAGAGAAGATAGAACATGAGGTGTAAAACTAATGCGCAATTCTCTTGTCAGGGTCCGCAGAACAGCTTGGGAAGATGATTCAGTTGTGATTGTCCGTCTAGTTAAAATCTGAAGAAGGAAACAACATCAGACAACTTAGATCAACTGAACTGAATGTAATTCTGAGACATTATTGGAGCTTGCTGGCAGGAATTAAAGTTGATTGGCACATTCACTGCTTTTCAAATAGCATTACCTCGTGCCACTTTTTTGTGTAGCGCTTAGTGACATCATAAACCCCGTCTCTCGCAATTCCAATTACATAGTTCAACTTTTTGTTCCATCTACATGAAAAAGATTTAATATGATTATGGACAACCCCCATGGGGATAGATCAAAGTGAAAAGCGAAACACAGGAGAGATGAGATAAGCTTGAGAAACTTACCCTTTCTCATATAGTAAGGGTTTATCATACACTCCTTCACATGGATCCAGGTGGATCCATCTGCAGCATAAAAAATTCTTCTCTGATTTGTTTCGTGGATATAATTCTCTGCAACGGAACCTTTCTTTTGCATAAGAAGCTTACCTTCCAAATGAGTGTGAGAAACATTCAGTCCAGACATGATCTGTGAAATCCAGTATCTGGAAATGGAAAAAGAGGAGTTTCAGAAACACATTATTAGGCATTGTACATAGTGCAATCCTTTTTCTTTGATATTCAAAAACCATCACTTTGTATCCACTGATGCAAAGCAAATCGGCCATCAAACTGTGCACTGAGTATTAGGTTACCCTCTTGTTTTGATACCAACATGCAATAACATCTCAAGGCATCTAATTCTTTCCAACAAAATCTCACTCAGCTGGGTGAAAATAGATGTCTCTAGCATTAGCCATGAGGGAAGCCAACCAAACAAGATTCTAGTTCAATTTACCAGAGATCCCGATTGGAGAAACAAATGCGCAAAAGTTCAAGGAAAGATCTTGAACATCAGAATAAATGCTAGCAGAATAAATTCTGGAATGATACCAACCAAACGAGTTGCATAGCCAAATGAGCGACAGTATAGTGTAAAGCAGTTGGCCCACTCCCCACAGCGCCCTTTTCTCGTTTCTAAAAGCTACATGACAAAGAAAGGGCTATTAAACCCAGCAATGAAATCAATGACGTATCTTCGTGTGTACAATTCATATACCTTCACTGGATCATTGTACCGAGGGAATCGTGTAATTCTTGAACAAAAGGTACAGCTGTAGATATCACAATGGCAAAAGAAAAGAACTAATTTCGGTTCAAAGATTAACACAAAAAGGGAACAGGACATCAACTGACAGCTCAACTTTAAGCAAGTCAATACATTAGATAGATAATGTGACATTGTGAGTGATTAGGCTTTTTCGAGCATCTAATGCATCCATCAAACTCACCAGAAAAAGTCCATGAGAAACAGAATTATAGTAGTAACTGTAATGAGTTAAAGATTCATTCCTCAATCATATCTGAAGATAACTAGAAAATTTTAGTATTTGCAACAGAGAAAAGCCAAATAGCAAACTGCATTTCCTGCATAAAAGAAAACTATAAAGAAATGTGAAATACATACCGATAAAGTTCAACTCGATTTGCTCCATAAGCAAGCTCCGAGGGAAGTGGATTTCCCATCCCCTGGCCTACGGTTTTGCTACCACAACCATCACAAGGAGGTTCATTGACCCACCTGCACTACCACCAGCCAATTATTGGAAAAAAGAAGTTTCCAGATATTATCACGCCAGTATCTCAGAGATATGTATCTTTGGCTACCACGGCAATTTGCAAAAAAGGAACAAATAAGGGTAATACCCAAAAAAATATACATAGATGATAGGAAAGTTTTCTCTTCACTTCTATAGTCCACCAAAGTTTCAACACCAGAAGTAATAGCTCACTTTAGTCTCAAAACATAAACCGAAGTTAGTGCGAAAGTTATTTTCTCGTTTTGGGTTTTCAATTTTACACTTATCTCAGTTAGCATCAAAGTGTGAAAAGAACTCCTATAGGAGAAGAACAAAGAAGTAAAGAAAATACCTGAAAGTTTTTTTGAACCAGAAAAGTAGCTGAAGCAGGAAAGTATAGTCATGTTCCTCTTTTGAAGGCTTAAAATTCCCCTCCTAAATGTATGCCAAAAGCTTGGATCAGATGAAATATCATTGAAAACCTAAAGCTCAAGGAATTGTTTTACATATCTAAGAAATTTACTCTCCCAACTACAGCAGCCATGAGAAGGCTATATCTATATATGTAATTCAGTTTGAGCAAGCTACCACCTCATCAATGTCGATCACATATAATAACTTAGGTAGTGAAATACAAAATTATAACTTCACCGAAGCGAAGAATATATCTTCCCAAGTCCCTACCATACTCAGTCTAAACCAGTCTCAGAATGTTAGCCTCTTAGTTCTACTATATTGCATGATGCTTAGTGCTTACATCTTTAACTCTAACCATCCAAAAAAACTCACCACAAATAACCCCAGAGAATATAACTGGTTTAGGCTCAGGCTATTAGTACCAAATTGATTATCATGCCAACTTGAGCATGTTTCAGGTAATGGCTGGCAAGATTATAACATATCAGTAACATGGAACCATCAAAATTCGACATCTATTATAATCACCCTGTTTAACAGAAATTTCCATCATCAATAAGCCTGTTGCTTCATTCAGTTATGGTCATTGTGCTAAGTCTACATATTATAAATGAGGAAAAAGAAGCTCTCACCTTGGCCAAAGCCACGATAGCTTTCTCCTCCAACTCCTCTACAGGAACAGTCTTTCGTGCAGCTTCTTGACGCGCTGGATCTTCATACTGACGTAACAATTTCAATAATATGTGAAAATATAAACAGATCTCTCCAGATTCTAACATAATAAATGAGCAGAAATGCAACATATTCTGAACAGTGATCACCATGAGAACTTGGCCAACGTAAGGTCTTATCCTCCGTTCAAATTCGCTGCTATCTTGTGCTGCTACATACTGTTGGAGCAACAGAGCTTCTTCTTCAGCCTTATAGAGGAAAAACAGAGAAAGAACCCAAATTGACTTCAATTTCATATTCAAAATCACCACCAACAAAGAATTAACCTTTGACAGATGCCTCTGAATCTCAACAAATTTGACACAAATGTAGACTGATACCTGCAACATTCGCGCAAATTCTTCATCTAATTTGACCATTTCGGCATTTGATTTCTCACAGCTATCCACATTTCCTTCCAAATTCTCCTCACAATTTACTTCGACCGACACCAAACGCAGTTTCTCCGAAACAGAAACGAGATCGGAATCACCCAATACGACTCGATCACCTTCTTCCGCAACAATCTAGCTCCCAAAATTCGACACCAAACGTAATAAGAGATTCCATCGATCGACCCAGACACAAATTTCGGGGCAAAAAACCGGAAAAAGAGTACCTTCTGCTCATAAGGAGGAACTGAAGTCAGGGAGAATATTTGGAACCGGAAAACCTGCAGATCAACTTAGGAGCACCCGTTCAACGACAAGATCACAGCAAGTCGGAGACGACGATACATAAATGTATGTGGAGAGAGAGAAAGAGAGCGACCTCGAGGCCATCTTCAGTGTCGTAGTCGACGTCGAAGGTCGAGTCTTCGTGGCGGAGTAGGAATCTTCGTGACACCATTTCCTCTCTGCCCGTCGCTTTGGTCCGACTCCAACTCGGCGTTTATAAAAGACAGAACGACCATTAACAAAAAAAAAAATAGAGAGAGAGAGAGAGAACGACAATTTCTTTTAGGAAAAAAAATGGAAAGTGTTCTTGAGGCACAATTACCGAAATACCCCTACAGCCTCCGCTCCAAGTCTCCAACCGCTCAACTTCTGAAAAACCATTCGTTCACGTGAAACCTAAGCCTCTCTCGTCGCCGTCGCCGTCGCAATCTCCGGTGAGTGTCCTCATCCTCATCCTCCTCCATCTTCTTTTGTCCCCTTTCTTCTTATCAATTTCTGTCCTCTGTCGTTGGTTTGGATTCGATGCAAATTCCTGTATCATTGTTTGATGTTTGTCTCGTTTTTCTGGCTTTACTTCTTCATGGGTTTCTGGGTTTCGATTGATTCAATGCTGATGTAGCAATTCTTAAATCGGTTTAGTTTGGGTGAATCTACAGGACATGCTTTTCTGGATGCGTTTTGGTCTCCCATAGCTTTGAACTATCTTTCTTTTTGCTTTGTGTTTGCAGAAGGAGGAAGATGACAACCATGGCGGTGACTGAATACGGCATCGTCTACGCCGTCCACATCGTCACTGTTCAGTTTGGCTCCGTCGTAGCTGTAACTTAAACCCTAAACCCTATCTATTACATTTCTTGTTCTCTTCCCTTTTTCTAATGTATGTTTGCGGATTGATTTGATTTTTTTTTTCCTTGCAGAAAGTGTGCGAATGTCTTCTTAGGAAGGGAGCGCTTACGGCCAGAGACATCTCCCGTTTCACAGAGGTCAACCATAACCAAGTGAAGGACATCTTGTACCTCTTAATCCAACACAACTGCGTTCAAGCGTTTGCTGTTGAGCAGCCTGGTAAACCTTGGAACTTTGTCGATATTTTCGTACGTTTCGTTGCAAAATCAGATTTTCGGGTTTAGGGTCACAGTCACACAACTTTATAGTCATCTGGTTCTTTGTTGAGGAATTTGAGTTATTGCTTCTCGGTGGTTAGAGGTTTGGTTTTGGCGCTGTGATCGAGGATACTGTGTTTTGAATCAGATTTTCTTGTTTAGGATTTTACAATTTTATTGCCTTTTGGATCTTTCTTGTGGAATTTGGTGCAAAACTGTATGCTATCGCTGTGGCTTTGTGATGCTGTCATCCCTCTTACGCAGAATTTCGAGTTCCAATCCCAGTTACAACAACTAGGGGTGGCCATTTCGGGTTTCGGTTCGGGTTCGGTTCAGTTATATTCGGGTGTGGTTATTTCGGTTTTAGAAAAACTATAACCATTCGGTTTTTATATAAACTTCGGTTCGGTTCGATTCGGTTATAGGAACTCTCTTATGTTGAAAACGAATTAGCTCCCTTAGGATTCTTTCTGTTTGGTTCTTCAAAAATTGGGATTGCTGCTGAATATGGTAATGCTGTTCTTGTGTCAATTCTTTCGAAAATTTTCATAATCCTCATGGATGAAGGGTTTCATCCTTGTCTGTGAGAGCATCTTATGTTTCTCTACCTTGTTCATTTGTGGAGATTGAGAGACATCTGTTGCTGTTGTTGTCTATTTAGAAGAGAAAACAGTGATGCACTTGTTTCTCTTTGGCTTTCAAGAAGTTGAATGTTTGTCCTGTAGTTCTTCTAACCCTCCAATAATCTTTTAGTAGCCATCAAAGTTGTGGGAGAAATCATGAGTGTTCTTTTGTATGACTGTGACATGTAGGTGCCGCTGGGAATGAGGCCAAAATTACTGCACAATTCATTGTGATGTTTAGTAACATACTTCACCGTATGAGGTATAACAAGTTTATGAAGATTGTGAAAGAAGAACTGGGGCAACAGGTTTGCTCCTGGCTCTTCTGTTTGTTTTAATGTTTTATGTAGCTGGTTGCAATCTAAAGGGATTAGTTTGAAGTTGGAATATGTACATTCCTAATGTTGGATATTATTTTTGTAGTGTGGAGAAGTTCTTGAAGGTTTGCTCAGTAATGGCAGGCTTACCCTAGGTCAACTGGTAGAAAGAGATGGAGGTGAGTCCCTTTTTCTTCTGTGGCTCATATGTTAGTCTTGGGAACCTGATAAGCAAACAGAAAAGGATATACTTCTGCAGCATATGGATTCCCTGTTATTTTTATAGATATGTTATTTCCCTCGATTAGCATTTTCCATTCTCATGTTCTGGACTTGAGATAGAACGTAATTTTTGTCATGAAAATGCTTAAGATAGAATTGACACCAACATACGTTTACTTACATGTCATATTGCAGAAAATGGAATGGGTTCAGATGTCGTGAGAGATTCTCTGCAGAAGCTGATTGCTGCCCGCTATGTTGAACGCATTCCTG
>NW_010966177.1:1264823-1294000 GCF_000463585.1 Tarenaya hassleriana | reverse complement strand
ACTCCTGCTCCTGAACCAGTTCTTGGTGCGCCCACTGAAGAAGAATCTGCTCCAAAGAAAAGAGGTTCAAAATCTGCTAAGGTATGTGGTAAGGTTGTTCTGATTTGTGGTAGGAACATTACCGGGAAGCTTCCTGCCATTTATGTTGTTGGAAATATTTGTTTAGTATTTAAATTTTAAAACTGTGACCTTATTTATCATTTACTATATAAAAGCTGGCTATATGAGATTTGAGTTCTATTTATGTGTTTGTTATGATAATTTAGCATCAGTTTACGACCTTCTGGGATTCTGTAGATTATTGAGGTGGCAACCTTAGAAGAACGTGTTCTTGAAGCAGCTACTCCAGTTGAAGCAATAAGATTTCCACTAATATTAGAACAAGAGTCCAATTCATCTTTTGATAATGATGGTAGTAGTCCCTCTGGAAACATCTCTGGGGTTAAGGTATGAAGATTGCTACAGTAACATTGCCTCATATAACATATTGCATGGAATGTTACTTGTCAATGTTTTACCTTTGAATGATATATTACAGCGTAAACATGGTGATGCGGATTCAAATGTGAAATTATCAGATTCAAACAATCAATTAGTTTGGCGTCCCAGTTTCGAGGGATTCATCCACCGCCTTAGACATAAGGTGAGATATCTGTGTTCTTCAATGCGGCTGTTGCATACATAGTTAAAATTGATCATATTTATCGGTGATGGAGGGAGATTTCTGTGGTTTGGGTGGGTATTTAATTTGACATTATGAATATTCTTTTTGTTTAATAAGAAATTCTCTGGTCTATTTTTTTCACTCATTATGTCATCACACTACTTCATATTCTTGTTCCATACTGTTTTTAAGATATTTATTCCCCATTTTAAGGCATGTGTCGAGATTGTGAAAGATCGCAAGGATGACAAAGCTGCCATTGTCTTGGGTGCAATGTTGGAAATAACAAGATATCAGGAGAAGAAGGTGAAAGTAGAAAAGTCAGGTATTTTTGGGGACAATCCCTCATCCAGTAACTTTAGTGAAACATTCCATGAAGGCATGAACAGATTAAAAATAAGTTAAAGTGATCATATTGATATAAGCAGATTATACTGATATTCTGTTATGTTCCGACGTCTTGAGGGGTCAGCACATTCTGTTTTGAGGATTTTAATTTTTATCCGCCACTTTCTGGTGAAACTTTTATCAGTAATTTCATTCTGAACTAAAACTTTCTCACCAAATTATATGACTAAGAAATGATTCCTTGCAGCTCCTGTGTCAATCGATTCCATTTTTGAAGAGGTTATAAAGAGTGAAGCTGGTCGAAATATGACAATGGAGCATGTTGGAGATTGCCTTGACCAGTTGTGTTCTAATTCAACGTATCTACCAGCATTTGTGGTAGAATCCGGTGACTCCTATGTAGTTGGTACTGCTTCCTCATCCTTCGGTTAAAATCCCATTAAGTGGAACTTTGTTTTTTTTACTTAAAATATTCCCCATTTCCTGTGCAGACTTTAAGAGCATAATTGGAGTAGCACAGAAAGATGAGGTCTCTTCTATTTCATTGCCTTCATCACAAATATTTTGAACACTCGTATGAAGTGTTCTTGTAGGATTGAATTGAGATGAGATGTTTGATGATCTGTCACATGGTTCAGATAGAATCAGTTGTTTTGAGAAGATATGGGAAGGACGCTTGCAGAATGTTCAGGTATTTGTCACAAGAAGGTCGTCTAGTTGAGACCGACAAGGTAATACCATTTTTCTAATCCATTATCTTAAGCCAAACTGGCAGTCATTCCGCTGGATCACGATGTTGAATCAACTTAGAGATTGTGTTTGAACGGTCTGAAAATTTTGAGAACTGACTCCACTTGGCAAGTGCTTGCTGTTGGATCATTTCGTTAGAAGTTTGAACTTCGACTAAGGTTCCCTGGTGGATAAAATGTAATCACGTTGAACCTAGTAAAAAGTTAATATGTAGACTGATCCAGTCGAAAAACCAACCAAATCTGTGTTTTGATGTTATAAACAGTTTGATACGCATTCAAGCAGCAGGGAAATCATGTGGGCAGTGGTTATGGGGTTAATTTTGAAGAATAGTAATTGTGATTCCAATTTTTCCTTTTTTTACTGTAGATTGCAGATGCTGCTTTGTGAAGAATAGTAATTGTGATTCCAATTTTTCCTTTTTTACTGTAGATTGCAGATGCTGCTTTGTCCGGAAAGAAAGATACACCAAAAATTCTCTTGAAGATGTGGAAGGACGAATACTTGCATATGGAGGTATATATTTCCGTTTTTGTCTTTGTCTGTGCTGCTCTGCATTGCTTGTTGGTTAGAATTGGATGCCCGAAATGCGTTGCCTTGATCTGCATAGGAACTTGGCATATTGGCTTCTGAAGTTTTTATCTGTTTCCAACTTTCTATATAGCTGGATACTTGTTACTGAAATTGAAAGACAGAGATCAGATTGAAAGGGTATTGATGTTAACTAATTTAAAAAAAAGCACATACCCGGTTATGAAAATTGAAATGGCTTCTGCCATTTTTTATGGGACAGCAGCTTATGTCGTGGTCTTCACAATCAATATGCAAAGATAGGTAAACTGGAAGTGACATCAGTTGCATCCATAAAGCAAAAAAACCTAATCTTTCAACTTATTATAAGTAGCAGGAGTTTTTTTTTTTCCTTCTTCTTCTTCTCGCAGAAATTAGTCGTTGCGGGAAGATATATCCCGTTCTTGTTATGGAAGGTGAACCAACCGATTCTATGGAGGAGACTATTAGATGAGATGTTTCATGCTTCTTTAAATCTGAGTCTCCGTCTGAACCATGAGCTTGATCAGGAGAAGGAGGTTAGTCCATCACTTTAAATACTCCAACTCCTTTTTAATCAAAGTCCTTAATCGGTATATATCCACTCATGCCCCTGAACTGATTTGTGTTAGTGTTTAGAAAGTGATGTATCTTTGGGTGACTATGATATATATATGCATGTGTATATATGTGTGTATGTATCGATGGGGGGGAGGAGGGGTTACAGTATTTTGGGTTTTTTGGGTTGCAGCTGCTGTCTCTGCCATTGGGAAAGCTGGAAGGGAAACTGAAGGAGAGACTGAACAGAATCAAAGAGAAGAGGCTGCTTCTGTCTTGTTCTCGTTTCAAACTCGATGATTCTGTTATGTTTTTCCATGACTTCTAATAATCTCTCCCTCCTGACTTTGACACAAAATATCTAACATGTTTTTGATAGATCTGTGGACCCAAAATTTTAAAATAAAAAATGCATCAATTTGAAAAAAGACATTCAATATATACGCATATATATATATATTCGCGAGAGTATCTGGCATCTATTTATTTGCCAGCTTGGATAGGGATGGGTTGGTGATTGGTGTGGCATAGGAAGTAACGATTAATACAGCTGCTGAAATAGAAGGGATAGGGTTTCATTTAATGCAATTAATGTAAACAACCTCGCTCTCCTCTCTCCATCGACAGCTTCTCAACTAACGCCTTTGCAGCTTCCCATAATATTATATATATATATATATATAGAAGATGTTGATATATATCCCTTGTTTAGTTTTATTTGACGTTTTAACTTTCAATATGCATATTAAAATAAAATAAAAGTTTGTCTAAAATACCCTTTTTTAATTATGATGTTTTCATTTTTTCTCTCATATAATATTGTAATTAATAATATTACCTTAAGGGAATATCCTAAAATAATACCTGAACTTCTCAATTTTGGCAAAATAAAATCTGAACTTTGTTTTTTATCAAATAAAACCTGAACTTCATATTTCAGTCAAAAATAAACCTGAACTTTATAATCTTTGTCATTTTTAATCCTATTGCTGACGTGGCGTTCCGACATCTTACGTGGCAAGTAAAAAATTAAGTTCAGGTTTTATTTGATAAAAAACAAAGTTTAGATTTTATTTTGTCAAAATTGAAAAGTTCAGGTATTATTTTGGGATTTTTCCTATTATTAATGAAGAGAATAATTTTGGAAAAAGTATCAAAAAATATATAAAAAATATCAAAATTTGGAGTTCGAGCTTTCGTGTGGTTTGACTCTGTTTAATAGAAAATAATTGCATTACATTAATAATAATACACTTATATGTATTAAAATTTATTGTTTCATAAGTTTTATTTTATTGCCCAAACTTTTTCATTTTGTTGTCCGGCCAATCAAACCAAAACGATATTTATAGGCAAATTAATTTTTGTTTTCTGTTTGTATGACGTCATGTCAGTTTTATTGCTATATCGTATCGCCGTACCTTTATTGGTGGTAACGACGCGTCTTCTTCATCGTGATATATATATGTCAGCCATAGAACCACCAAAAAAAAAAATTAAACACTAAATTACGTCAAAAATTGAGATATTTGATCATATAATAAACACTAATGCTGATATAAAAATGTTATTTTTTAAAAAATCAAACATGCATACGCCTATTGCCTAGAAATTAATCTCTATCACTTACAGCCGTACCAATTCATTTAGAAATCATAAAAATAAAATGGTCCATATACAAATATACAAAGATTGATCCCAAGTTTATGTGTAGTCGGATCGACCAAGTTTATGTGTAGTCGGATCGAAGGCTTGGAATCATTCTGGTTAAAAAAATGATAAAAATAAAAAGTAAATTTAATGACGGACTTGGTATAATATTTTTTTTAATTATCAGCGAACACAATAATTTTCACGAATAAATAGGTGAACATTTAATGAAATACTACTAATTTATATTTTTCAAATATAAAATGGTTTCTTTATATAGAAGCACATATAACATGTGTTCAACTCACAAAACCATTATCGTAAATTTTACACAACCAAACTCAAAAAAAAAAAAAACATGGAGGACACCCGAAAGAGCCGGCGGGTCGAGATCAACGGGATACTAACGGCGGTATCCAGCAAGCCGACGGGTCCGGGACGGATCCACCCGTTGACCGATATTGACCACGCCATGGATCAACACACCGTCCACGTCATCTTCTACTACCGTCGAAGCCCGTTCTCGTCGTTTGACCTCGACTCCGTCCGGGTCTCGCTGTCGGAGCTCCTGTCGTTTTACCCGCCCGTTACGGGTCGGGTCGCCCGGAACCCGTATCCAGCAAGCCGACGGGTCCGGGACGGATCCACCCGTTGACCGATATTGACCACGCCATGGATCAACACACCGTCCACGTCATCTTCTACTACCGTCGAAGCCCGTTCTCGTCGTTTGACCTCGACTCCGTCCGGGTCTCGCTGTCGGAGCTCCTGTCGTTTTACCCGCCCGTTACGGGTCGGGTCGCCCGGAACCCGGAGACCCGGAAATGGGAGGTGAAGTGCAACGACGCGGGCGTACGGATCCTTAAGGCGAGAGTGGGTGTGGGATTGGATGAATGGCTGAGATCTGCCGATGGGAACGAGGAGAGAGATCTGACGGTGTGGGAGGCTATGCCTGAGGATCCCAGTATTTGGTCTCCATTTCGTATTCAGGTTAATTTCATTTTATTTATTAGGTTTCTTTTTCAAAAAGTTATTATTTTAATGAAAATATGTTGGGGTATAGTATAGATTTCCAAAAGCTAATGTTACAGTGTTTTTTTTAGTTAGTTAACTAATTATGACCTTTATTTTAATTCACTTTCTTTATTGATCTTCTGTTTATATTTGTTGACATTTTTATAATATTCATATTTAGTTTATTTTCAATATATATGTTACATATTATAAGGCAAAACATCCATAAAAGATGAAACCCGAATTTTTCATTGGAGCTTGCCCCCCCCAAAAAAAACTATATTTACGAAGCCTGTCATGAAAATTGAATATCTAATAAATGTATATTTAATCTCACACCTAAATATTTTGAAGTAGTAAAATAGAAAATTTGATTTGATTTTTTTTAATTTAAATGGACTTATAATATTGAAGCGTATAACTTGATATTCATAATAATATCTTTATTTTTATTTATATTTTTGTGTACAACAAATGGGCAGATAAATGAATTTGAAGGGGGAGGGGCAGCTATTGGGCTAAGTTGCTCCCACAAGCAAGCTGACCCAACTTCACTCATCTTTCTTTTCAAGTCATGGACGGAAGCCCAACGCCGTCAGCCCATCTCCCACCCTCCTTCCTTCTCACCCCTGATCAACACCAACGCCGTTAACTCCCCATCCTTGGAAACACCCACCACCGCAACCGCAACCGCCACAGCCACGTTCAGATTCTCAGCCTATGCATTCAGGCGATGCCTCGAGGAATCGGTCGCCGGCATATTCCCCGACGCCTCACCGTTCGACGTATTCGCCGCCCTTTTCTCCTCCCGCATCGCAAACGCCAAACGCGACCACAGTCGCAACCGCAGTTCCGTCACAATATGCGTAGATATCAGGAGGCTATTGCCGGACCCGGTTCCGTACGGTTTCTTCGGAAACGCGTTGCATTTCTCATCGCTGGAGCTCTCTCACACAGACGATACCAGGATCGGTCACGTGGCACGGATGATAAACCGCCACGTGGCGAATCTGGACGGAGACCAGATCTTGTCCGGTTTGAAACGGTTAGGGCCGGAGGCGGTTCAAATGTACGGTTCAGATCTGACGGTGGTGAGCATGGAGCATATGGTCGTGGAAGGAGAGCCGTCGATGTACGAGGCGGTGTTCGACGGCGGAGAGAGGCCGTCTCACGTGAGCTGCATGATCGGAAACTCCGGGAGAGAGGGAGTGATCGTGGTGACTCCATCGCCGGAAAAAGGGTTTGGGAGGACGGTGACGGTGACGTTGCCGGAAGAGGAGACGAAGAAGTTGCTTGTCGACCAAGAAATCCTCCGTTTTGAGCCGGAGATTATTCTAAGTGGTGGAGTGAATTTCTGATATACACACACATATATATATATATATATATATGTACCGAATGTCGTTGATCAGTAAAAAATATTTTGAATTTTAAATAAATATTTCATTTTTTTATGTTGAATTTGATTAATGGAATTGGAATTAACATAACACGCACAATTTTTTTTTTATTTAAAGAATATAATCCCAGATAAAAGAGCGCACGAAATTCGTCACCAAAAGCACGTGGTTAATTAGAACCATCGAGAATCTATAATACGAAATAAATATATATTAATCCATTAAATGTAAAACGTTTTCAAGAAATATCATTAGTTAAATCCACTCATAAAACCTTCAGGTATTTGATAAATATATTTGGTGAATACATAGACAATCATATATATATATATATATGATAAATATACACGAAGCGCCTTACCATCGTCTATCCAGACGTCGCCGTTTCAATAAAGACACATTGGGCCGGTGTTGTAAGGCCCAATATGCATTTCTATCAATAAATTGGGCCCATACCAAATTGTAATCTCAAAACCAACGGGGTCGAATTGCAATAAAGCTCTTCTTGCGGCCGAATTGCAATATTTACCCAGTGAAAATATTATTCGATGTGGACTATCATTTTATTATTTCTTTCTAAGGTTATTTTTAAGAAGTTTTTTTTTGTTAAAAAAAAACAAAAAAGTGATATATATATATATATATATATATGTGTGTGTGTGTGTGCAATAAGAAAAATATATACAATTCTATATATACTTGGAACGTTTCTAAATAGTGTAGAGCCTATTCTACCTTTTTAACATATTTTTTCTTGTTGATATTTTCCCCTTAGAAATCTATTTATGTTTTGTATTTTACTAAAACTTCCGTCATAAATTTATAATAAATTCTAATTCTATTGTATGAGTTAATATGATTTTTTTTTTTTTTGCAAATGTTAATAATTGAATGTAGTGTTGCAAGAGAACAAAAAAATCTACATTAATTTTAAAAATATAATAATAAAATAATACCGGGTAGGTATTTAATTAAAATCGGTAAAAACGTTAAACCAATTTTAGTTCAGATTAAACGGTAGATCAAATGTTCGTATCTTTCTAACGAACTTCACAGTTTTATTTTTATTTCCTTTATTAAAAGAAATGAAATAGAAAATTAGAATTTTATACTTTTCATATTCATTGGAATATCCTCTCTCTCTCTCTCTCTCTCTCTCGATCTCTCGATCGACAAAGATAAATATGGAACGATTGCACTGGGAAATTAAACGAGTGGTATTGCTCTGTCTCTCTATAAATACACAATCATCTCCTCACTCCTGCAAGATCGTGCCTTTCATCGCTTCTCTTTCCTCTCCTCTGCATTATCTTCTTCATCGTCGCCGATCTCTTCGAAAAGCTTCAGGCTTTTCAGGTAAAGATCTGGTCTGGGTTTCACGTAGATTTCTCTGGTTTCACTAATTCTCGTCTCCGTTTGGTTTTTCTCCTCCTCCATGTAATATAGGGGATGGAATTCTTTGTCTAGGTTTTTTCAACATTTTGGACTTCTCGAGAAATTCGTTTTATCTGCGCATGCGATTTTTTCGTGGGTTTCTCACGCATGATGTTTTTACTTTGATGTTGCATGAGATTCTATTGTTCTGTGATTCGTTTTTGCTGATTCCAGCAAGGTATATTCTCAGGTTTCTATGTATTTGTATTTTGATTTATCCCTCTTTAGCTGGAATTGGCTTAAGCTTTGAACATCTGGGCATTCATCTGTTCATCCAGATTGTGATTCATGTTTCCCCTTAAGAATTAAGCAATATCTTCTTCGAATTCCATGATTATAGGAATAAGATGTAGCTTTTGTTGTTTCATGTAAAGTTTGGTAATTTCCTCTGCCTTGTTCTTCACTGCAGCATGGGAAGCAGCAATGGAACTGATTACGGTGCCTACACTTACAAGGAGCTCGAAAGAGAGCCCTACTGGCCGTCTGAGAAGCTAAGGATTTCAATCACCGGCGCTGGAGGTTTCATCGCTTCTCACATTGCCCGCCGTCTGAAGAGCGAGGGGCATTACGTTATTGCTTCTGATTGGAAGAAGAACGAGCACATGACCGAGGACATGTTCTGCCATGAATTCCACCTTGTTGATCTCAGGGTGATGGACAATTGCCTCAAGGTCACCAATGGAGTTGACCATGTCTTCAACTTGGCTGCGGATATGGGTGGTATGGGTTTCATCCAGTCCAACCACTCTGTTATCATGTATAACAACACAATGATCAGCTTCAACATGATCGAGGCCGCTAGGATAAATGGAGTTAAGAGGTCTGATTGTTGTTCCAGAGCATGTATCTTGAATTTAGAACATCTGGGTTTTGCTTAAACATGTTAAAGATTGAAATTCGCTTTTTTTTTTCCTCTTCAGGTTTTTCTATGCTTCAAGCGCGTGTATCTACCCGGAATTCAAGCAGCTGGACACTAATGTGAGCCTGAAGGAATCAGATGCTTGGCCTGCAGAGGTTTGTGACCTCTACCGATTTACATTTGGTGAAAATACGTGTTTTCCTCGTGTGATGGATGATTTATTTTGTGGATATAGCCTCAAGACGCTTATGGGTTGGAGAAACTTGCAACCGAGGAGTTGTGCAAGCACTACAACAAAGATTTCGGAATTGAGTGCCGCATTGGAAGGTTCCATAACATTTATGGTCCTTTTGGAACATGGAAAGGTAAAAAACCCGTCTTCTTTGCTTTGAACCACTATTTCTTAAACCAATCGGTTTCATTGTTGAATTTTTTGTTGCCATTTGGTGAAATCCAGGAGGAAGAGAGAAGGCTCCAGCTGCTTTCTGCAGAAAGGCTCTCACTTCGACTGATAGGTTTGAGATGTGGGGAGATGGGCTTCAGACCCGTTCTTTTACCTTCATCGACGAGTGTGTGGAAGGCGTACTCAGGTGTGCATTACTTTGGAGAACCTTAAACCCGAAAATCGGGTGACCATATAGTAGGTGGAAGTAAGTTCATATGATATATATATATATGTCTGAATGAACCATTGATAACTCTCTCATTTAGGCTGACGAAATCAGATTTCCGGGAGCCTGTAAACATTGGGAGTGATGAAATGGTTAGCATGAACGAGATGGCCGAGATGGTTCTGAGCTTTGACGGCAAAAAACTACCTATTCACCACATCCCTGGTCCTGAAGGTGTCCGAGGCCGTAACTCAGACAATACCCTTATCAAGGAGAAGCTTGGCTGGGCTCCCACAATGAGATTGAAGGTACAAAACTTCACATATTCCTTTCTACTGTGGCAGCCTTCGTATATTGTTCTCTTGGTGTGTATGCATGCAGATACTGTGAAAAGGATGATACTTTATCACTTGTGACTGATAGGAATATACAAAAAAACCTGTTAAAAATCTTGAACTGTTTCATCATGGGTTTGATCCGTTGATTGAACAGGAAGGGCTTAGAATCACATACTTCTGGATCAAGGAACAGATCGAGAAAGAGAAGTCTCAGGGTGCTGATGTGTCGGCTTACGGGTCTTCCAAGGTGGTGGGAACTCAAGCTCCAGTTCAGTTGGGCTCACTCCGAGCCGCCGATGGAAAAGAGTGAAAGCTTCCAGCTTTTCTCTTAATCCTACAACCTTCACGAGAAGACAGGTTCGCAGTTTCTGTAAGGCAGATACCTAAGATTTCAGCTACAGTATTAGGGTATTTTGGACATCTCCGATGGAAGGATGATACAGATATTAGGGTATAACTTCCATTGGAAAGCATAACATGTTTGTCAAATGCTGCCATGTTTGCTTGTTCTACAATGATGGATGGATGTGTTTTAAGATGTATTATGTTTCGGTTTGGTCTTGAGTTCCGAGGTTGAAGACAGACAGGACAGAAGATCATAGTTATTGTCAAGTGGCTTTGAGTTCCATAGTGTTGGGAGGGTTTCCTCTTTGTGTTGTTGATCATAAACTGTTTCATCATCCCCTTGTTCTTTTTTGTGTGTGTGTGTGTGTTCCAAAGCTTTTGGAACACGTCATCAACCAAATCTTTGCAATGATTGGTTGGTGGCTTTGAATGAATGGCTCCCATGGAAACTGAGGAAGACGACAAGATTTAGTTGAGGCATGCGAATATTATAAATGGTCACATGATAAATGTGGCATGGAATGTGTTTTTTGGGCATAATGAGAATATATATATAAAAAAGGAAAAAGGAAACATATATAAAATTTAAACTTTTGCCAATTGGATAAAGAAGAGAAAACAAACTCTTGAGAAATCGTAGGAAAAGTTGAAGTGGAAGGAATTCAAATGGAAAGGGTTTTCTCCGTCGAAGAAATCTCCGGCGAGACTTGGCCGCCGGCGCCTGCCATGGAGACGGCGGATGCGGTCTTAGGAGATTCCGATGGAACGGAGAGGATGAACCGTAGCGCCTCTGAATGGGCATTTCAGCGGTTCATCCTAGAATCCTCCTTTTCCTCCTCTGCTGCCGATGCTGGTGCCGGAGAAATTACGGAGAATTTCGGTACCTCCGCCGTAGGATATTCTTATCAGAGTGTTCCGGTTGATTCGGAGGAGTATCGGGCTTACCTGAAGAGCAAACTCAATTTAGCTTGCGCTGCTGTAGCCATGAAAAGGGTAAGCTTCCTCACTCTCTCCCGGCCGGATCGTATAAGTTTCAGGAAGAAATATATCGTTTTTGTTCCTTGTTTGTTTCTCTTTTCTTTCTAGTTGATGTTTGGTCTCCGAGAAAGTTGGGATGCATAGAAGATCTTATGTTTTGGTTATGGTTTCTCGAAAACTTGTTTCTAGGAAAAAGAAACGTCAAAGATCATGTGGAGAGCCAGATGTTTCATAGCCAGTCGAGTGAAAGTTTATTAACTTACGGTTTTAATATCAATAGGCATCTTTCACGAAACCTCAGGAAACCCCTGGAGGAGCCGACAGTGGAGCACAGGCTTCCAGTGCATCACAACAATCATATCCTGATCCTTCCAAAGGTTTCCACTGATGCTTTATGAGATTCAGTGATTGGGTTTGAATGGATTTCAGAAAAAAAAAACACGTGTTGCGGTCTATTCATATCCTTTCTTCATGAGCTGTCAAATCAGTTGGCATTCTTTCTTGTGCAGCTACACCAAAGAAACCTAGTGCTCCTGTCAAGTCTATAACAAGTGGATCTGAGCTCTCTGGTGACGAAGAAGCTGATGGTGAAACAGAAACACCTGGCAATATAGGCTCCCGCGATGCTAAACGTGTGAGAAGGTAATTGCATTTCCTCTTGTTCTTTTGCTTTGAGGAATTGGTATCCCAACCATCCAAAGTTGTCCAAGGAAAAAAATCAGCTTCATGGTGAAGAATCATATATTCGGTGCCGAGTTAGCTTCTTGAAGACCTAATCAGCTGAAATACGTGTCTCCTCCGAAGAACTGGATAATGTTGTCCTGATTGACTGGTTCATCGGCTGTATGTGGTGAATAGAGTTGTCCTGATTTACTGGTTCTGGGAGAAGTCATAAAAAATCTTGTGCACTTAGGCTGGAAAAAAAACAAAACTTTGGACATTTTGTCATCCTAATGTTAGCTGAACGAATTAGATGAATCCACAAGTCTTGTATGTGATTTGTTCTTGAATGTAGTCTGTACTTGTCTGTTTTCCGTTCCACAGGATGCTGTCGAACAGGGAGTCTGCTAGAAGATCCAGGAGAAGAAAGCAGGCACACTTGACGGAGCTAGAGACACAAGTATGTACATCTCACGATTTTCTTTCTTCTGAATTTCTTCCCCCTCTCTTTCAGACATGGATATGCGATCTCATTTCATGTTTCTGATCAGGTATCTCAGCTGCGTGCAGAGAATGCTACTCTCTTGAAAAGTTTCACTGATATAACCCAGTCTTCTAATAACGCTGCTGTGGAGAACAGAATTTTGAAAGCTAATGTTGAAACTTTACGAGCTAAGGTAATACCCACTGAACGGTTCCCACGTACTGGAGTAACTGATTCTCAATCAGATTGCAATCATAGCCCCACACAAGTTAGGGTTAGATATTGGTGGGACCATTGTTGTTATGCATGGCCCCAATGATGGCGGCCATATATGAACAGGTATAGTAAGATCCCTAAGGACCAGTTGAATCAGACCTTCCCTGTTTCTTGAGGGAGGTTAAGGCATCCATTCCTAGGAATCTCAAGACTGTTTGCCTGTTAAACTGTGACGATCTGTAGCCGTCTCTGTGTATATTATCTGATTTTCGCTCTGTAACATTCCAAATATAAAAAGGTCTTTGGTGATGAAATTGTCAAAACAACCTCCCCACCTTCTTATATTGCATATATTTTGCATCATTCACCATAGTCGTCAGTCCTGGATCGAATGCTTACGAGCTTGCCCGACTGGCCAGTAATTCTTGTAACCCGATTGACGCTGTTAAACATTTCTCCCAGGTGAAAATGGCCGAGGAGACAGTGAAGAGAATCACAGGCTTAAACTCTATGTTACACGCCATGCCGGATGTTTCCATGGTATCTGTTCCGTCTTTCAATGGCATTCCCTCCGAGACATCCACGGAAGCAGTGCAAGATGACCCCAAGAGCCACATTTTCCAGGCTTCCCCCAACAATTCTCTGGCCACAAGTAACACCAACACAGAGAATGCGGCCGAGATTGCTTCGGCCACAAGCAAGGCCTTGACCGGGTGCAAGATGGGGAGAACAGCTTCACTCCATAGAGTTTCCAGTTTGGAGCATCTGCAGAAACGTATTCGCAGCACCATAACGTCCCCGTTTCAAGAAGGCTTGAAACCCTAGGCAGGGGAGAGATTCAGACTCTGTCTGGAGGTTAAACTTGACAATTTTTAACGTGTTCGTGCTAAAGTTCTTCATTCTTTATTTATGTTAGGCAATGCTACTATGACATAATTCCTCTAGCTTCTTGTCTTTCTTCTCCTCCCAGCATTGTATACATCACAAATTCCACCTGAGGCAATTTCTTCTTCTGGGTATGCTTTTCAGTTTGTGAAAATATCTAAATTTTCAGTTTATGCAAATACCATATGCTCTATGCTAACATAGATATACTTTTTGTGGCATTTCTTGGGAAAACATCGACATAGGAACCATTTACAAGAATCAAGTTACAGAAACAGGTCCTTCTCTGCACCCTTGTCTGTGTGATATGCATAATCCAGGGTTCAGAAACAGAACGGGTAAAACAAGGAACAGAGAGTTCCGCGAGTGACCCGAAAAAAAAAGCTTCGACACAGAATGGAGGAAAACCAAAGAACGTTTTATTCTACTGGAGAAACTGGACCCAAGATCCTGAAATCTGTAAATTACAGACTGACAATCAAAACTGAGACAAGGTGACCAAGAAGCCAGTTTCATTTGCTGGGCGTTCTTCAGAGGCAGAGAGACATAAACAAAACCAGTTTTCCTCTTCAGTGACATGTATATGTACATAGGGAGAAAAAGCATAAGACGAACTTCCTAACCAGAATGATTGGAGAAACAAGTTCCTGACTTGGAAGGCTGAAGAGAAGAACAAGCTCTATAGTTGTTGCAAGTACTACTGTTTCTGATTCAGTTTTGTCCCTGTTGTACGGAACCATGAGAATATGGGGGAGGAGCTAGCTAGGATTTCCAGAGGTGGGGTTTCCCTCTCTCAGTCCTTGGAGGCACAAATGCAACGTTCTCTGGACACTGTCTGCAACTATTCTTAGTTTCCCCTGTGTCATGTCTCCTGCAGAAGAAGAACCATTAACTTCCACCGTACGTGCCACTCTCTGTTTAAATTTCTCCCAGTCCTCAATGCGCTGCCAACATGCCCGACCTCCATGGCTTCCTTCCATCCCAAGAAACGTCACGCTCGGGTTTTCACCGAATAAATACCTTAACCTGACCAAGACACAGTAGGGCAACCATGCGGCTCCTCCAGCAGCGTTTATATGGGGTATATGAGCCGGATCAAGGACAACAGTCAATGCAAAGTCAACTGAATTATGGGGCCGATCATAATGTATATTGCTCTTTGCTCCACAACCGTTGTTGTCTACCTCACTACCATAATAATGATTCTCAAGACATAACTCAATGCGTGGCCTCTGACCAGGAGCTACCTCTCCAGCTTGTGATTGGGATGACAATCCCTTCTTCCATGCTATCAGTTTCAGAAACTCCCTCAAGACCGGTATGGGTAATGTGAGAAGGGTTATGAAAGAGGCAACCCTTGAAGCATCGTAGGGCTCTGATGCAACACGACGACTGAAGTAGTCGCATATTTCTCCTATCTCAGATTGGGTCAGTTCCTCTTGAGCAGTGGAAGCATTTTGCTGCTGTTGTTGCTGCTGCTGCTGGTGATGGAAACGCTTCACACTGAGGACTTGAAGAAGAAGCTGAACTCTATGGACACTCACCGCAAAGACGTAGCCACTACGGGAAACAAACAAAAAACAATTGAAAAATTAGCACGATAGCCTCATGACACATGCAAGTAAAATAGATGAACACGTAAATGAAACCCTAGTTTATCGGTAGCTAACCCAACAAAGAAGCGCAGTGCAGGCTGTTCTTGGTCCAAATTCAAGAGAGCACCTTCATTCTCCTTCAAAATTGAACCTAAGATCTCTCTCAAGAGGTCGGGTAACTGAGCAAATAACCATAGCACTCCAAGATATTTGAGAATACCCCTTAAAACCTTTTTAAGAGCCACAAGAGGAACCCATCCACCTCCATAACCACCATCATCACCAAGACCAATAATTGCTGTGTTTAGTTCACCTCTTACGTGTGCAGGCATCGTACTGCCAGGAGATCTTCGCACAGGCAATCCAGAGCCAACAACACTCAATGCAGAAGTAGCAACACCACCAGCACGACTCAAACCAGCTGCCGGGTTAGCTGCCCTTGACATCGCAGTAGCGGCGGGGAAATTGGCTCTACTCCCACTGGCTGTTACTAATTGTGCACCTGGATTTTGGTTTGTAGTGTTTGCATTTGCTGCTCCAGGAGTCAAATTTGGTTCTAACCCATTTAATTCTTGAGCAACATGCTCCATGATGAAAGGTCTGAACTGGGGGCATGGCAGGGAACCCCCAATAGAGGCACCACCCTTTGGTGGTGTTGCAGGTTGCAACCAGACCTGATCTCCAGCAAAGCATCTCATGTCTACTGCAAACCGCTTACGGTATATGATCCTTATCCAATAGGGACCACGAAGTACCACGGAGACATCAATGGGCAAGAGAGAGCTTGGAACGATTCCAGGTCCACTTCGCCCAACAGCTGTTAACATGGCAGCCCCATGAAGGCTATAACTTCCCCCAAGAGCAGCAGCATTTGCTGAAGTCGTCTGTCCGGTATTAGGGGAAGCTGAACTTGCAGTGGAAGTTCCCTGAGTTTGCTGCATCTGATTTAACTGTCTTGAAATTGAAGCAACCGCTGCAGGCACAACAGGAGATCCGGTGGCAGGCCCAGCCCGAGCAGGTCGAGTTGCAGCTGCTAGAGCATGTAACGGCCCAGCAGTAAGACGAATGCAATCAAGAAGAGATGCAATCTCTGCTCCATTTATGAAATCCTCCAAGAACTGCAGAAAAAGAAAACGAAAAAAGAATGGGAAAACAGGGTTAGTATATGTTTCTAGAATTGCAGCCAGAGAGACAGAAGAAGAACAGCATCAACTTCATGAACAAAAAAAGAATTATTAGTTAAGGCGTCAACATGAAGATATAGCTAAGAAGTAAGATAGCTTACTTTTGTATGGGGCCACAGTTGGTCGGGAGAAACATGCATGGTGCATCCATCTTTACCCGATTCCCACTCAACAACAAAACGAGCTAAGAGACCCGAACCAAAACTAAACCACAAACTTGTTAATCCCACTGCCTCTATCTTGAAAGCCCTCCTCATCTGCTCTGACAGTCTATCAGCTGGCTCGATAGAGCCTTTTCCTGCAGCCTGTCCTTTAACATCTGGGCTGAGGCTGCATTCTTCTGTTTTGTCATCTGGTCTTATGCCAAGTAATTTTCGCATACCAAGGGAAAACATTCTAGCATTTGAAAGCCGTCGGATGTCAGCCACAAGCCTCTTTATACTGTCAGCTTCCACAGATCGATAACTCAGAACAACACCTTCGGGATCATAACAGATATGAGAATCCACATCGGACGAGTTTGCTATGCGAACTCCAGATCCCCATGGCATGTTTTTACTTCCCTTTTGAAGTTCCCAAATATCCCTGAAGTGTTGGTCATTGATTTTCACATCCCAACGCATGCTTCCTGGCCTGCCAAGCTGCAAGCATATTTGTTGCCATGAATCACTATGGGCAAATGGTAGACGGAACCATATATTGGATGATGCATTTCCCAGATCCATTTCCTCAACATATTGAATATACAGTGCCTCCATCTGGCTAGTTAGTTTGGCGTGCTTTATGGACAATGAAGAATGCCTGACCACATGGAGAAGGGCATAGACAAAAATACTGGATGGTGCATTTCCCTTGCTTGCTTCAGCTATGAGATCTCCATAACTGCATCCAGAGAATTTTGTTGTTGCAGCAGCAGAAATGGTCTGCGGTGTAGCGGACAGACTCGGTACCAATTCAGAAGTTTTCCTTCTCTTGTTGGGACCAGTAACAGCTCCCACTCCTTGAAGAGACGGGATCAAGCCTAGCAAATCTGATGCTGAACGTTTCCGTGACTTCTGATCGTCTGATGTTTGTGCTGCAAATATTCACAAGTTAATCATGGTAAGTAAACAAGTGCAGAAACATATATAGATGTGTTCTATGAATGTCAAAAATCACATGTGCTTACATACGGGAGGCAGCGAAGACAATGAGCCTGAGACCAGTCTGCCACCCGACACAGAGACTCGGGCCCCAGTGGACATAGATGGAGACAATAGTCTAGAAGAATCATTCAACAAATTCTTCCGGTCTCTGTCCACCGTGCTACCCTCGACCAAGTCAGGAAATCTAAGGGAAGCTAAATCATGGTCAGAGTTAGAAATAACAAGCTTCTTCGTAGCAGAAGCCTTCCCAGGGAGGGATGATAAAGAATTAAAGGAAGTAGATTGCAAATTATACAAGGAACCATTATTATAGCTAGCCAACGATGGAACTACCCCAGGGATTGGACCATGCTGATCATGTAAAGTAAATGCAGATGCCCCTTTTTCAAGTCCAAACACTTCATCTACGATACTAGAGAAATTCATTGGACTTTGACTCAGTTCAGACAAACCCTCAACGCCACCCAATCCAGGATGATCATGTTCAGACGCTTGATTTAAGCCCTTGACATCTGGAAATGAAGAAAGAAATCTAGTCACATCAGGCGTAATCAAATTAAGTTCATCCTCACGAATCCGCATCTGACCAACATCAATTTTCTTCTCCCGCAAAACATTGCTCAGATCATTTAAAGACTGCGGGGGTTTGCCAGCTGTATCCATCTGAGTTTCTACCAATTTGAACATTGGTGTAAAATCATTATCAAGCTCCATAAGCAAAAGGTGAGAGCTTCCACAATCAGGGAATCCCAAGATCAAGATGCTTGAATCATCCACGAGGTTCTTAGGAGCTTTGCTTGCAGCAAAACCATGTTCATAGACCTGGAAGAGTCAAATCAAATACAGAATTCCCATGAGAACTCCAACTACAGGCTTGAAAGAGGCAAAGATTATTATTACCTCAAGGCCCAAAAACTTGCCAACAGCAGCAAAAAGATGCAAAATGCTTTTGATTCTCAACTTGGTAAAGGCCTCCACAGCAGACATATTCCCTTGATTTAAAGCATCTTCAAATTCCTCCAGGATGGAGGGTGTCAAGATACTCTTCGATGAATGAAGAAGAAATCGTCCAGTCCTGCAATTATTAACACGAGTCAGAAAAGCCCTGCACTGAAAATTCTATACAAATTCCATGGCCATAATCCTGATAGGTATATTCACCACCACTTGGAGAATTACTACAAGTGGTCATAAGAAGTTTAAAACAAACCAAAAGACAACAATCCACAGCAAGAGTAGTAATCTATGATTTGCAATTCTTGTAAACACAGAAACACATGAAATTCAAAATAGAAAGAGTATATGGGATAGGAAGACAGTGGATATAAATACGATCACTGATATACCTTATATTTACCCCAAGCGTGAAAAACAGTGAACCATAAGCGCGCACATGTAAGACTTCTGGCTCAACTTGTTCATTACCATTCACCTTGCCATCTCCCTGAAAGAAGGGCGAAAGCAAGAAATGCTGATAATCTTGCAATTTGCAACACTAATAGCACTAAATAGATGGACCAAGCTAACCGGCTCCCCTAAAAAGTCAATAGTGCATCGCGGTTTAATTGATTACAGTGGGCAATCCAGAGTGTGTTCAAACTTCTTAAGTATGCTTAATTTCTTGTCACCTAACTAGATCTAGCTCTCGGTTAGCTTGAAAGAGAGGGCATTGTCCAAAAGCATAGTCAGCAACTGATGTACAAGTGTCTGGAGGAATGCAAATCCTACTACTGAATTCTGCATAAAATATTTGACCTACACATTCTAATGAAAGGTCACAGATTCTAATGAAAAGTCCAAGTTCACTCAAATCATGGAAAGAACTAGCACACCAAAAGCCTCAAGCAATAAAAATACCAGCAATAAATTTGGACCAACCTTTTTGGCCTCAACACCAGGCTTATCCAGGAGGGGTTGAAGAATGACATCACTAGGAGCACGAGAGATTCGGACATTTTTCAGAAGCTCTTTCTGAATTTCAAGAAGACGAGTATATCTGTTACAACATATGGCTTTATGCAGAAGCTTTTCCACATCAATACAGCTCTGATCAAGAGAAAACTCAGCCTCCTTTCCAGTTAGTGGGTCAACTATAAATGTGCTATGACGACACCTAATCTGGAGGTCTGATCCTGGTTCAATCTTAATGAACGGTCCAGAGTTTTTATCAGAATCCAACCAATACATAAGTTTCACTCCCGGGGTTCGAAGACCAACAGAATCTGCCTCTCCTTCTTGATTCACTTGCATGGTACCAGTATCAGAAATTAGCTCAAAGCGAATTGCATCTTTCCATCTTCCCTGCCGAAGAGCTTGGACCTGCCTTATGACAGTGTCCATGACAAGTGTAACACAAAGTTCATGGAGCACTGAATATAATATTGTAAATGGGTTTTCTGCCACTGACATTCTACGCTCTAAGTAATCACCAAGGGCATGCCGTCTAGTCACTTCGAGTGTAATGGGGCCACTTGTTTCACCAACAAGTAAATCTAGATGCAATATCCTCCACATTGATAAGTGACCCCGGTAACCAAGGGTAACAAGAACCTTAAATTCCCCATCCACACATAGCATCGCTGTACCTTTGGAAACTTTCACCTCAGCTATTTCTTTCGGAAGTGTAATTTCTAGAAGTTTGGAACGAACAAGTGCGTCCAGCTTTTTTAGAGCTGGTTTCTGCTGATGCTCATCCAATGAGCTCTGCATGCCCACATCTTCTATACATTTTGGCAACCTCTGATAAGATCCTGTTAGTAAAATCTCGACAGCAGATGAAACATCATATACAGGTGCACGGGCTTGTTGAAGGCCTTCATGCATAAAAAACAGTGAATCTGCTGCTTGTGTGAAGCATATATCATGAGCTGATAACGTGCTCCCGAGGTCCTGGCAATATTTTATTAGGGGAACCTGCACCCAGGAGGACAAGTGATATGAATGAGAATCGGCAGCTAACTATATGTTCTGATTGCTAACTTCATTGATGGAGAAAGTACAAGTATCAATAAATCCAGGACATGTGCTTTTAGAGAATGTAACATGTTGGGTCTCAAGCAGCTACTTGTGAATTCTGGTGAAAAGATAGACATTTTTTTCCTACAATATGAAAGATAATAGAATCCCACAGTAATCCAAGTAAGCACACGAAGTTACAAGGAAACATTATACTAAATAGAACTAGAAGAACTCAAGTCGAAATCAAATGCAAACTACATGAGAACAGGATAATCACAGGAGTCATTATTAACACCGAATGCCCAAGAAATAAGCTTAATCCAGAAAAATGTATGAATGCCTAGCCTGACCAGTTCATGGAGAAATTAAATCTCACAATGCAACCAATGCTTGTATCCAAATTATAGGCAGAGTTTTCAACTTTTTTCCGCACTCCGGAAAGTGAAATCTAAACATATATAGATCGCCTTTTTATTCATTGATTCGCTCCAGAAAGCAAGAACGACGGGAAAAAGAAAAGCTTATTTGGTAAAACCGAGACTCAACAAGGACTACTGATGAAGATAGGCTCAACAAGTGCCCAAAGAACATCACACCACTTCAAGCTGTTCCATGCAATAATTCCAAAAGAAAAACCTAAGCTACAAAAAGATGGATCAACTACTGATGAAGATACAATACAAGCTTCTCACAACTAGTGTAGACCTGAAACAACAAAAACCCATCAAGCTCATTCATGAAACCTTCCCAAATTCACCACTTTTCTCCAATCTAAAAGAGACACAATCCAAAACCCAACAAACAACATGATAGCACACTCTTCATGACGTAGGAAACTAACCAAAACCTGATAAATCTTGAAATCGGACGAACAAACCCCTAATTTCACCATCTAAGTTGGTTCCATGAAAAGCCCAGAATTTTCTCATCGACGCGCAAACGTAAGCAATAGAACGAAGCTATACAGCTGAAAAGACGAACCTGTTTGCACCACTTGGCGAGCACATTGAGACGAAGCATCCGCTGCTGGGTCTTGACGATGTACTTGAGGAGGCTAATCTTCTTGTCCGTATCCGACAGCTCCGCCGACTTGGACTTCTCCACGAGTTCCTTGAGCGACGAGTACGATTCCTCTGCGGCTCGACTGACCAGAGAGGAGAACTCCACCGTCTGTTGCCCCAATTCCGCCATGGCGAACCAAGAACAGAATCAGCGCCGCGGATTCAGAATCTTGTGTGGATGAATGACGAAGGGTCGCATCAAAATTAGGGCTCTTCGCCGTCTTCGAAGAGGAAAATCGCGGGATCTCCTTTCCAGCCGAAAGGATTTGATTGAGAGACAGAGAAGAGAGAAAGAAGGGAGAGAGTTCTTCTCTACATAGGATTACAAATAAGGGCTGGGAAGGGAGGAAGAAAACGCAGCGCAGAAAGCGACTCCAAACCCAAATAAAACAGGAGAAAATAAATAATTAAATAAATATTTAGCAATGTAAAGTGGGTCCCACTGTTCCACGTAAGCTGCATGTAGATTTGGACTCAACAAACATTCCATTTTCATTTACATCATATAGAGTTCCAAATACCGATACATTAATTATTATTATTGATTAAAAGTTGATAATTAGAGAGATTGATTAAACAAACATTTTTTTTTCATGTAAAGATGCTAATTAATCATCAAATACTTTGCACCATTGTTTCCGTTGTTCTTCCCCTTAATAATCTCTCTCTTCGCAAACTCGGAAAAACGATAAAAAAAAAAATATGAACTTTTATTTAAACGGTGGACATCGATCACAAACCCTTGTAATTAATAAACAATTATCTTCATGTATTTAAAACCATTATTTTATTTTGTATATAGGGTTCGCCGATGAATCCATTATTACCACCGTTCTCGCGAATTATGTGTCAAATGGTTATTAAAGATGATGCATTTAATTAGGACAAATATCTTTGCCTTAAAACAGACAATACGATCCGTATACATGTTAACGACATATATAATACGATACTCGAAGAGGGGATGTAATGTTTTACAAATGAAATGATTTTTTTTTAGTGAAAAACCCTTAAAAATTCTCAACTTGTATTTTGGAGTAATATTAATTTCTGAACTTGTAGAGGTGTCTATTAATTCATAAACTTGCAAAATTGAACATGTTAAATCCTGAACTTGTTAAATGGTTCCATAATCGTCTATATCGTTATTTGGTAAAAAAAAAACAAGTTGACCGATCCGACGTAGCGCGTGACGTGGCGATAATTTTCTGAGTTGACTCACCACATCTCGCGCCACGTCGGATCGGTCCACTCGTTTTTTTACCAAAAAACGCTATGGATGATTATGGAACCGTTTAACAAGTTCAGGATTTAACGTGTTCAATTTTACAAGTTTAAGAATTAATAGACACCTCTACAAGTTTGAAAATTAATATTACTCCAAAACACAAGTTCATGAATTTTCAGGGTTTTTGTGAATAAAGTATGACTATCTTTTAATTTCTAAATTGATTATATATATATCAACTTTAGTTATATAACTTTAGGTCCAGATTTTATTATAATAATAACTATATTTTGTTATAGAAAAAATAATCTAATAATAGTATTTTTTCTATCAAATATTCTAAATTTAAATTGATTATTAATTATTTTAGAAAAATATATTAAAAAAGATATTTGGAAAAAATATATTTAATTTAGAAATATCTTTTTTAATATATTTTTTTATTCCTAAACTTGTAGATGTGCCTATTAATTCCCAACCTTGTAAAATAGAACACGTTAAATCCTGAATTTGTTAAACGGTTCCATAATCGTCCATAGCGTTATTTGGTCAAAAAACGAGTTGACCGATCTGACGTGGCGCGTGACGTGGCGAGCCAACTCATAAAATTATTGCCACATCACGCGCCACGTCGGATCGGTCAACTCATTTTTTTGACGAAATTACGCTATGGACGATTATGAAACCGTTTAACAAGTTCAGGATTTAACGTGTTCAATTTTGCAAGTTTGGAAATTAATAGACACCTCTACAAGTTTGGGAATTAATATTACTCCGAATTACAAGTTTGGGAATTTTTAGGGTTTTTCCCTTTTTTTTATATTACAACATAAGATATTTTTACTAGTATAATACATATATGGTGTGTGAGAGACTAAATTAATCCGGTAACAAATCTCGTTATATGCGAGAGAAATAGGTAACATATCTGATGTATGGGAAACTATATAATAAATATATCATTATATGTGAAAAAAAATACATGCAAGTTTGTAAGTATTTATATAACTTGGGGAAAATTAAGAATGTTGGTTAGTATAAGAATAACCACATGCATGAATCTACAGTCACAATTTTCAATGATATGGTTCAACTATCAATGATTCATGACCATATAATCATATATATAACCACAGTTCGAGCTTCATTGGGTATCACCATTATAACAAAAATCATATATATATGGATAAAACCCGCGATTTGATTCCTATTTAGGTTAACATAATAGATTTCGCAAATCTATTTTTACGATTATTACCATCTTTGTATTCATCTTGATCACTATAAATAACAAGAATTATGTACCACAAATCTACACACTCACACAAGTTAAAAGAAAAGAAAAACTCACGAGCTCTTCAACACACAAACACACTTTTGCTGGTCTGAATCTATATATATATCATGGTCGGTTTCAAGAACACCATTGGAGTTTTGTTCATTGGAATGTTGGTAAGCACATGCCTGTTCTCGGACAAGATCGAGGCGGTGACCATCGGGAATCCGGCAATGGGGGGAGATGACCCTCCCGGGTGCAGCCCGACACATCCCGAGATGTGCAAGCCACCAACACCGGCAAATCCTTACACTCCTGGTTGTGAGATAAGCACGAGATGCCGTCGTTTTCCGGGGGCGCCTCCACATAAGATGATATGAAATATTATGCCACCTATATGTATGACATTACCTACGTTAAGAAAAATATATATATTAAATGTATTAGTTTTAATCTATCATTTATCATGAGTTGTAATAAATAGTATAACAAAATGGATTTTTTTTGTTATACACAACTCGAAATAAAATCCTTATATTTTTCTCTTATCACGATTTAAATTTCGTATTCTTAATCCTAATAAATATTTTATTGTGTCATTTATAATAATAAAATATATATTTTTTAAAAAGATTGACAAATAAATCCTTAAATACAAATAACATAAAAAATTATCAACAAAAAAAGACGTAACAAATTCGGATATTCTACCTCAATTAAATAAAATAAATAAATAAATAATTTACAAATTAAAAAAATAAATTAATAAATATAAATAAATATTTAAATATATTTATTTATTTTGTATTTATTTATTTTATTATTTATTTTTTCTTATCTATTATAATTTTATTTATTTATTTTAGAAAAATGCATATAAATCTATGAATTTATATAAAAAATCTCAAATAAATACATGAATTTTAAAATTTTAAAAAATACACCATTTTTTTAATTTCTACATTAAAATTTGAATTTTTAAACGATTTCAAATACTACCATGATTATGGTTGTTTTTTTTTAACTATTTAAAAGTTAAATATTTAAATTACTGTCGATTTTTTAAAAATCTTTTAAAAATTCATGATTTATTTTCATTGTTTTTAAAAAGTTCAAGATTTCATATAAAAGTTAATAAGAGCTCATATGTTCATTTAGAAATTTAAAAATGCGTATATTTATTTGGATTTTTTTTACAAAGTTTTATATTAATATGATATTTCTCTTTTATTTTATTTATTTGTGTTGGAGTATAATGAGTTTATTGTTACGTCGATTTTTC
The DNA here is from genome assembly GCF_000463585.1 of Tarenaya hassleriana. NCBI lineage: Eukaryota > Viridiplantae > Streptophyta > Magnoliopsida > Brassicales > Cleomaceae > Tarenaya > Tarenaya hassleriana. The sequence continues at coordinate 1,268,528 of NW_010966177.1, read as the reverse complement.
AATGATAATTTTAATGTCATTTGTATTTAAGATTTTATTTATCAATTTTCTAAAAATATAAGTATTTTATTTGTTATAAAATATAAATACTAAAATACAAAATAAGAGGCTTAAATTGAGACGAAAAAAAGTATAATTTTTTAAAAAAAAAATCGATATGATATATCAATATATATATAGCATAATATTATGTTGGACATTTGAAATAGATATTTTTTTTTAAACCGAGTGTCTTAGATCGAGATCGAGACTAACCCTTAGGACGGAAATAAGTTATATGATTGGAATTACACTCATCTTTCCAATTTGAGGTTTAAACTCGGGACGAGACAAATGTCTCTATTTCATCGGTTGAACTATCCAAAATGGATAATTTGAAATAGATTAGCATTGAATGATGTTTATTGCCATCCATATGAGATGTGAAGACTTACATATGGAAGGGAATCGACTCCAAATATGCAAGGAATCATATACTATGTATCCAATCAATGATCAATTCTTGATATAGATTTACCTCAATCATCAGATCTTTCCATAAAACAGCACATCACAATCACCACTTCCTCTGATTTTTTCCCATGTCTAATCACTTGCTATTCTATAAAAAATTTGTGTTTCAAATAGTTATTAAGGATGACACTTGTTGTCTTAAATCAAAGGATCAGTTATTCATAACTAATGTAGAATAACTGATCCTTTGGTTTCTACCCGGTCCCGGCCAATCCTTACAGATGAGGATGCGAGATTTCTACCCGTTGTGAACGAGTCGAAGCTCCGTCGCCGTAAGTATATGGTCGAAGAGATTATATATAGAAAAAGGAAGAAAATTATTTATGTGATGAATTAATAATGAATAAAAAGCTTTCTCTTATATTTGAATTACCGTATGTGTATCGTTTTTCTGGGTTTATATATATATATATATATATATATATATATATTCCTCATTTTGTTATAAGGAACAAAATGAGATATACACCAAATTCCATATGAGGTATAATCATGTTTAGGCTAATGAAATCTAGCTCTTATAGTATTTACGATTGATTATCCGAAATAAACACTTGCATTATATTTCATCATCTTGGTCATATATATATATATATATATATATATATATATATATATCCTTCTCATTCGAATCATTTGTGTATGCGATTTCTTTTGCTCTATGTTTATTTAGTCCACCATAAAATTTGAATATCCTCGTAATTAAACCAAAAGAAGAAAAGAACCGTATAATGATTTCTTTTTAACAATTTAGGGAATCACATGTTCAACCCAAGTTTAGAATCCTTAATTATCGAGGCTTCTCCTTTGCTAAAAATCTGTCACTCAGAACGAATATTTACCACATAAATGTAACGAATGAAATATTACAAATAAACAAAACTTTAGTACATGATGCCCCTCCCAAAAAAAAACAAATTTATTCAAATTAATCTAACCAATTACAATGATTAAAATTTAAATTTAGTAAATATATCATCGGACATAAGGATATGCATGGTAACGAAATCTGGTTACCCGTTCAAGCTGAAAACGGTAATAACGGTCAAGCTATTTTTTGACATGACGGCCGTCATAAATCACGAGAACGAATTCGCATGCATGCGCACAAAGAATCAAACAAAATAATCTTTTTTTCTTTTTACAAATAAAATAAACCCTGGAAAAAGATAATAAATAAACGATGGCGAGCGCAAGGAAGATATTGGGAGTGGTGATGGTGATAATGGTGGTGATGGGGAAGAAGGAGGTGGTGGTGGTGGTGGAAGGGGGAGAAGAACGCATAGGGAGTCCGGCGGTGGGGAGAGGAGATCATGATCCGGGCTGTAACCTTAGATTCCCAGAAACATGCAGCCGGCCGCCGCAAGAGACTGGCCGTTATAAAAGAGGATGTGAAGTTGCCACAGGTTGCGAGCGTGATCCGCACCCTGTCTCATAGTGATGATGATCCCCTTAATCTATGCAAATATATATATATATATATATATATCATGTGTGTTTTACGTATGGCACCGTGTTTGTAACTTTTGATATCTGGATTCGAACTTTCTATTTTTTCATTTTTATTCGATACTGTCTTTTTTCTATTGTTATCATTTGCGCAGAATCAATTATGCCTTGATGTGTCGAGAAGATCTTCGTTTGTATGCTCGAACCTTGTTGTCTCATAAACTTTTCAAGGTTGGGTTCCTTCGACATTATCTTCGGTTTGCTGATCACCCACGTGTAATTCGGTTCGGTCGGTTCGGATTCAATTCGAGCTTAGAATTTTTCGTACAAGACCGTTCACCCATTTATTTTTTACTCTATAGTTGATGGTATGGAACCCAGCCCTACAGGGCTTCGGTCGAATTCGAATCGAGTTTCAGGTTTTTTATTAAATAAAAATATTTTTTTCTGCGGTGATGATAATAATAATAATAATAACAACAACAATAATAATAATAATAATAATAACAATAATAATAATAATGTGAAAGATTAAAAAAATAGCAAACATAATGTAAAAAGATATTATATGATGTAATTAATTTAAAACATATAGAAAAAGAATCAATATATTATGCAAACATAGGTTTAAAAATATATATATTTAGAAGTTTATACACTTTCAAAAATATAAATTGATATATACATATATAATATAAGCTTCCATCACTTTAAAAAATGTTAATTGGAACCAAATTAAAATTTTTCACTTGGTTCAAATATATATATATAGGCATATGTGTTTATGCGCATTGAAGAAATTCAACCCACTAGTATGAAACAAAACCAATTCAAGTGAGGAGACAGATATAAAATAAAAAAAATATAATCAAATAGCAAGTATTAGATTTGATTTAACAGAAAAAATAATATAAAAAGTATTATCCAATCCGATAGATATGACGTGAGACGAGAAGAATAAATCTTATATTTTCAAAACTGATTCCAGCAAACACCGAAAAATAGAGACGAATTGATAGAATCACAACACACAGACGTCAACATCGGTTACTCAACAAAAGAGTTTAGGATAAAAAACAATTAGAGTAATTATAAAAAGGAATTAAGAAAACCAAAAAAATTAACGGGTCTCAAGCCCAGGGTCATCTCAAACAATTTTGGGGTCCTGTACGATATAATTTATGATGTTAAATTATAAATTATAATTTTTTTAATTTTTTTTAATTTAACTATAAATAACTAAGACACCGAGTCAATACTTGACCCGGTCCGAGTCAGAAGCCGAAATCTCCCCAAATCAGTCCGAACAAAAATGTGACGAACTAGACAACCTTTTGTACTGACTCGGTCTGAGGCAACACTTGACTTCTAGGGTTTGGTTTACTAGGTTTCATGCAGCGGAAGGATAATCTAAACCTAGTCAAACGTCACACGCAACCAAAATCATCTGTAAAACCCCGTTTAATCGTGTATATCACCGTAGGAATCGAATACTTACCTCTTTCCTGAAGATCTGAAAGTAGCAATCGATCCAAGGCCTGTTTTAATCACCAAGAGCTGAAAGTACAACTCCTCTACACGTATCAACACCGACGGGAAGGATTCCAAACACTTTTGGAACTGATCTGCTAGGATCTGTGAAGTGAATAGGGTTTTCAAGACTTGGGATCGAATCCCAAGAACTAGAACCTCAAAAGAAACGATTTTCTTGTGTTCTAGATCTGTCTTAGGGTTCTGTAAGTC
>NW_010966177.1:1261863-1263346 GCF_000463585.1 Tarenaya hassleriana | reverse complement strand
TGAATTGGGTTATCAAGTCGGACTTGGACCTGATGGTAAGGATGGGATGAGGAACATGCAGTGATAGCGTATCACTATCCCATACTCATCTAGGAATCACATAGGATGTGATTGACAATGTCTTGTCTATCTAAATAGCATGTTTTTGAGCGTCATGCCCTAGCTGACTCAAAAGCATGTGAAATATGGATCCTACCTCACTTAGAAACTCATTGGGGGTGTTTTTCAAATAACAATCATGTAGTTCTAACACAAGTCCAGAAGGTAAAGTAAGATCATAAGTCCCGACGGTCAACGCAGCAACTCTTGCTCCATTCCCGACGCGGAGATCCACTTCTCCCTTCGCTAGCTGCCTACTTCTTCTCAAGCCCTGCACATTTCCACAAATGTGTGAGGCACATCCGGTATCCAATACCCATGATGTAGAAGTAAACAAGTTAGCCTCTATAACAAAGATACCCGAAGATGAAGCTTCCGTAAGCTTCTTCTTCTTCTGATCTTCCAGGTAGAGTTTGCAGTTTCTGCGCCAATGCCCGATGGCATGGCAGAAATGGCACTCTCCCTTCTCGGCCTTCGGCTTAGGCTCGGCGGCAACACTTGCCGTTTTGCCCTTGCCTTTCACGCCCTTGGAACGCTTCCTCTTGTTGGAACTCTTTCCAACCATTAGGACATTCTTCTCGACTTTGATGTTCTGCTCGGCCGATCGCAACATCCCATGTAGCTCGGTCAAGTCCTTCTCCATCCCGTGCATCTTATAGTTCATGACAAACTGGTCAAAACTATGCGGCAGGGATTGGAGAACTAGGTCTTCTGCCAACCTACGACTAACCTCCAACCCTAGTCTGTCAAGATCCTCTAGATAACCCTTCATCTTGAGGATATGAGTACTCACGGGTGAACCATTGGTCATCTTACAGTTGACCAGGTTCTTAAGGACGTTAAATCGTTCGACCCTTGCCTGTTCCTCGAACATAGTCCTGAGATGCTCGATCATCTCGAAGGCATCAGTTCCTTCGAGTTGTTTCTGCAACTCAGCCGACATAGATCCGAGCATCAGACAGGTCACGTCCAGGTTGTCATTGATGTGCTTATGGTAAGCATCTCTGACAGCCCTGGGCGCATTGGCCGCTGGTTCATCCTCTGGAACGGCTTCTTCCAGCACGTAGAGCTTCCGCTCATGCCTGAGAACAATTCTCAGGTTGCGGTACCAGTCGAGAAAGTTTCCACCAGTGAGTCTCTCCCGATCCAGGATGGATCGCATGGAGAGATTAGCCAGATTACCTGCAGCAGTCATATTCTACAGAAAAAGACAAAACAAAAGACATAAAACATGCAAGTCGCTTAGTACACATACTAACACAGACAATAGATGCAATATGACAGGCTCCCACTAAGAAAAACACCCTCAATGAGTTTCTAAGTGAGCTAGGATCCATATTTCACATGCTTTTGAGTCAGCTAGGGCATGACGCTCAAAAAACAT
>NW_010966177.1:1256673-1261801 GCF_000463585.1 Tarenaya hassleriana | reverse complement strand
TGGTGAGATAAAACAGATTCCTGCAACAGATATGTTCTACAGAAAAAGACAGACAAACAGACAGAAAATATGCAAGTCGCTTAGTACGCATACTAACACAGACAATAGATGCAATGTGACAGGCTCCCAGTAAGAAAAACACCCTCAATGAGTTTCTAAGTGAGGTAGGATCCATATTTCACATGCTTTTGAGTCAGCTAGGGCATGACGCTCAAAAACATGCTATTTAGATAGACAAGACATTGTCAATCACATCCTATGTGATTCCTAGATGAGTATGGGATAGTGATACGCTATCACTGCATGTTCCTCATCCCATCCTTACCATCAGGTCCAAGTCAGACTTGATAACCCAATTCAAGCTTAACCATATTCGAGCTATGAGAATCACGATTTCTCCATACTACCTCACCAAGATAATCAGGCACGCTCAGCTAGGGCATGACCCGTAACCATGACGATCGAAGCCTTGACAGTTGCTCTACTAATGGGCGGTAATAGCTTGAGATTTCATGAGGTATATGTGACTTGAACACAATGAAATCTTGACTGAATTCAAGTCAGTTCAATCAAGCTGTTCCGATCATATCGGTAGAATCAGAATCTCGGCTTAGACACTTGAAACGATGCAACAATTGCATCTAACAAAGTCTGACGAACTGACTCGGTCCGAGTCAATACTTGACCCGGTCCGAGTCAGAAGCCGAAATCTCCCCAAATCAGTCCGAACCAAAATGTGACGAACTAGACAACCTTCTGTACTGACTCGGTCCGAGGCAACACTTGACTCGGTCCGAGTCAGAAGCCTCTGAGATCAAGTCTGTTCAACTTTGATTCGTTCTGACTCTGTCGAGTCAACTCTTGACTCTGCTCGAGTCAAAACTCTGATTTGTCGTAAGGGCATGGTTTGAGCCACCCTTCAAGTTCAACTGCTTTCTCGTCTTGGCAAATCGACTAATAAAATAGATGCAACTTCATCTATAGCGTGGCCACGCATTTTCATAGTCCGACTTCCACGAGAGGGCCCAGCGATATCTCTCCTATTGAGGAGGTGATAAGTCCCATATTGCATGTCTATTATCTCCGTATGATTCGTGAACGTATCTGATCAACGCCGTTATAATCATCTGGTTAAAGACGACGTTTGACGCAGTCAAGACATGCCACTTCTCATATCAGATACTCTAGACATCTCAGGTCTGAGGATCCAAGAACGAACCGCTGTATGAGATTCAAGTCATGACTCTGTCCATGTGACAATCTCATGCGGGTCAACCAGTCACTCGTTCACAACGAGTACCCATGATTGTGAAATGCATCCAATGCATCGATCACACCTCATGCTAGTCTTAATTCATCATTGTTCCCACAATGATAACTGACCAGGGTGTTTAGAATCATTCTGTAATGATTCAAGGATACCGAAATATAAGAAACATGCCAATCATATAACGGGAATGTAATGCATTCATAAATCAATGAATCAATATAAAGTCAAAATGTCATATCACGGATCATCCTAGAGCATTACACCCACCAACGTCCTCTTTAACCGGATGATTATAACGGCATTGATCAGATACGTTCACGAATCATATGGAGATAGTAGACATGCAATATGGGACTTGTCACCTCCTTAACAGGAGAGATATCGCTGGGCCCTCTCGTGGAAGTCGGACTATGAAAATGCGTGGCCACGCTATAGATGAAGTTGCATCTATTTTACTAGTCGATTTGCCAAGACGAGAAAGCAGTTGAACTTGAAGGGTAGCTCTGTTGGGTTTCGCTACGAATCAGCCCAAGCCCATTGTCAACTCTTGACTCGACCCATTGAGTATTGACTCTGTCCGAGTCAAAACTTTGACTCGGTCCGCGTCAAAACATCAGCCAAGCCCAACACACTTTCTGGGCTTCGACCCGCATGGAACTGACTCGGTCCGAGTCAAATACTGACTCGGTCCGAGTCAGAAGGCTGAAAACTTCCTGACACTCTGATTTGATCCGAAAACTGTTTTTCCGACCAAATCCAAGTCTTCCTTTCTGAAACTTCACATATAAGTCCATCCCTAATGGTGTGTGACCCTGTAGGCCCATTCGCAGTGGCAGCCGGCTCGAGAACCATTCCCGATCTACAAGTCATGGTTAGCCTCTAGCAAGACGCCATGACCACCCACGTTGAATTGAGTTAGAGGTGATCTAACCAAGGCAATAACAGCTCGAGTTCTGATCCTTTATCTCCCGATATCATATGTTGAACAGGGGCATGGTTTGAGCCACCCTTCAAGTTCAACCGCTTTCTCGTTTTGGCAAATCGACTAATAAAATAGATGCAACTTCATCTATAGCGTGGCCACGCATTTTCATAGTCCGACTTCCACGAGAGGGCCCAGCGATATCTCTCTTATTGAGGAGGTGATAAGTCCCATATTGCATGTCTATTATCTCCATATGATTCGTGAACGTATCTGATCAACGCCGTTATAATCATCCGGTTAAAGACGACGTTTGACGCAGTCAAGACACGCCACTCCTCATATCAGATACTCTAGACATCTCAGGTCTGAGGATCCAAGAACGAACCGCTGTATGAGATTCAAGTCATGACTCTGTCCATGTGACAATCTCATGCGGGTCAACCAGTCACTCGTTCACAACGAGTACCCATGATTGTGATATGCATCCAATGCATCAATCACACCTCATGCTAGTCTTAATTCATCATTGTTCCCACAATGATAACTGACCAAGGAGTTTAGAATCATTCTATAATGATTCAAGGATACCGAAATATAAGAAACATGCCAATCATATAACGGGAATGTAACGCATTCATAAATCAATGAATCAATACAATGTCAAAATGTCATATCACGGAACATCCTAGAGCATTACAACCAACACAATATTCATCAATCTCAAACAATAATCACGTGGCGACAACTATAATTAGCAGTAAGATCATTTTTGTTCCATTGACACATCAAAATCGAACCAGAATGTCGAAATCGATGAACATGTCAAATGAACTTCACTGAAAACAAAATTTGAGCGGAAAAACAAAGATTACCAAAACCGACATCAACCCATTTAAGAAAAATGACAAAGTATTAGCAGAGAAAGAGAAACGACGTACCGAAAGCGAAACCCTAGCTTTTGGAGAAGACAAAAGCGAAGAGAGGAGATCGTTCGAGAGAGAGATGCGTTTTTGAGTTTTAGGGTTTAAAACTAAAAATAAGGGTATTATCGTCATTTGAATTGCTTCAGGGTTTTAGCTGCGATTAGAAAATTAATGATTGCGGATGACAACGAGCGATTGCGATTAAAATATTCAGTTTTTTAGGGTTCGACTGGTTGTACCGCAGCGGTTGCTGATGAGGACATCGGACCCAACAACATCTCGAAACGAAGATATTGACGGAAGCATACATCGGATCAAAGCCACCAAATAAAAGGAAGTTTCTTGGAGTGCAAGACAATTATCCAAAGAAAGCTTCTTCATCATCAAGGCAACTCCAACTACTAGCTTCCCAACCACCTTATTTAATGTAACATCAAGGCAATTCCAACAACTAGCTCCCCAACCATCTCATTTAATGCATTGGATTCCTACTCCTCTTACATGTTCTTGTCATTTAATGTCGTAGTTGAGAATTCTAGCCTATATAAAGGCCTTGTAATGCATCATTTGTAATCAGACTTGTAGAATGTCACAAACATTTCGAGTTTTATAAACTCTTCTTCGGTTTGTCCAAAATTTATCCCGATCTTCGGTGTGTCCGAGATCACGAGTTTGGTGTGTCCGAACTCAGGCCTTGGTATGTCCGAGGTCCACTACCGTTTGCTTTCCCTTCGATCCATTCCATTTCCCTATCTTAGTTTTGAATTCGAGAGCCTCTTAGAGCCGGTGATGGAAACTAAGATCGATCAAATTCCCCTTCGTTTTAACCACAATCCGAATGCGAATTCGAGAGCCTTCTCCGTGAAATGCGGGTGATTGCATTTCGGATCAGATTCCATCCTCTCCGAGCCTAGGCGTGTATCATTTTGGTATCAGAGCTTGCTCGAGCCAATGGACGTCTAACCCCGGTGAGATCTATCCTTTATTTCAGTTTATTTCGTAAATAAGTTTTGAGGGCAAAACCCGGAGAAGCGAGAGGGAATGATGAGGACAAAACTTCTGAAGAGACAGGGAATGATGAGGACATCGGACCCAACAACATCTCGAAACGAAGATATTGACGGAAGCATACCTCGGAGCGAAGCCACCAAGTAAAAGGAAGTTTCTTGGAGTGCAAGACAATTATCCAAAGAAAGCTTCATCATCATCAAAACAACTCCAACTACTAGCTTCCCAACCACCTCATTTAATGTAACATCAAGGCAATTCCAACAACTAGCTCCCCAACCATCTCATTTAATGCATTGGATTCCTACTCCTCTTACATGTTCTTGTCATTTAATGTCGTAGTTGAGAATTCTAGCCTATATAAAGGCCTTGTAATGCATCATTTGTAATCAGACTTGTAGAATGTCTCAAACATTTCGAGTTTTATAAACTCTTCTTCGGTTTGTCCGAAATTTATCCCGATCTTCGGTGTGTCTGAGATCACGAGTTTGGTGTGTCCGAACTCAAGCCTTGGTATGTCGAAGTCCACTACCCTTTGCTTTCCTTTCGATCAATTCCATTTCCCTATCTTAGTTTTGAATTCGAGAGCCTCTTAGAGCCGGTGATTGAAACTAAGATCCATCCAATTCCCCTTCGTTTTAACCACAACCCGAACGCGAATTCGAGAGCCTTCTCCGTGAAGTGCGGGTGATTGCATTTCGGATCAGATTTCATCCTCTCCGAGCCAAGGCGTGTATCATTTTGGTATCAGAGCTTGCTCGAGCCAACAGACGTCTAACCCCGGTGAGAACTATCTTTTATTTCGGTTTATTTCAAAATCAAGTTTTGAGGGCAAAACACGGAGAAGAGAGAGGGAATGATGTGGATAAAACTTCTGAAGAGAGAGGGAATGATGAGGACATCAGACCCAACAACATCTCGAAACGAAGATATTGACGGAAGCATACCTCGGAGCGAAGCCACCAAGTAAAAGGAAGTTGCTTGGAGTGCAAGACAATTATC
>NW_010966177.1:1254465-1255678 GCF_000463585.1 Tarenaya hassleriana | reverse complement strand
AGTTTTGAGGGCAAAACACGGAGAAGAGAGAGGGAATGATGAGGAAAATACTTCTTAAGAGAGAGGGAATGATGAGGACATCGGACCCAACAACATCTCGAAACGAAGATATTGACGGAAGCATACCTCGGATCGAAGCCACCAAGTAAAAGGAAGTTTCTTGGAGTGCAAGACAATTATCCAAAGGAAGCTTCTTCATCATCAAGGCAACTCCAACTACTAGCTTCCCAACCACCTCATTTAATGTAACATCAAGACAATTCCAACAACTAGCTCCCCAACCACCTCATTTAATGCATTGGATTCCTACCCCTCTTGCATGTTCTTGTCATTTAATGTTGTAGTTGAGAATTCTAGCCTATATAAAGGTCTTGTAATGCGTCATTTGTAATCAGACTTGTAGAATGTCTCAAACATTTCGAGTTTTATAAACTCTTCTTCGGTTTGTCCGAAATTTATCCCGATCTTCGGTGTGTCCGAGATCACGAGTTTGGTGTATCCGAACTCAAGCCTTGGTGTGTCCGAGGTCCACTACCCTTTGCTTTCCCTTCGATCCATTCCATTTCTCTGTCTTAGTTTTGAATTCGAGAATCTCTTAGAGCCGGTGATTGAAACTAAGATCCATCAAATTCCCCTTCGTTTTAACCACAATCCGAACGCGAATTCGAGAGCCTTCTCCGTGAAGTGCGGGTGATTGCGTTTCAGGTCAGATTCCATCCTCTCCGAGCCAAGGCGTGTATCAGTTGCAGTTGCGGGTGACGGCGTTTTCAGAGCGTTTGATAGCGATTATGAATGATAAATACTGAGGGTTCGACTGGTTGTACCGCAGCGGTTGCGGTTGCGGGTGGCAGCGTTTTCAAAACGTTTGATAGCGATTATAAATGATTAGTACTGACTGGTTGAGAAGTTGTTGTTGGTAGCGATTGCGGGTGGGTGTAGTTAGAAGTGAATGATTCATTACGGTTGCGGTTGCGTTTTGATATAAATTGTCAAAAAAAATATATTATTTAAAAATAATTTTTATAATAGTTTTAATTAAATTTTTCATATCATTTGATAAAAATTATTTACTAAATTTATAATAATTAAATAATAAATTTAAAATATAAATATTATCAATTTAATTTATTTTCAAGTAAAAAAATAATTTTATTATAAAAATTATTAAAAATAATCATTATTAAACCTAAAAATTATACTATTGTATTTTTTT
>NW_010966177.1:1253429-1254401 GCF_000463585.1 Tarenaya hassleriana | reverse complement strand
TTGTATTTTTTTTATTAAAATATAATATTAAAAAATAATATCAAATCATAACACTAAACAAAATCATCACCAATATATATATTAATATTTTATATATATTCTAATAAAAATATTTTAGTTTTTTTGTCAAAACGCCGGAAACCGCTACCAAAACGCAAGTTGGAAGCTGCGATTAGAAAACACAAGTTTGGTTGCGGTTGCGGTTGGTTGTGGTTCAACCAATCAGTTTTTCAATATCCCGCACCCGCCGAAAATCGCAACCGCTCCGTTTGCGGGTGGCGGCGGTACAACCAGTCGGCCCCTGACTGGTTGATAAGTTGCTGTTGACCGCGATTGCGGGTGAATGTGGTTAGAAGTGAATGTTTCGTTGCGGTTGCATTTTGTTATAAATTATAAAAAAAATTATTTTAAAATAATTATTTATTATAAAAATTATTAAAAATAATCATTATTAAATCTAAAAAGTATACTATTATATATATTTTTATTAAAATATAATACTAAAAAATAATATCGAATCATAACACTAAACAAAATCATCATAAATATATATATTAGAGTTTCATATGATTTTTAATGAAGGTATTTTAGTTTTTTTATCAAAATGTCGAAAATCGCTACCAAAACGCAAATTAGAAGCTGCGATTAGAAACCAAAAGATCCGATCATAAAATTACATGCTTCCACGTCAAGTAGCTTAATGTCGGTCCATAAAATTTTATTAATTTTATAAAATAAACCGTCATTATCGAAAATCTCGAGTTTCAAAACCAAAAGATCCGATCATTTCCTAAAAAAACGTTTCCATCATATACATAAAAAAATATCTCAAAACGGTCAAAAAAAGAGGACAGAAGATCTAAGGCAAAACGACACCGTTTGCTCGAGTTTTAAACATTTTCCCCTTTGCATTTCTCTCCTTCGCCGGAGCTCTCTAATTTCTCCCCCTCCCCCCCCCCCCCCCCCCCTAAT
>NW_010966177.1:1247539-1253370 GCF_000463585.1 Tarenaya hassleriana | reverse complement strand
CCCCCCCCCCCTCTCCCTCGTAATTCGTAGTTTCGTCTCTGCCATAAACCCTAATATCCCCAAAACCCATAGATTCTCCGGCAACCGACGTGCTATTGCTTTGATTTCGTTATTGATACCGAATCCCTAATCCAGGAATCTCCAATTTTGTCCGCTGTATTCCTGTTGTTTCTTTATCTCTTCTGGAATCGTTCTAGTCGACCAGACAACTCGTCAGCTGTTCAGCGTTGTAGTAGAATTTCATGTCGATTTTGTTTTTCTCTCTTGAAGATGTGATGGTGGTGCAAAATGGAGGGAGGTAAAGGGGTTTCTGGTGCGGAGAATGGGGGTTCGAGCTACGGTGGGAAGCCCCCGAATCCTCTCCCCTCCTCTGTCGGTGGCGCCGCGGCTACTGCATGCAAGCAGTGCTTGGATGGTGAGCGTGTGGTTGCGCCTTGCAACAAGAAGTCGCTGGTTCGACACCCTTCTCTGGTAAGACTTGTACTTTCCCCAAGAATTTAACCCTCGGGACTCGATTTGGAAGTGAATTCACTGAGAAGCATAAAAATTAGAGTTTAGTTGTTGACGAGGTATGATAAAGTCATAGTTCTCATGTCGGGATCTTATTGAATAGGGCGTCTTTGTTATCTACCTCTGGTATCTGTGTTTAGAAACTTAGCTCCTGAGATATTTAATGTGTTGTGGCTTGTATATGAAAGGGGTGTTTTTTCCCTGGGTCATATTGTTTTCTGCTTGAAGTTACTTCTGCAATTCTGATTGGAGTTACTTGGATTGAGAAATTGGTGTTACTTGTAACGTTTGTTATGAGAGGCTTGAGGTTTCTAACAGTCCTATTCTACCAGGTAAAGACAAAGGTTTCAGATATATCTGTAGAGGATGAGCTAATTATAGAGAAGGATAGATCTGAGTTTGTTCCTTCTGTCCGCTCTGGAGCTTGGTCAGACATTGGCTCTCGACCAAACATGGAAGATGTTTACCTATGCGTTGACAATTTCATGGGTGATTATGGCCTCAAGAATTCTGAGCCAAGTTCTTTTTATGGGGTACATTCCTTCTACTCTTTGCATGTTTATACATTTCCTTGCCATCACAAATAGAAAGCAAAAATCCGTTACAGGGTCAATGCGGCTGTAACTTGTGCCTGACTAATCTTGTACTCGATTTCTTTCGCTTTGCAGTTTCTTTTAAGATTGTCTCTCTGAAGAATTAGTCTATTTGTTCATTAAGCACTTTCCTTATTCTAGTTGCCAGCTATCATACCAAGTTCATTCAGGCTTTTTCCATTTCACGTCCATCCCTTTATTCTTTCAGAATTATGAATTTCGTGGATGTAGTTATGGTTTGTACTTGCTTACTAGATTCCTGTTCTCTTAGGTCTTTGATGGGCACGGTGGGAAACATGCTGCTGATTTTGCTAGTTATCATTTACCGAGGTTTATTGTGGAGGATGAGGAGTTCCCTAAAGAAATCAAGAAGGTGCTCTCTTCAGCATTTCTCCGGACAGACACTGCTTTTGCCGAGGCTTGTGCTTTGGATGCGGGACTTGCTTCTGGAACCACTGCTTTGGCAACTCTTATTTTTGGAAGGTTTGTGCTAATCCCTCTTGCATTTAATTTCTCTTTTGCAATAATATGACCTTTAACTCCAAACCGTAAACGTAGTCTTACTGTTATATTGCCTGGAATTCATTTGGGATATAGCTGTTTCTACTTTCTATGAAGTGAGTTGTAGTTCTAATCCATGCTAGTAGTTAGTTCTTGGGATGTCAAAATGAGCGCTCACGAGCCAGCTCATATTTTCCCGAACTGGGCTAAGAAAATTTGAGTCCGAAAAAAGACGGGCCGAAGGAGCCAGCTCGGTCAGCCCACGAGGCGCCTAACGAGCCAGAAAAAAATTTTAAATTTGTTTTTTAAATATTTTTTAATAATTTTAAAAAAGATTTTTCAATTTTAAATATTTTTATTATTATTTTAAATATATTAATAATTATTTTTAATATATTGAATATTTTTAATTATATTTAATGTTTTTATTTTTATTTTTATTTTTATTTTTATTTTTATTTGGCTCGCGAGTCGGCTCGTGAGCTAGAGTGACTTGGGCCGAGCCATGAATTGCTTCTTGGTCCGGATAAAAACGAGCTTAACGAGCTGGGCTGAAAACGAGTTGGCTCGGAATGAACTGGTCCGATCTTGTCTGTGCCGGCTCGTTTTACATCACTAGTTAGTTCTCACATTAGTCTATTGTAAGGGTGCTAGAACCTTCTGTTTCTCATAGAGGCAGTGTTACTTTCCTGTGGGTCAGTAAAGACCGTGTTGGGAAAAAAATATCAATTACAGCCCCATAGCAGTCACTATGCTTTTCGATCATGTCTTTACCGCTTAATATAATTGAAGTTGTTGGTTTCACCTTGCCATATGTGGTACCCTTTTTTCAGGTCTTAGGTATGATGCTCAGGAACGAGAATAGACATACTTTTACGTAATTTGAGAACGTTGGTAAAACGTTGGGTTTATCTTCACAAGAACTTATTAGAATAGATTAAATGACTGTTTTTCTGCTCCTAAAACTTAAAAAATGCAAAAATGACAACATTGGATTAAGACAAATTATCTATGTTTCAGTGTTGAAATTCCGAGTTTCTCCTATATCCAGATTGTTGGTGGTGGCAAACGCCGGAGACTGTAGAGCAGTGTTGTGCAGACGAGGGAAAGCCATTGAAATGTCGAGAGATCACAAACCCGGGTGCAACAAAGAGAGAGAACGAATCGAAGAGTCAGGTGGATATGTATATGACGGTTACCTAAACGGGCAACTTAGCGTGGCTCGAGCCATCGGAGACTTTCACATGGAGGGCATGAAGAATAAGAAGAAGAAAGACGGGCCAAATTGTGGTGGAGGACCTCTAATAGCCGAGCCCGAGGTAATGAAAACCAAGCTAACTGAGGAAGACGAGTTCCTCATCATCGGGTGTGACGGGATATGGGACGTTTTCACGAGCCAAAATGCCGTGGATTTTGCTCGGAGGAGGTTGCAAGAGCACAATGATCCAGGCATTTGCAGTAAAGAAGTGATCGAGGAGGCGTTGAAGAGGAAGAGCCGAGACAATATGACGGTGGTCGTGGTTTGTTTGAAGGCAGAGCCGCCCCTGAGCTTGGTGGCTCCTCGGTCAGCAGACACTAGGGTTCACCGGAGCTTCTCTGCGGAGGGTCTTAAGGAGTTGCAGAGCTTCTTGGATAGCCTCAAGTGCTGAAACAGAGACTGACGACTGGTGGCGACTAAATTTTTTTTTTTTTTTTTTTTTGTGGGGGGTTTAAATATGTTTCTATTACAAATTACAAATCAAATCAAGGGTTTAGGTTTTTGGGTTTTTTCATCTGTGTTTAAGTAATTCTATTTAAATTTTAGAAAGTTGGAAACTGTGCAATATGCGGCGGAAAACATGATTTGTTATGAGGTAAAGGTTGCTATTATTATCTCCTAATGATAGTTGCGTGGGCGTTTTAATCCGTAACCCGGGGGTTTGGAGGTACCCGGTTTAACAAGTACCTGAATAAAGGGTATCCGAGTATTAACGATGATGAGATCGAGTATTAATAAGACTAAGTTTTCGACCTCCGAATCCGAGTGGGGGTTCAATTATTTTACAAAGGGACCCAGGGGTATCCGATATATTTGTTAAAAATCTAAAATATACTTTATATCTATAATATTTTTGTCTAAATTATTCTTATTATTTATTAAAATACTTTTATTTTAGTTCAATTTTTTAATGTTCTAAACCCTTCTATACAAAAATTTCATCATTCCAAATCTCATTCTACGTAACCGAATCAACCATTTATCTCTCTCAAAATTTTACTCATCTCTCTTTATCGTGAATTTTTCTCTTTATACTCTAACCTCTCTCATTTGTATTTTCTATATCTATCATTTTATAGTTCAAAATTTTATAAATCGTATGGGTCCGGGTACCCATGAATATAAGACCGAAAATCTCATTAAACCCGAGTTACAAGTACCCGGATTTTATGAAGCCAAGACTGAGATAATATTTTTGTAAAACCCGTGGTAATGAAGACGAGACAAGGTTTTCTAAAAATTGGGGGTACCCGACCCGTGCCCACCCCGTGCCCACCCCTAATAGTTGGTTAAGGATCATTTATGTTTCTTTAGGTCAAAGAGCTTACCATATATCTTTGTTTAATGGGTAGAGAACTGTTATCTTGATACGTATAGAATATTTGACTATTATTGATAAAGGGTGATTTTGAAAAACAATATAAAAAAAATACATGATAAATAATGTCATTTATTTTGAAAAAAATATATTCTAAAATATCATGTAAAATTAAACGAAGAGAAGAGAGTATATAAATGAAGACAGATAATGTATTCTGATATCCTATTATAAAAAATGTTAATATATCATAGAATTATCATTATTTTATAAATGAAAAATCCCAAAAAAACACTAAACTTTTCAATTTTGACAATAAAAACACTTAATTTTATTTTTTGTCAAATAAACATTAAACTTTTTAAACGATTCTAAAAAAACACTTAACTTTTTAAATGATCCAAAAAATATATGAACTTTTCTGCGATTATAAAAAAAAGTACTGAACTTTTTCAGTGATCCAAAAAAATACATGAACTTTTTTCGATTGTAAAAAAAACTAAGTAAAATAATCTGACATTTTGCATCTCTTTGTGTCACGTCAGTCATTTTATTTATTTTGACAATCGTAGAAGACTTAAGTGTTATTTTGTCAAACTTAAAAAACTTAATGTTTATTTGATAAAATAAAAAGTTCAGTATTTTTTTGTCAAAATTTGAAAGTTCAGTGTTTTTTTTTTTGTATTTTTCCTTTTATAAATTTATACGGTTAGGTTCATTTTTCATCTTTTTTGCATTGATTTTTCTCATCTCGCCTTTGTCCTTACTTCGTCTTTGTCTCATTCTTATACTTAGACTATATCTCTTTTTTTAATAACTAGGAGGTTCACTGGACCTCTGATCCACTTAATCTTCTGGGTTTCAGAGCCATAACTATAACCATAACTATTTCAATATTTGAGATACCCAACATATTTATTTTGTTTTTAAAAAAACTCATAATGGGATTCCAAATTATTGATATTTGGAATTGAATATGTCACGTCAGAATCTCGAGTATTCGGCTGGCAAACTATAAAGTTAATTGGTCCGTAGAATAACTTCTTGAAAATATTGTCCACAACGTGCTGGCAAAGTGGATTGGTAATAGACAAAGTGGTCTGGCCATTCCCGGTTCGAATCCATGTGTGGACATCACATTTATAAAAAAACACTTTTTTAAAAAAATACACATAATGTATAATGGGACGAGACAAGAAAGTATAATTGGTCAGTTAATGAGAGGAAAATAAAAGTGCAAACAATTAGCAAAATCGTAATATGAATTATTTAACAAAAATATTCTTAAAATTAATAAAAACAAGGTAATTAGTTAAAAAAACTGATATCGAATCCATATTAGATTGAGACAAGACGGTTATAGGTGACAATGAAATAGATAGAGAATCGGTGATATTGTAATAAATACGATATCCTTAAAGATGAATAACTCGCATAATTATCACCACAATAATTGCAAGTGATATTTTCATTATCAACCCGAGTCATATGATTTCAAATACTAGAAATCTTTTTTCGTTTTCTACCATTCAGTGAATTTCCGTTTCCCCTTTCCATATGAGACCATTCGAAAAGTATATATCAAGGCTATATATATACACCAAAATCTAATTAAACCACTCGGCAACATATATATATATATATATATATA